>NW_027361747.1:4827500-5230000 GCF_039654945.1 Dendrobates tinctorius
AGCTGAAGAAACCCATTGCCTGTATATTGTGTTGAGCATCAGAAAGTTTTGTTAGTTTTTCATGGTGACCTTACTGAAAAAAGAGGTCACATTGACATAGCGATATGTCATATTTAGAGACTCAATGTATGAGATGTCAAAGTCAGAAGAAAAATGTTTAATCTCTTAACATAAAGGCTAATGCATACAAGCCTATTATTGGCCCAATAACAGTCCATTCAATTGCTCATGAGCAGCATGTAGACCACTACAAATAAATCAGATGAACTTTTTTTTACAAATGGAGCAATGGTGCAAACAGTGTTGGACTGGGGTGCCAAGGGCCCACCTGTTAGATGCCAGGATTCTCCCACTGCACTGGGTGGATCTCAAGCCTTATCTGGTGCTGTGGTCTCCCATTGAGGCTCAGCCACGGGGATGACTGCTCAGCACAGACTTCAGTCCTAGCACCTTTTCCAGGCTCGTGCTGCATGTGTAGTAATTACTGGCCCTCCAGCTAATATAAACACACCAGAAAAGAAGGAGCCTATATCCAAAAATAAAATTACTTCATTATTTATTTGTACTCACAAAAGACTGTATATAATACATAGACAAAAGTGAACAGCCACAAATATCCAAAGCGTAACAAAGAGTCTAAGGTGCAACTAAGTGCAGAGTTGCTAACAGCAAGCAAAATTACATGTATGTAGCAAGTGCCAGTATATTCAAGATACCCCATGGACACTAATTAGCATAGGTATAATAATCCCCCAGTGAGGTGTGAATTCCTAATTAACCCCTTTACCCCCAAGGGTGGTTTGCACGTTCATGACCGGGCCAATTTTTACAATTCTGACCACTGTCCCTTTATGAGGTAATAACTGTAAACTGCTTCCATGGATTCCACTGATTCTGACATTGTTTTCTCGTGACATATTGTACTTCATGTTAGTGGTAAAATTTCATTCAAATAACTTGCGTTTATTTGTGAAAAAAACGAAAATGTTGAAAATTTTGCAATTTTCCAAATCTGAATTTTTATGCCCTTAAATCACAGAGATATGGCACACAAAAAACTTAAAAAATAACATTTCCCACATGTTTACTTTACATCAGCACAATTTTGGAACCAAAATTTTTTTTGATAGGAAGTTATAAGGGTTAATAGTTGACCAGCGATTTCTTATTTTTGCAACACTATTTTATTTTTATGGACCACATCACATTTGAACTCACTTTGAGGGGTCTATATGATCTATTCTATACCCAAAAGTGGCACCATTCTAAAAACTGCACCCCTCAAGGCGCTCAAAACCACATTCAAGAAGTTTATTAACCCTTCAGGTGCTTCACAGGAATTTTTTGAATGTTTAAAAAAAATGAACATTTAACTTTTTTTTCACAAAAAAATTAATTCAGGTCCAATTTTTTTTATTTTACCAACGGTAACAGGAGAAATTGGACTGCAAAAGTAATTGTGAAATTTGTCCTGAGTACGCTGATACCTGATATGTGGGGGGAACCACTGTTTCGGCGCATGGCAGAGCTGAGAATGGAAGGAGCGCCGTTTGACTTTTTCAATGCAAAATTGACTGGAATTCAGATCGGACGCCATGTGACGTTTGGAGAGCCCCTGATGTACCTAAACAGTGGAAACCCCCCACAAGTGACCCCATTTTGGAAACTAGACCCCCAAGGAACTTATCTAGATATGTGGTGAGAACTTTGAGCCCCCAAGGACTTCGCAGAAGTTTATAACGTACAGCTGTGCAATTAAAAAATCATATTTTTTCCACAAAAATGATCTTTTCACCCCCAATTTTTAATTTCCTAAGGGTAACAGGACCCTAAAAGTTATTGTGCAATTTGTCCTGAGTATGTTGATACCCCATATGTGGGTGTAAATGACTATTTGGGTGCATGGCAGAGCTCGGAAGGGAAGCAGCGCCATTTGACTTTTATGGCTGGAATTGAGATCGGACGCCATGTCGAGTTAGGAAAACCCCTGGTGTACCAAAACAGTAAAAACCCCCCACAAATGACACCATTTTGGAAACTAGACCCCCCCAAGGAACTTATCTAGATATGTGGTGAGATCTTTAAACCCCCAAGGGCTTCACAGAAGTTTATAACATACAGCCATATAATTAAAAAATTATATTTTTTCCACAAAAATGATCTTTTCACCCTCATTTTTAATCACAGCAGAACCCTACCCCTCCATAGAGATATAGATTTCAGTCTAAGAGTGGATTCCAGGTACACATGAATTGGCCAATTTATGTGCTAAGAATTCTCAATTTTTCATATTTCTAGTGCAGCAATGCAATTCATTTAAATCATATTTGCATGGCCTTACAGAGTGCTGTTTTATTTATTTGATCATGTATCATAACATCTGCATTTGAGCCCCGGGAACACAAGCACTGACAACACATGAACGGCTTTGGATCGTGAGGGGAGTATAAGTATTTTCACGGGTTAAAGCATTCTGATTGAGAAGGGGTTGGCCTAGTATTGGTCAACCCCTTTAACTCTGCATCTGATCCAGACTTCGGCACTGCCGATTTTGTTGTTTTCTGGTCTTCATTTTCAACAGATCAAAATAAATACGTACCACACTACAACTAATAATTAGCCACGTTGCAACAGTTCATTCCCATTGAAAATATTTATTAATTTTCTAACACTATGCAACTTCATTAAATGCAAATTCATTTGTCACTTTCCCCCCACCTAATTAAAAATTAATTAACCACTATACACAATCCCTCCATTAAAATTATAAATTCATTAAGCGAAGAATTCAATTTCGATCCATTACTCGCTGTCCCCAAAAACATATTACAGTATTATACATGTCAAAATATAGAGCTGGTACAATTGCATCCCTCAGAGCAAGCATGTGGGTCTACAGTTCCTACATATTTGGCTGTCATAGCGGCTTCATCTCACAGCTAATAAATGAGTCCTGTATATATTTTACGTTTGTGATAACTTTATGATTTTGAGTGCTCCTTCCCTGTACACGTATAGTATTACTGTTTGTTCTGCATCTATTAATAGAACGTTTTAAGGAAATTATGAATTTAGCAGTAATAGATTTACTTTAAACATGTCATCATGGTAGCCGCCAGTCACTCCAGAAAAATACTGCATTTCACTTTTAGAACTTTTCTTTCATGTTATTTAGATGTATTCTTAACCTGTAGATTAGAATGATAGCTGTGTCCTCTCCACAATGTTGGCTCAATCCTTTCAAGCTTGTTTACAGTATATAAGTATGCATTGTATCTATCATCTGGCTGACTCTCTCAATCGTCAGTGGATTTAAGTAGTCACGCTGTTATCATCCACATGGGCAGTTATTCAATATTCAGTCATCCATACTGTTTGCCTATTATCCAGCATGTCCCAGCAAGACATAGAATAATAAGACCAGGTTTCCCATGGATTTCTGTCATATGCATGATTGAATGCAAGTCCCATGGTAAAAATCACCCTGCAGTCATTCCATTAAATCCGATACTGACTTAGAGGAAATTCTTTTTAAAACAAAGGCTTTGAATGTAATGTAGTGTTTTTCTATAAATTCAATGTGCACAAATAGTTTAACACCGTAGTGAAACACCATGAAATGTTATATATTATTCATTATGTCCATTAATTTTCCACAGTTCGTTCATCATAGCCAAATAAACAAAAGTTATTTAAAATGCTAACTCTTCCAAATATACAATGTAAAGTTTTTCAAATGTTTAGCAATGTACCAAATGACAGCAAATCTGAAAAATATAAGGTTTAACTGATATTAATATCATATTCAATAGCAATGATAAGTGTCTCCTAGTTTTCGTCACATATTGATATAATATTTTAAAGGTGGACCTTTCACCAGTCAGAGCATGTTAAACTGACCACATTATTGACTAGTGGCTGCAGAGATAAATAGGAGATTGATTTTATTTTTGAATTTCTCCTCTACATTGAAGAAATTTTAGCTTGTAAAGTTTCGATTCTAATTTCCACTAAAATCAAGGTGGCTTACCAGAGATTCTTCTGTGAGGGTGGTTATTTCATCCCATGCTTGATGCTGACCAACCATAAACAGAAGGCACCACTCAGGAGAAAAAGAATACAACCTCAGAGAAGGTGAGATCTAACTTTCCATGTGAGCCATGTATTGACACACAGCTCTGCTCCCCCCCGACCTCACAGTTGAAATCTATTGTGACTGCAAGCAGGAGAGGGGAGTAGAAAAATGTGCGTCATTACAAACACCTATCCATCTGCAGCTCCATCATGGCAGGACACTTTCAGTGTGAGGGGAAGGGAAGTAAAGAAAAGTTGACAATGCAGATGGATGAGAGCTATAGATACAGACAGTATTTTTAATGATATCTTACAAGTGTGAGATATGAATTAATCCAGAAAGGTGTATACAGACTTTGCCCTGCCATCTGCCACCATTGCACTCTAACCAGCATATTTATTTATGTATTCTCCCTACAGGTACGTCACTCAGCTTTCCACACAGACTTCTTACCTCTGCTCCTAGTACTCACTCAGTATGTCTTTCAACTAACCCCCTGATTTACCCCAGTGTTATTTATGAGCTTGTTTACTTTGGCTTGATCATATGCATCTGGTCCACTCTTAATTGTCTGACCAAGATGAGCACAGACCACTCCTCTTCTGCCAAGACTTTAGTCTGCAGTGTGTATCCTATAAGTGTGTATCTTACAAGTGCAAGATATGAATTAATCCAGAATTGAACCAGAAGGGAACTAAAGGTAATTGGATAGTCACTGTAAGCAATGTCTCTGTTTGTTTTGACTCTGACCCCTATAATCCTTCACTTTCTGCTGACCCCCCTAATTCCTACACCAAGCAAGGAACTAATAATCTCTTCTTCAATCCTCCTCATCCGTCTCACTTTTCCTCAGATCTGTTTCTCAACATATAATCCTCTGTCTCCAAACACAGACAGTCCCCTCATGCCCTCTCCTGCTCCCACCTGCTAACACTTTATCTGCTCCTTCTCACTGCTGGTGATATTTCTCCAAATCCTGGTCCTCCTCACCACATTCCCACAGTCATTTCTACCCCCATCCATGCTCAATCACAACTTTCCGTAACCTCTCCAATCTTATCCCCATTCGCCCGGCCCCAGCTTCCCCAGTCCCAGTAACAGGAGCTATGTGGAACGCTCGCTCTGTCTGCAACAAACTTTCCTTCATCCATGATTTTTTTATTACTAACAAACTTTCCTTCCTCGCCATCACCAAAACCTGGCTCACCCCCTCTGATGCAGCCTCTCCTGCTGCACTCTTGTATGGTGGATTCCACCTTTCCCACACCTCCCACCCCAGCAGCAAACATGGTGGAGGAGTTGGTTTTCTCCTGTCAGATAACTCTCCTCTCCTCTACAGGTCCACAATCCCCCCCCCGCAAACTTGTGCACCCTCACAGACATCATCAACACCTCGATCTACACTCACTGACTGAATCCCTCCTCCCTCTTACAGGCATAAGTTCCCTACACAATGCAGATGCCGCTGCCGCTCTATATAACACCACAATCGCTGTAGATTTGGAAGCAGTTACCCCTCTCACACATACCAAAGCTCGCAAAATCAACAGACAACCCTGGCAAACCAGCCTGACCAAAGAACTGAGGCGACCTTCCAGGGCTGCTGAGCAGAGATGGAAAAGATCCCACTCCAATGAGGACTTCATCGCATTAAAATAGTCCCTCACTACTTTCAAGGCCACACTCGCTGAAGCAAAACAAAACCTAATTCTCAACTCTCATATCCTCAATGTGTCACAATCCATTTCTTGGATCTATGTCAGATTTGGATTTCCTCACATTTAAACCTTTTTTCCTTTTTGGCCATTGGGGGTTAATATGAGTTTTTGCCCCCGGTGGCCGCTGCTGTTACTACAGCTGTAGTTGGTCTGCTGATGGATTTTCCCCCCGGTGGCTGCTGGTGTTACTGCATGGGGATTAATTATCTATGCAGGTGGTGACTACTCCCCCTCCTTCCAATAAATGGTCATCATGTGCTGTAGATCACTGTTGGTTATACACATGCTCTGGGTAGAACAACCAAGCTGGAGTTCAGGAGCTGGCAGTTCTGTGGTGCTTCAGTTGTATGCTGTTCTCAAGTGGCAAACTCTGCTGTCCAGGAGTATTGCAGCAGAGCAAGCTAAGTTTCATTTTGTTTTACCCTGTCTGTTGTATCTTCGCTTTAGGGGCTTTGGTACAGTACACTTTTTTCCCTGTCTCACCTCCTGGGGAGGGGGTGAGGGTTTAGCTCAGAGCTAAACAGGAGACAGGGACAGGTCGGGGACTTGGGCCTCACTACCATTACGTGTACCCCCAAGTTAAGGAAAGTCAGGGCACTCCCTTAGTCTTAGGGGCAGTTCAGCGGCCCTGATTCCACATCCCCTGTTTTCCCATTACTGCCCCATGACATTATAACTAGTGTTGAGCATTCTGATACCGCAAGTATCGGGTATCGGCCGATATTCACTGTATCAGAATTCCGATACTGAGTTCCGATACTTTTAGCATATCGAATACCGGAATCGGAAGTTCCCATAATGCTATGAGCCAGTTTGATTTGATTCAGCCAATGACAATCCTCAGAAGTGTGGGCACATCCTGTAAGGCATATAGGCATGTTAACTAATCGCATGGCTGTTGAAATGATGTCATGATGCACTATAAAAGCCGCCGCCGCCATTTCGGGTTCACTCTGCTGTGAATTCAGTTAGGGACAGGCTGCTGTTCAAGACTGTGAGGGACAGTTAGAGATAGCGATTTTCACAATCATAGTGTGCTTTACCCAGGCTACATAATCCACCAGTGTAGCTTTCTTTTGCCTTGCAGCAGTGTTCACAGTTGTCTGCAAGGTCTGTGTGAGTGCAGCTCATGCTGAGTAGTGTGTCCTGCAGCCACGTCTGGTTGTAGGCAACTTAGCGTGTGTCAATGCCTCATACATATTTTTCTTTTTTTGCTGCTCATTTTTCATTCTCCTATTAGTGTGCATCCGTCCGTATCCATATACGTTGGTTGCAAACACTATAGGAGTAGATGGCGGAGCCTCTCTGCAGCCTTTCAGTGCTAGTGCCCAGTTTGCTGCACTGTTCACAGCTGTCTGAGAGGTCTTTGTGTGTGAGTGCAGCTCACGCTGAGTAGTGTGTCCTGCAGCTACGCCTGGTTGTAGGCCGATCAGCATGCATCACTGCCTCACACATATTTTTCTTTTATTGCAGCTCATTTTTTATTCTCCTATTAGTGTACATCCATCCATATCCATATACGTTGGTTGCAAACACTATAGGAGTAGACAGCGGAGCCTTTCTGCAGCCTTTCAGTGCTAGTGCCCACTTATCTGCACTGTTCACGGCTGTCTGAGAGGTCTCTGTGTGTGAGTGCAGCTCACGCTGTAGTGTGTCCAACAGCTACGTCTGGTTGTAGGCCGCTCAGCGTGCGTCACTGCCTCACACATATTTTTCTTTTATTGCAGCTCATTTTTCATTCTCCTATTAGTGTGCATCCATCCGTATCCATCTACATTGGTTGGTTGCAAACACTATATAGGAGTAGATAGAGGAGCCTTTTTTCTGGCTTGTGCCCTTCAGCTGCAGCCCGATTAGTATTACCCTATTTTTTGGAGCCTCATCTTTTGCATTGTAAATTAATTTCCTGCATTGTAATAGGTCCAAAAAGTTTGTGATACTATCGCTTTCAAATCTTTGGTCTCATCCTTTTAGTTTTTTGAAAACAAAAAAAACAAAATAAAGTTCACCAAACACTCCATTTGACAGTTGTGTAGGCCATAGGGATGGGCGAATCTACTCGTTAGGACTCGTTACTCTGCGAGTAGTAGGGGACTCGCAGGAGTCGGTACTCTGCGAGTTTCCAAGCGATTACTCGCACAGTAACGAGTCCAATACAAATCAATGGCAATCCTAGTTTTTTCAGAGTTTAATTCAAGCAATCCTAGTTTATTAGCGATTTTGTGTCCCCCTGCTGACACAAAATCGCTAAGAAACTAGATTGCTTGTATTAAACTCTGAAAAAAAAAAATAGGAGTCTTAGCGATTTTGTGTCCCCCTGCTGACTAGTGTTGAGCTTTCCGATTGGCTGCCGAAATGACGTCATCATGATGCGCTGTCTGTGCGCATCATGATGCGCCGTCAGTTTGGGCCTTCGGGGGGGCTGTGCCGACTGTCTGGGGGTCTGTACCAGCCTGCCGGTGGTCTGTGCCGGCCTGCCGGTGGTCTGTGCAGGCTCCGTGGTCTGTGCCGGCCTGCCGGGGGGCTGTGCCGGCCTGCCGGTGGTCTATGCAGGCTCCGGTGGTCTGTGCCGGCCTGCCGGGGGGCTGTGCCGGCCTGCCGGTGGTCTGTGCCGGCCTGCCGGGGGGCTGTGCCGGCCTGCCGGTGGGCTGTGCAGGCTCCGGTGGTCTGTGCAGGCATCGTCCGATGGGACTACAAGTCCCATCGGGCGATGCCTGCTACCATGACAGTGATTGACACATTAGCCAATGATGGGACAGTAGTAGTCCCATCATCCGGCTAATGTGTTGAATGTAAAAAAAAAAAAAAAAAATTACATGCTACATACATGATACATACATACAACATGCATACTACATATATACTACATGCAACATACATACTACATGCATAC
This sequence comes from Dendrobates tinctorius, assembly GCF_039654945.1. NCBI lineage: Eukaryota > Metazoa > Chordata > Amphibia > Anura > Dendrobatidae > Dendrobates > Dendrobates tinctorius. The sequence continues at coordinate 4,836,187 of NW_027361747.1, forward strand.
TACATACATACTACATATACTACATGTAACATATATACTACATGCTACATACATGCAACATACATGCTACATACTACATGCATACTACATACATACATACAACATATATACTACATATATACTATATATACTACATGTAACATACATACTACATATATACCAAATGCAACATACATACTACATGCAACATACATACTACATACATGCTACATGCATACTACATACATACACTACATGCATGCAACATGCATACTACATATATACTGCATATATACTACATGCATGCAACATACATATATACTACATACAATACATACATATAGACATACATTACATATAACATAGAGTACATACTTACCGTCACTTGTCACTTTGATCCCCGAAGCCATTGTCACCTGAGGGTTAAATATCAATATAAAAAAACACCAATATACTTACCCCGATCCGCCGAAGTCCACGAGAGTCCCACGTCGATCTTGCGTGGAGAACAGCAGCATCAGCTGATGCTACCGTTCTCTACCAGCTCCAGGAATACAATGACGGAAGGTAGGTATCCTTCCGCACTGTATTCCTCCACCACTTTAAAAAAAAAAAAAAAGTCCCTAGTCTCACTTTATGCCATTGCTGCGTGGGAAATTCCCATGCAGCAATGGCATAAAGTGAGACTAGGGACTTTTTTTTTACAGTGGTGGAGGAATACAGTGCGGAAGGATACCTACCTTCCATCATTGTATTCCTGGAGCTGGTAGAGAACGGTAGCATCAGCTGATGCTGCTGTTCTCCATGCAAGATCGACATGGGACCCTCGTGGACTTCTGCGGATCGGGGTAAGTATATTGGTGTTTTTTTATTTTGATATTTAACCCTCAGGTGACAATGACTTCGGGGATCAAAGTGACAAGTGACGGTAAGTATGTACTCTATGTTATATGTACTGTATGTCTATATGTATGTATTGTATGTAGTATATATGTATGTTGTATGCATGTAGTATATATGCAGTATATATGTAGTATGCATCTTGCATGCATGTGGTATGTATGTAGCATGTATGTAGTATGTATGTAGTATGTATGTAGCATGTATGTAGTATGTATGTTACATGTAGTATATATGTTGTATGTATGTAGTATGCATGTAGTATGTAGCATGTATGTTGCATGTATGTAGCATGTAGTATATATGTAGTATGTATGTTACATGTAGTATATATAGTATATATGTTGTATGTATGTAGTATGTATGTAGTATGCATATAGTATGTAGTATGTATGTAGTATGTATGTAGTATGTATGTTGCATGTATGTAGCATGTAGTGTGTATGTATGTAGCATGTAGTATATATAGTATATATGTAGTATATATGTTGTATGTATGTAGCATGTATGTAGTATGTATGTTGCATGTATGTAGCATGTATGTAGTATGTTGCATGTATGTAGCATGTAGAGTGTATGTATGTTACATGTAGTATATGTAGTATATATGTTGTATGTAGTATGTATGTAGTATGCAGCATGTATGTAGTATGTATGTTGCATGTATGTAGCATGTAGTATATATGTAGTATGTATGTTACATGTAGTATATATAGCATATATGTAGTATGCATGTTGCATGCATGTAGCATATATGTTGTATGTTGCATGCATGTAGTATGTATGTAGTATGTAGCATGTATGTAGTATGTATGTTGCATGTAGTATATATGTAGTATGTATGTTACATGTAGTATATATGTAGTATGTATGTTGCATGTAGTATATATGTAGTATGCATGTTGTATGTATGTAGCATGTATGTAGCATGTCATATTTTTTTTTTTTACATTCAACACATTAGCCGGATGATGGGACTACTACTGTCCCATCATTGGCTAATGTGTCAATCACTGTCATGGTAGCAGGCATCGCCCGATGGGACTTGTAGTCCCATCGGACGATGCCTGCACAGACCACCGGAGCCTGCACAGACCACCGGAGCCTGCACAGCCCCCCGGCAGGCCGGCACAGCCCCCCGACAGGCCGGCACAGACCACCGGAGCCTGCACAGACCACCGGAGCCTGCACAGCCCCCCGGCAGGCCGGCACAGCCCCCCGGCAGCCCGGCACAGACCACCGGAGCCTGCGCAGACCACCGGAGCCTGGACAGCCCCCCGGCAGGCCGGCACAGCCCCCCGGCAGGCCGGCACAGACCACCGGAGCCTGCACAGCCCCCCGGCAGGCCGGCACAGACCACCGGAGCCTGCACAGACCACCGGCAGGCCGGCACAGACCCCCGGACAGTCGGCACAGCCCCCTCGAAGGCCCGAACTGACGGCGCATCATGATGCGCACAGACAGCGCATCATGATGACGTCATTTCGGCAGCCAATCGGAAAGCTCAACACTAGTCAGCAGGGGGACACAAAATCGCTAAGACTCCTATTTTTTTTTTTTTCAGAGTTTAATACAAGCAATTCTAGTTTCTTAGCGATTTTGTGTCAGCAGGGGGACACAAAATCGCTAAGAAACTAGAATTGCTTGTAGTAATATCTCTCTCTCTCTCCCCAGCACAGGAATCGCTGCAATACTCGCATCCCCATTCATTAACATTGGACTCGCTAGACTCGCAACGAGTAGCGAGTTTCCGACTCGGACTCGTTACAGTCTAGCGATTCTGAATATTTCAGGATTCGCCCATCCCTAGTAGGCCACATTAGCTCATATTAAAGTGTAATCCACACACACACTTTATAAAATTAGTGTTTCTTATACTTGTTAGCAGCTGTTCAGGAATAAGCACACTAAGCCCCCCTTTTGTACTTTTCTGCCTATCTTTATCAGTCTACCAAGATGAAGAAGGCAGGGAGTAAGGCACGTGGGCATAGGCGTGGAGTTTCAGCAGGGAGAAGACGTGGGGATTCTGCAGGGAGAGGACATGTGGATTCTGCAGGGAGAGGATGTGGGGATTCAGCAGGGAGGGGGCGTGGGGATTCTGTGCCTGCTGCGGGCACCAGTGAATCAGCATCCCCCAGTTTTACCAGGCAACAGTCCTTTATGCGCAGCTTTGTAGGACCTCGCCGTACCCCACTGCTGTGGGAGGAACAAATTGAAGCCTTTGTCGTATGGATGGCAGCTAACGCATTGACTTCAATGACTTCCACGTCCTCTCAGGGCAAGAGCACTGAAGAGCAACCATCTGTCTCTTCACCACCTGCCAAAGTGCCCAGGCAGTAAGAGAGCCCTGGACAGGAGCCATCACAGTCTCTACTTCTGTTCTCTGAATCTGTTGGCTTGGATAGAGGGGGCCAGCCAAGCAGCATTCAAGAATGTGAAGAAGAGGGAATATGCAGTGATGCGCAACTTCTTTGTCCCTCTGAATCTGAAGAGGCGGGTGGGCCAGTGCCTATGGTCAGCACACCTCAGTATGCATCAGATGATGACGAGACTCAGGTGCCACTTTCTGGTGCGTACGGTGCTGGCGAGACTACCCAGGAAAAGCAGGTGTTTGAAGAGGGGAGTGTAGATGATGAGGTCCTTGACCCATCATGGCGTGAGGAACAGGAAGGTGGTGGGAGCAGCTCTGAGGAAGAGATTCCCCGATCGGTCAAAACAGGAGGGAGAGGGAAGGGGCAGACTTGGTTGCCTGTAGCATCCACTTCGGCACCCATTAGGAGCATTCCTCTTCCAAAAGCCAAAACGGGCGCTCCCAAGACTTGCAGTGCGTGGTCCTTTTTTGACACAGTTGCAGATGACATTTGCTTTGTCATATGCAAGCTGTGTTATCAGAAAGTCAAAAGAGGGAAAAATGTCAGCAACCTCAATACCACAAATATGTGGACACATGTGCGGACCAAGCACGAGCTGGAGTTACACAGACACACTGAAGACGTAGGCCAACGTACAGCACCACCTACCACCTCTTCAGCTCATGTTGGGGCCTCTTCCTCCAGCTCACACACAGCTGGTTCGGCTTCCTCACAGGATCGCCAAAGAAGAACCTCTGGCACTGTTGTCCGGAGACCCAGTGACATTCCACCCACAGCACCACGTTCCCAGTCATCCTCACGCTCCCAGGCCACTCTACAGCCATCGGTAGCACAGGCATGGGATAAAAGGCGGCCATACTTGGCAAACCATCCCCGAGCACAGGCTTTGAATGCTGGCATTGCCAAACTACTGGCCCTTGAAATGCTCTCATTCAGGCTGGTGGAGACCGACACCTTCCGGAACTTCATGGCATTGGCAGTCCCACAATACACCGTGCCCAGCCGCTTTTATTTCAGAAGGCAAGCCGTCCCTGCCCTGCAAAAGCATGTGGAGGGAAAAATAAACGCCGTCAGTAGCAAGGTCCTCCTGACCACCGATGCGTGGACCAGTAAACATGGATAGGGACGATTCCTTTCCCTTACTGCCCATTGGGTCAATGTTGTGGAGCCGGGTACAGATCTGGAGAGTGGCACTGTACATGTTCTGCCAACTCCACGGATTGCAGGAATCCAGTCTGTACACATTACCTCCTCCTCCTATTCAAGTTCCTCAGAATCAGCACTGCAGGAGCCTGTTACGACCGATATGAGCACAGCCGTGGCCAAACGTCAACAGGCCATACTGAAATTAATTTCTTTGGGGAATCGAAGCCACACAGCGCAGGAGCTCTGGAATGCCATCAAGCAGGAGAGCGACGTGTGGTTTCTGCCAGCGAATCTCCAGCCAGGCTTGGTAGTGTGTGACAATGGCTGAAATCTGGTGGCAGCTCTGGGCCTAGGCAACCTCACTCACATCCCATGTCTGGCACATGTGCTGAACTTGGTCGTGCAGAGCTTTCTGAGGGACTATCCGGATCTTGATGCACTGCTGCACAAGGTCCGCATAGAGTGCGCTCACTTGCGGCGTTCCAGCACGGCCAGATTGCGCCTTGCAGCTCTGCAGCGCCGATTACGCCTTCCAGAACATCGCATCATATGTGACCTACCCACCAGGTGGAATTCAACGTTATATATGTTGGAGCGGTTGTGTGAGCAGCAAGCAGCAGTAATGGAATACCAGCTGCATCAGGCGCAAACAAGTCGCACTTTGAGCCGGTCAAACTTCAGCACAACTGAGTGGGCCTCAATGAAGGACATCTGCCTCGTTTTGTGTGCCTTCGATGATTCCACGTGGATGGCGAGTGCAGATGATGCACTAGTCAGCATGACTGTCCCCCTTATCTGCCTACTTCAAAAAACACTGCAAGCACAAAGGGAGAAGATTTTTGAAGAGGTGGAGGATGAGGAGTCACAAATGCCATCTTCTTCTGGACAGTCTGCGCTACGTGGTTCCTCACAAAGGCCTAGGAAGGGGATACTTTGTGAGGAGGATGAGGAGGAGTCAATGGAGGAGGAAGACATCTCTTCAGAGGAGGGAGGTACACAAAGCTCGAGTCAGTATATACAGCGAGGGTGGGGTGATGCAGAGCAGGCAGAGATGATGCCTCAAGCAGGGGACAGCATTTCTTTGGCAGTTGGGAGTCTGCAGCACATGGTTGATTTCATACTGCAGTGCCTGAGAAACGACCGCCGCATCGCCCACATTCTCCACACGGCTGATTAATGGGTGTACACCCTCCTAGATCCTCGCTACTGGGACAACTTACAAAGCCTCATACCACCGGTGAACTGGGAGCGTAAAATGCGGGAGTACCAAGACACACTGGTGCAGTCCATCATGTTCTCCATTCCTCCCGAGAGCAGTGCTGCTAGTGCTTTACAAAGCAGCTCTGTGCGTCGAGGCAGTGAAGGAAGCTCTGCTCAAAGAGGGAGCAGAGGCAGCGCCTCAGCACAAGGCAAGACCAGTATGGCCCAAATGTGGCAAAGTTTTGTGTGTCCGCCACAAATGTCTACACCATCACAGACGGCTCCATACTGCATGTCTTGCCCTGTCAGTGTACTCCCAGATGGCTCTTCCCCCTTCAAGTTTTGGGTCTCTAAGCTGGATACATGGCCAGAGCTTAGCCAGTATGCATTGGGGGTGCTGGCTTGCCCTGCTGCCAGTGTATTATCGGAACGCGTCTTTAGTGCCGCAGGTGGTGTACTAACAGACCATTGCACGCGACTATCCTCTGATAACGTTGACCGGCTTACTTTTCTGAAAATGAACAAGGCCTGGATCTCGCCAGAATTTGCCAGTCCTCTTCCCGAATAAATAATTGGTTGGCAACAGTATCCAGGTCTCCTGTTGTGTTTCCACCACCTGAACTGTAATCCCTGGGCTTCAACACAGCCAGTTGTTGCTCAGAAATGCTCTGTCCACATACCCATTACTAGTAGTGGGAATGTGGACAGAGCAGAGGACATTGCCGGACACACATAAGGGGATCAACGGACGTGACAGAGCCCCAGTAGCACAGGAACAAGTGTGGATTGTGCAGACGCCACTTCAGAGCAGCAACTGGCGGGATTGGAGGCCAGGGGAAATACTAGAGACAGTGGAGCCAGAGACCTAAGTGGAGCATGTTTACAATCAGTAGTAGTCTACAACCTATATAAAACTTGCTGCAAGTAGGCCTCCGCCTGCTGCATGATTGATCCTCGGCTTCAACACAGCCAGTTGTCGCTCGTAAGTGCCGTCCGCACAGAGAAAAACACTAGCTACTGTGTTAGTGGGGTTCAGTAACGCCAGCTGCTCCCCTGCTGTGTGGACGGCAAAGTCTCCTGCTGCCTCCAAATTCAAACTACATCACCTATAAAACTTGCTGCAATTAGGCCTCAGCCTGCTCCATGACTGATCCTGGGCTTCAACACAGCCAGTTGTTGCTTGGAAGTGCCGTCTGCACAGAGAGAAACACATGCTCCAGTGTTAGTGGGGTTCAGTAATGCCAGCTGCTCCCCTGCTGTGTGGACAGCAATATCTCCTGCTGCCTCCACATTCAAACTACATCACCTATAAAACTTGCTGCAATTAGGCCTCAGCCTGCTCCATGACTGATCCTGGGCTTCAACACAGCCAGTTGTTGCTTGGAAGTGCCGTCTGCACAGAGAGAAACACATGCTCCAGTGTTAGTGGGGTTCAGTAATGCCAGCTGCTCCCCTGCTGTGTGGACGGCAATATCTCCTGCTGCCTCCACATTCAAACTATATCACCTATAAAACTTGCTGCAATTAGGCCTCAGCCTGCTCCATGACTGATCCTGGGCTTCAACACAGCCAGTTGTTGCTTGGAAGTGCTGTCTGCACAGAGAAACACATGCTCCAGTGATAGAGGGGTTCAGTAATGCCAGCTGCTCCCCTGCTGTAGTGGGAATGTGGAAAGAGCAGGAGACATTGCCGGACACACATCAGGGGAAGAGCTGACATTACTGAACCCCAGTAACACAGGAACAAGTGTTGATTGTGCAGACGCCACTTTTGAGCAGCAACTGGCGGGGTAGGAGGCCAGGTGAAATACTAGAGACAGAGTGGAGACAGAGGTCTAATTGGAGCACGTTTAAAATCAGTAGTAGTCTACAACAGATATTAAACTTGATGAAATTAGGCATCAGCCTACACCCTGATTGACCCTGGGCTCCAACATCGCCAGTTGCTGCTCAGAAGAGTCTTTGGCACGGGTACTCCCTCCTGCCCATCCTGGTTCCAGCACGCCTGCTGTTTCCGGGGAGTGTCAATATCACTTTGCCACCAATACGTTGTCCTGTCGTGTTGCAGTCGGGTTAGCCGAGTCTATGGTGCCTGCAGTTTAGGTGCTTTCTCTCTCTATGGGCTGTGGCTTCTGGTAATAAAGGCTGGTTTCGTAGTGGCAATAGGACAAGCACCCCCTGTAGGACTGTGGGTTTCGGTAACTGCGGCTTGCTCGCGGCCTTGCAACTTTATTTATCATGGGTACCTTCTGCTACCCATCCGGGTTCCAGCACCGTCAGCTGGTTCTCGGCAGTCCCTTTGGCCGAGGTGCCTTCTTCTTGGTATCCGAGTTCCAGCAACGTCTGCTGGTCCTTGGTAGTGCTTTGTAGCACAGGTACCTCCTGCTTAGAAACCGTGTTCCAGCACCGTCAGCTGGTCCACGGTTGTGCCATTAGCTCTTGTTCCTTCAGCTGCCACTCTGGGTTCCAGCACCGTCAGCTGGTTCTCGGTAGTTCCATGTACTCTTGTAGCTTCTGCTACCCAACAGGGTTCCAGCACCATAAGCTGGTTCTTGGCAGTGTCTTTGGCACAGGTACTCCCTCCTGCCCAGCCTGGTTCCAGTACAACTGCTGTTTCTGGGTAGTGTCAACGCCACTTTGCCACCGACTCGTTGTCTGGTCGTGCTGCGGTCGGGTTAGCCGAGTCTATGGTGCCTGCAGTTTAGATGCTTCCTATGTGGGCTGCAGGTTCTGGTAATAAAGGCTGGTTCCGTAGTGCCATAGGACAAGCACCCCCTGTAGGACTGTGGGTTTCGGTAACTGCGGCCTGCTCGCGGCCTTGCAACTTTGTTTATCATTGGTACCTTCTGCTACCCATCCGGGTTCCAGCACCGCCAGCTGGTTCTCGGCAGTGCCTTTGGCCAAGGTGCCTCCTTCTTGGTATCCGAGTTCCTGCAACGTCTGCTGGTCCTAGGTAGTGCTTTGTAGCACAGGTACCTCCTGCTTAGTAACCATGTTCCAGTAACGTCAGCTGGTCCACGGTTGTGCCATTGGCTCTTGTTCCTTCTGCTGCCCCTCCGGGTTACAGCACCATCAGCTGGTCCTCGCTAATTCCATATGCTCTTGCAGCTTCTGCTACCCATCTGGGTTCCAGCACCATCAGCTGGTTCTTGGCAGTGCCTTTGGCCTAGGTGCTCCTTCTCGGTATCCGAGTTCCAGCAACGTCTGCTGGTCCTTGGTAGTGCTTTGTAGCACAGGTACCTCCTGCTTAGTAATCGTGTTCCAGCACCGTCAGCTGGTCCACGTTTGTGCCATTGGCTCTTGTTCCTTCTGCTGCCCCTCCGGGTTCCAGCACCGTCAGCTGGTCCTCGCTAGTTCCATTTGCTCTTGCAGCTTCTGCTACCCATCCGGGTTCCAGCACCGTCAGCTGGTTCTCGGCAGTGCCTTTGGCCTAGGTGCCTCCTTCTCGGTATCCGAGTTCCAGCAACGTCTGCTGGTCCTTGGTAGTGCTTTGTAGCACAGGTACCTCCTGCTTAGTCACCGTGTTCCAGCTCTGTCAGCTGGTCCACGGTTGTGCCATTGGCTCTTGTTCCTTCTGCTGCCCCTCCGGGTTCTAGCACCGTCAGCTGGTCCTCGCTAGTTCCATTGGCTCTTGCAGCTTCTGCTACCCATCCGGATTTCAGCACCGTCAGCTGGTTCTCGGCAGTGCCTTTGGCCTAGGTGCCTACTTCTCGGTATCCGAGTTCCAGCAACGTCTGCTGGCCCTTGGTAGTGCTTTGTAGCACAGGTACCTACTGTTTAGTAACCGTGTTCCAGCACCGTCAGCTGGTCCACTGTTGTGCCATTGGCTCTTGTTCCTTCTGCTGCCCCTCCGGGTTCCAGCACCGTCAGCTGGTCCTCGCTAGTTCCATTTTCTCTTGCAGCTTCTGCTACCCATCCGAGTTCCAGCACCGTCAGCTGGTTCTCAGCAGTGCCTTTGGCCTAGGTGCCTCCTTCTCGGTATCCGAGTTCCAGCAACGTCTGCTGGTCCTTGGTAGTGCTTTCTAGCACAGGTACCTCCTGCTTAGTAACCGTGTTCCAGCACCGTCAGCTGGTCCACGGTTGTGCCATTGGCTCTTGTTCCTTATGCTGCCCCTCCGGATTCCAGCACTGTCAGCTGGTCCTCGCTAGTTCCATTTACTCTTGTTCCTTCTGCTAACCATCTGGGCTCCCGTACCGTCAGCTGGTTCTCAGCAGTTCCTCAGCCTTCTTTTACTTTCTGCTACTTTTCCAAGTTCGAGCTTGTGGAAATGGTTTTTGGTTCTCACTCTGGAACTCCCTGATGACGAACCTGAAGATGACCACCCTGAAGACCACACTGAAGAAAACCAAAAAGATGACCCTGAAGAAGATGACCAAGAGGACAAAGAACATGAAGACAACCACCAAGATGCAGAACAACAAGAGACAGAAGACCAAGAAGCAGAAAAACCAAAAGCAGAAGAACATTAAGCATAAGACTAAAAATCAGAGCAAATGATATTATCTAAATTATAAGCAGAAGAAGACTAAGCAATGTATGGGGGTGAGTCCGTTCCTCCTCGTGGTGCCCCTGGAAAATGCCTGCTGCTGCAGGCCAAGCTGAACACGGACAAATCTTTTGTGACAGGCAGAACGAAGGTGTAATCTTCAAACTTTTATAGATAACAACTACAGGAATGCCTGTCACAAATAAGAATATGATGAAGAAGAAGAAGAATAGGAAGAAGAGAAGAAGTAGAATATGAAGAAGAATAATAGTTGAATAAGAAGAATATGAAGAATGTGAAAAAAAAGAATAATAGGAAGAAGGTGAAGAAGATGAATAAGGTGAAGAAGAAGTTGATGAAAAAGATACTGCTGCTGAGGATGATGAAGGAGAAAGTGTGGGAGAAGTAAAAAAGAAGGTGAAGAGCATGGAAGTAGTGAAACATACATATCTGACAAAATATAAAAGAGGTTAACATAGTCAATATCTTTGTAAATCCGAACGTCTTTAAAAAAAAAAAAATTCCTGCTATTCCATTTGATTGGGCTAAACCTCTATGGCTTTAATGTCTCCTACACCTCCCACAATACATTCTGCATTATTACTAGTTGTTTTTCTTCATGTAGAATTAACCTACAAGGAAAGAAAGGGTTTTTTTTAATTCTGATATTTCTGTCCCACTGAATAGAATGGGACTTCCGGGATCGGAGTCGGCAATACCCGATACCTTTTGGTTATCAGCCGATCCAATCCGATCCGATAATTTTCAATATCGGATGGTATCGCTCAACACTAATTATAACCAACCGTCCCATTTTTTCTGGTGAGCCATGGCCCAAATGCAGCCCTTTGCCACACTGCATCAGTCACTCATGGATGAGCTTAAGGTGCTGCGGGGTGAGGTTGTGCAGCAGATGCAGCAGTTAATGGGGTTCTGGGCCTCAGCTCAGGTTCAGGCTCAACCGGAACCCAAGATATCTCTCCCTGACCGGTTTTCTGGAGGGAGAGAAAAATTTCAGGAGGCCTGTAAATTATATTTTAGGTTCATCAGGGAGTGAGGAACAGCGTGTGGGGATTTTTGTCTCCCTTCTTATGGTTGATCCCCAATCCTGGGCCTTCTCCCTGACGACCGATTCACCATGGTTACGGTCGGTGAATTTGCATTTTGTGGCTCTGGCGCTGGCGAATGGCGATCCAGATGGCATCTCTCTAGCGGAAACCCGACTCCATAAAATCATGCAGGGGGGCTGGACTGCTGAGGAGTACTGCTCTGAGATTAGGAGGTGGGCTACGGATACTCAGTGAAGTGATTCTGCCCTTAGGAGTCATTTTGTGCAAGGTCTGGCCCCTCGATTGCAGGATACTCTAGTGCAGTACACCGCCCCCAGGTGGCTGGAGGCCAACATGTCCCTTGCCATCCGGGTGGATAGATGCCTCAGGGAGAGACATACACCATATGTGCCCCCTATAGTCCTTGCTAGGGAGGAGGACACACCTGAACAATCGGAGGAACCTATGCAGCTCGGAGCAGTTGTTTCCAAAAAGGGGTTGCCTGCGGTTTCCCGAGGTAGAGGGGCATGTTTTTACTGTGGGCAAACTGGCCATTTTATAGGAGTCTGCCCAGTGCGTGCCAAATCTTCCGTACCACAAAAGAAGCCGCCTCACCCTTGTGTGGAGGGAGACGACCAGGGAGTGTATATTTCCTCCATTTCTTCCCTTCAGTGTACCCTATTGGCAAAAGTTACGGTGGGTGGGAAAACTGAGGGCCTGCCGGTACTTCTTGACAGTGGAGCTGGAGTCAACCTGGTGGATGCCCACTTTGTCCAGACCCATGGCCTCAGGTGTAGGACGCTAGCTAAACCCTTAAGCGTCCAGGCCATTGACTCTGTCCCACTGAGCAAGGGGAGCCTTACACAAGTCGTGGACAATATACATCTTCGTATGGGGACTCATCATGAGGAGTCCCTGTCATGCTACGTCTTGGGGGGAATACCATCACCCATCGTTTTAGGCCTCCCTTGGTAAAAGAAACACAACCCGGCGATAAATTGGTGGTCTGGGGATGTTGTCAGCTGGGGGCAGTCGTGTGAGGGCTGCTGCCAGGGGGCTACTGTCTCCACCGTCTTGCTACAACGATTCCCTTCTTCCCCAGTGTGGGCAGCAGAGGTGCTGCCCAGGAGTAGGGACCAGTCTCAACCCTCACCATTAACTAACCCTGGTAGTCGGAGTCCTCTTAGGAGGAGGGGGTCAGCAGAGGATGGTGGCTTCCTCTGAAAATTGTGGAGGTGTGAGTGTGGTGACACAGAGGGACGCCTCTGTTGACAGTCCTTTGAAGAGTTCACCATTTTGTGGCAAACGCATGAATGGTAATAAACGTTCAGGTCCGGACCTGTGTGTGAATGAGTTTGTATGGGTGTCCATCAATCACATCCGGTGGAAGTGTGCTGCTTAATTCTGGAACTCTCGAGTAATCTGTCCTTATCGGGTGTTTGCCATTCTTGGCCCAGCGACCTACCAGCTGGAGTTACCCTCTGTCATGCCCATACACAATTCGTTCCCAATGTCGGCGCTCTGGAGATTTGTGTCGCCTCCGGAACATATATATAACCACATTTGCCATAAACCTGTGAGTCAGGTGTTTATCTAGGTGAACTCAAATGTGTCCAGACGTCCTCATCATAGGTTTTTTTTGGGTGAGGCACTTAGTTGAGGGTCCGGAGGCCCCTCTTTGAGGGGGAAAACTGTCATGATCCATTTCTTGGATCTGTGTCAGATCTGGATTTCCACACATTTAAACCTTTTTTCCTTTTCGGCCATCGGGGGTTAATATGAGTTTTTGCCCTCGGTGGCCGCTGCTGTTACTACAACTGTAGTTGGTCTGCTGATGGGTTTTCCCCCCAGTGGCTGCTGGTGTTACTGCATGGTTACTGCATGGGGATTAATTGTCTATGCAGGTGGTGACTACTCCTCCTCCTTCCTATAAAAGGTCATCATGTGCTGTAGATTACTGTTGGTTATACACTTGCACTGGGTAGACCAACCAAGCTGGAGTTCAGGAGCTGGCAGTTCTGTGGTGCTTCAGTTGTATGCTGTTCTCAAGTGGCAAACTCTGCTGTCCAGGAGCATTGCAGCAGAGCAAGCTAAGTTTCATTTTGTTTTACCCTGTCTGTTGTATCTTTCCTTTGGGGGCTTTGGTACAGTACACTTTTTTCCCTGTCTCACCTCCTGGGGAGGGGGTGAGGGTTTAGCTCAGGGCTAAACAGGAGACAGGGACAGGTCGGGGACTTGGGCCTCACTACCATTAAATGTACCCCCAAGTTAAGGAAAGTCAGGGCACCCCTTTAGTCTTAGGGGCAGTTCAGCGGCCCTGGTTCCACATCCCCTGTTTTCCCCTTCCCACTCATCTCAGCGGAACACTGCCTCATTTTTCAAGGAGAAGATTGATAAAAACAGACACAGTTTTGGTCAACAACCCCAAAAGCCCTTCCTCCTAACTGCCATGCCCTCCTCCTCCAAAACCAACTTCTCCACAATTACAGAAGATCGACTCTCCACACTACTCTCAAGATCACATCCCAGTCCCATCACACTTCATTCCAAACCTCACCACAGTCTTCATCCCAACCCTAGCCCATCTCTTCAACCTATCAATAACAACTGGTGTTTTCCCCTCAAGCTTTAAACATGCCTCAATCATACCTATCCTCAAAAAGCCTTCTCTTGACCCATCCTCTGTATCTAGCTATCGCCCTATATCACTTCTCCCCTATGCCTCAAAACTACTGGAACAACACGTCCATCTTGATCTGTCCTCCCTCCTCCCTTCTTGCTCTCTCCTTGGCCACTTAAAATCTGGCTTCCGACCACAACAACTCCACTGAAACTGCCCTAATTAAGGTCACCAATGATCTATTAACTGCCAAGGCCATGCAACACTACTCTGTCCTCCTCCTCCTTGACCAGTCCTCTACCTTTGACACAGTGGACCATTCCCTATTACTACAGACCCTCTCATCTCTTGGTATCACAGACCTGGCCCTATCTTGGATCGTGTAATTCCTAACAGAACGGACATTCAGCGTCTCCCACTCGCACACCACCTCCTCACCGTGCCCCCTATCCGTCGGAGTCCCAAAAGGTTCAGTCCTAGGACCCCTGCTCTTCTCCATTTACACCTTTGGCCTCGGACAGCTCATAGAATCTCATGGCTTTCAGTATCAACTCTATGCTGATGACACACAGATCTAGATCTACATCTCTGGACCAGATATCACCTCCCTACTCAACAGAATCCCTCAATGTCTGTCTGCTTTTTCATCCTTCTTCTCTCTTTCTAAAACTTAATATGGACAAAACAGAAATCATCATCTTTCCCTCATCTCACACGACCCCCCCAATGGACCTATCCATTCAAGTAAATGGCTGCTCACTCTCTTCAGTCCTACAAGCTGGCTGCCTCGGGGTTATCCTTGACACTGATCTCTCTTTCAAACCACATATCCAAGCCCTTTACACTTCCTTCCGACTTCAACTCAAAAACATTTCACGGATCCATATATTCCTCAACCAAGAACCTGCAAAAACCCTAGTCCATGCCCTCATCATCTCCCGCCTTGACTACTGCAACCTCCTGCTCTGTGGCCTCCCCTCTAACACTCTCGCACCCCTCCAATCTATTTTAAACTCTGCTGCCCGACTAATACACCTGTCCCCCTGCTATTCGCCGGTCTCTCCCCTCTGTAAATCACTGCACTGGCTCCCCATTACCCTAAGACTCCAGTTGTATATGCTGTTGGTGCCAGGCTTTGGCTGTTTGGCTCCGCTGGACTGTGCTCTATCACACTGGTGGAGATCTATAAGACCTTCTGCTCTGTACTCCTCCAAACACCAGACTAACACCGACTCTGAACCTGACACACCCAAACTCTATACTGCAGGGATTTTAACTACCAACCTGTGGGCTTCAGCCACATGGAAAATCCAGCCCAGAATGAAATGGACTGCAACACTACTATCTGTTGTCTGTTTCAAAACACAAACCCAGAGCGGGTTTTCCCTAAATCTGCCTTGGACAACTAGCATGTCCAAGACATATACTCACTTGAGTCTGCATTGCAACCACAGCTACGCCTGTGACTGCAATGCCCTTATGGCCTCAACATGCCTCAACATGCCTTCATGCACATCCTGAGGGGATCACACAGTGGCCCTCACATGTAACACCAGTCACTGCCTCACAACACATTATGATTAAATCATCAGTGTATAATCCTATTACATAGTTGATTTCTCCAACCTGGAAGCCCGTGATGTTACCATATATACAGATGGACTCTGCCAAGGGCTCCATAACTAAAGCGAAAATAATTGGGGAGAGAGGGCATCCCTGATGGGTGCCATTAGTAATAGAAAAATTCTGCGAACTAAATCCCATTTGGGTAAGACCTTGCTATCTACTAAAAATATGGTCTATTGGAGAAGGTGTAGTCCCTCTATCTCTCATGCAAATAATGCCAAATATCATGAAGGTGAAATTCTAGCTCCATCCTGCCCGCACCGTGAGAGGAGCAGTCAAGCAAAGTGGAGCAGGGAGAATTAAAATCCCCACACAATACTTGAAAACCCTTTGAAGCAGCCATCACATTCTGAAAAAATTTCCTAGTGAACATGATCTAAGCTGAGTTTGAAGAGTAAATCAAACCAATTGTGTAGACCATCCCATTTAGATTACATGTGAGAATTATATACCTCCCACCTGAATCGATAACAGAGTTGATTAACTTAAAGAACACCATTTATTTTACCAGAATACAAACTCCCATTTTTTTCCCTTCACCATTGGCAAAGAAGGAAAAGGGAAACTTTTTGTGATGAAGACAATAGTTATTCTCTTTGCGGATGTGAGTTTCTTGAATACGAGCTATATCACAGTGACTCTTGATCAGCTCCTTCCATAGTAGTAACCTCTTAAAGGGAAGGTTCAGTCCCTTAACATTCAATGACAATTTTTGAATACTCATCATCAAACAAGATAAATGAAGATATTGAAAATGAACCGGCCAAAGCTAGGGGAGGGGGGAAACAACGCACATACAATAAACATGAAAAAAATTAACAAGTATATGATAAGGCAAGTATAACATGAAGCGATCCAATGCTCACTAACATGTGAGCTGGGGGTATCAGAGTTTGTTGGGAAGAGAACACGGAAAAGAATAGCGCTCAATTCTAGTGTCTTAAGCCTTACATAAGAAGGAGAAAGGGCAGAGCATAAAGGGTAGCAAGTCAAGTCGCAGACCACTTCGGGGTTAACTTCTTCTGTGCTGAGAATTCTGTCACATGTTAAACTGGTGAAGATGACTGCAGGTCCCACAAGTGCAGCAGCTTTTCCACCTGGGAGACCGAAAGGCAAATGTGATGAGATCCCAAATGGTCGATGATCATTTTCACTGGAATCCCCATTTATATGGGATGTTGTTATCTCTCAAAATTTTGGCTACTCTTGCAAATTCTCGTCTTTTAGGCAGAGTCACTGCAGAAAAATCTGAAAAAACTGCAAGATTTTGAAAAGGAGCTGAGAGGGCAGGCTTCCCCCTCCAATTATGAAGAAAAATCTAGGAGGCCATCAAGATATTCAATTTTACTTTTTATTTCTTGTTTTTTGACTCTCCTTGTCAGGATTTTTCCTGCTCTGTCACCTATAGCATAAAATTGGGATTTCGTTTTCCTAGGATTTTTCTCATAAGGAGATAACAGAAGAGAACAAAGCTGCAGTGTACAATTCAAGATCTCCTAGAGACCTGGTATGTGTCAGTGGAAGGGGAGACATTATTTAGTTCCTCCAAATCCTTGATTCTTCCCAATAAGTCAGTAAGGACCCTCTACGTTTGCTTTTTTTTTCAAAGGATGCAATTTTAATAAAAATACACGTTATGAAAGCCTTATGTGCTTATGTATTTTTTTAATTCTGTGGAAGCATGGTTGAAAAGCAATGTCTGATTTTCATTTGTTCATTATCATAGATTTTTAATTTATTATTACTTTTGTCAGATTCAAGTTATTTCTGTGACCATTGTGGGTTTTTCTGTCATTGCACGAGGGGCACCAACAATTTTGACATTTTAGCTTCAATGTGCACTCGGCTTTCACCCAAAGCCTCCATGACTTTTTTAAGTACAGCCATCATGCCGTTAGTATCTTCCTTTAATGAGGAGCTACTGCATAGTTTTGTCTGTTAGGGGGATATCTGCAGCTTCTACGTTATCTCTGTCACAGCAGCGTCCAGTGCTCTGCGCAAGGACTGTGAGGAAGAAGAAAAGGATGTCGCTGTCTTGCCTGACTGAGCTGTGTCTGCTTCCCGGGCAAAGAAATTCATCAGCTTGGCGGGAAACCTCCATTTCTGTGACCGGCCCCTCGGCATTCTCTTCACTGGGCGTCCTGGTACTGTTTGGGATAGATTAAGCCTTAGAAGCCAATGTGAGCAGCTTATAAAGCAGGAGCCAGACCGGAGCTCTAGGTCCACACGTCCGGCGTCATCCATGGTCAGGCCAAGCCCCCTCTAAAAATAGATTTTATTGTCCGTGCATTTGAATCAAACATACTGTATGCAATGTTATTTTTGAAAGACATCAGCAAAGCTACTTTTATAACTTTGAGCTTGATACATTTCATATTCTTCCAATTGGTCTGTTGTCACTGGTTAGTAAAAATATCACCGCCTAAGAAGTTGTGACAATATATGGCCTGGAAGTCCAGTCATGGACTATACTTGACCATTTGTAGTAGATGGTGGGAGGGGTGACCTTACTAAAGCCATTGAGAAAGAAAAACTAAATGTAGACAGTTGCCTAGCTGTCAGCAGGAATGTGGGTGGTGAAGACCTGAAGAATGAGTTAAGAATTCAAGTGAACAGAACTGTGAGTGAATGTGAGATTTACAGCCCTTGAAGACCAAACCATTGAGACACAGTGAAGAATAATAAAGGTCAAACCCTTCAGATGCAGGCAACTACAGAGATAAAACCAATGGAGACTATATCTCTGAAATTCAAGGACAGTGAAGGAGATTGAGCTGTGAGACTAGTTTTTTCAATATAGTGGCAAAAACTATATAGATATATACCACATTAACGTATGCCAAAAAGACAACCTTTTTCAAATATTAATTGAACCTGCTCGTTGGAGAAGGTGCAAGGATTAATAAAAAATATAAGTTTAAGTATTATAAAGTATAATCTTAGTATTTTAGGAATATTATGTAAGTGTTGATAATTTCAATCAACCTATACAAACACTGACACACATCAAATAAGAGTGTGATTTACAAACAACTATCCACAATGCTTTGTTCACAAAAAGACTAAAAGCAGAGTGCAGTTTTAACCAGACAATTAAATAGCAGACTCAAGCTTGCAGACATCTAACAACTCATGTTAATACCAATGCACAAATTCACATGTGTGGATCACCTTTTTTCTAAAATAAACATGCATTGGGTGAATCATTTAATTAAATAAGAAAAAAAATGGTCAACAAAGATTTTATTTTTTCGACCTACTATGTTGATTGGCACCAATATGTTGAGCAACTACTTGACCGGATTTCAGATACGCCCGATAAGGGTGATGATTATGAGGTACAGTCACAAAGATTAGGAATTATAGCACCTATTGAAAACAAAGCTGTAGTTCCAGCAAGTATACCTTAGTCCATGTCCGAATCACCATCATCTGGGTGAAAAGTGGTGTTAGCTTCTTGCATAGCAGAGGCGCCTGGGTCGGTGGCGCGTGCACAACTCACCAGTTTGGAAAGCAGAGAAGCGATGGGCTTGTACAGCCATCGTAATTTGGATCCCATTATTACACAGTGTAACAGCTCCTCTAAGATTTTAAAAAAGGAAAGTTTTAAGGCATTGGCACACACTATGTGATGATAAAATTCTGGGGAACCTTTTACCTAATAACCTCAGATTTATTTTCAGAAAGACTAAAAACATTGGCAATATGGTTGCTCCAATGGTACAGGAACCTCTGGCACATACTAGTTCAAATGAGATTGCAAGATTCTACCCAAGGAACAAATGCAAAACATGCCGCACACTACATCTTAGTAAAAGGAAAGAATTCCCAAAAGGTGATGAGATGGTCATTTATTAGAGACCACATCACCTGTACTTCCACTGGGATTATTTATTGTATAAAATGACCTTGCAACAAAACTTTTGTGGGCAGAACAAAAAGACAAGTATTGTGGACGCTCAGTTATTTGTAAATCACACTCTTATTGATGTGTGTCAGTGGTTGGATAGGTTAATTGAAATTATCAACGCTTGCATATTATACCTGAAATACTAGATTTAGCTAAGATTATCTCTATATATAAATCTGAATGTGTGTGTGTGTGTTTGAGTGTAGGAGGAGGAGTCCCCGCTGTGTATCCGGGTCAGAACCAAGGGGGCCGTCACCAAGGTTCCTAGGGAGACTGTTTCCGGGGGGGGACACAATTGGGGGACGGACCACAGAGACTTCTAGAAAGGTTGGGGGAGAAACTACTGGGGCTGGAGAGGAGAAGCAAGGAAGCTAGAGGGCGCCAGAGAACCAGAGAGAGAGCCAGAACCAGAGCAAGGAGAGCAGAGCAGCGATGGGAGAGACTGAAGGGAGAATCACAGCTAACAGAAGGGAGACGGCACCGAGCCATCTAACGGAGAGGCACCGCCCGACTCCACCTCGCGGGTGCTGCCCGACCACTCTCACCCATGTCATCCACCGCCTGACCCCACCCCGCAGGTGTGGCCCATCCGCTCCCGCCTCCGGCAGCCGCCGCCCGACTGCAGCCCGTGGGTGCAGCCCCTTCGCAGCCGCCCACGGCCACCGCTCCACTCCAACCCGCAGTTGCGGCCTGTCTGCTGCCGCATGTGGCCCCTACAGCTCGGCTCCGGCCCGCGGCTGTGGCCTACGTCATCCGGACCCTGAGCAACGCCGTCCCACCTCCACTGGGAGGAGCGACACAGAGGAACTCTTCAGGGGCCTGCTGTGCCCCCACTTCGCCGGGGCGTAGGAATGCCCGAAGTCTCCACCAAATCCTCGTCGGCTGGGCCCAGCGGCTGATACGCCGAAGCATCATCAACCATCGCTTCACCGGACGGCGGAGAAGATAAGTGACACGTTGTAGTTAACATTCTGGACCCGTAGTTGGCCATTCCGCGGCCCTGTAGTGACTGGTCTTTGCCGGGTTAGTCGTGTTTGTGTCACCAGTGTATTCTTGTTTTGATCCCTGCGAGGATAACTGCTGTTAGCTTGTTTGGTTGCTCGAGATAGCCCCTATATGCATCTATATTTATATAAAATTACATCTTAAAGTTCATCCCGTCTCATCACTGCATCCCGCGTACCTGCGATTACTACATGTGTGTGTATCACCAACCAATCACGAAGCAGCAAAGTGGGACACCAAGCAATCACGAAGCAGCAGACTGGGACCCAGTTGGAGAGCGGAGCTGAGGACGGATACAGCAGGACAGTGCATGGAGAGTGGGGCTGTGAGGAAGACAGTCTTCAGGACAGGGGCCGAATAGTGCCGGCACCCTCCCAGCGCTCACCGTCGCCAACTTCTCTATCCCCCCTCTCCCCTGCAGCTTCCTGGCCTAAATTTAGTCCCCGGTTTCTACTACGGCCTACTACAGCACTAGGCCACGCCCCCGCAGGCCACCCAATCACATGCGCTGCAGCTCCGCTCTAGCTCTGCCCACTTTGGTAAGCTCCGCCCACTGCGACCGACTGCACTAGGCCACGCCCCGCAGGCCACCCAATCACACGCATTGCAGCTCCGCTCTAGCTCCGCTCTAGCTCCGCCCACTCTGCCCAGCTCCACCCACTCCGGCCGAGCACACAATCTGTGCACCTCTCTCCTGGTCCTGGCGTCACCGCATGTGGTGCATGGAGAGTGGGGCTGTGGAGGAAGGAAGACAGCAAGGCTCTAGAGGGAGAGAGCAGGAGAGCAGGGCTGTGAATGAAGAGAACGCGGCTGTGGATGGGAAGAGCAGGGCTGTGAAGAAAGAGAACGGGGCTCTGGGCGGAGAGAGCGGGAGAGCAGGGCTGCGAAGGAAGAGACCGGGGCTGTGGATGGGGAGAGCAGGGCTGTGAATGAAGAGAACGGGGCTGTGGACGGGGAGAGCAAGGCTGTGAAGGAAGAGAACGGGGCTGTGGACAGGGAGAGCAGGGCTGTGAAGGAAGAGAACGGGGCTTTGGAAGGGGAGAGCAGGGCTGTGAAGGAAGAGAATGGAGCTGTGGATGGGGAGAGCAGGGCTGTGAAGGAAGAGAATGGGGCTGTGGAGGAAGAGAGCAGGAGAGCAGGGCAGTGGACGAAGAGACCGGGCTGTGAAAGAAGAGAGCGGGGCTGTGGACGGGGAGAGCAGGGCTGTGAAGGAAGAGAATGGGGCTGTGGATGGGGAGAGCAGGGCTGTGAGGGAAGAGAACGGGGCTGTGGACGGGGAGAGCAGGGCTGTGATGAAAGAGAACGGGGCTGTGGACGGGGAGAGCAGGGCTGTGAAGGAAGAGAACAGGGCTGTGGATGGGGAGAGCAGGGCTGTGATGAAAGAGAACGGGGCTGTGGATGGGGAGAGCAGGGCTGTGAAGGAAGAGAACAGGGCTGTGGACAGTGAGAGCAGGGCTGTGAATGAAGAGAAGGACCTGTGGACGGGGAGAGCAGGACTGTGAAGGAAGAGAACGGGACTGTGGAGGGAGAGAGCGAGAGAGCGGGGCTGTGGATGAAGAGACCGGGGCTGTGGAAGAAGAGAGTTGGGCTGTGGAGGGACACCGGGACATGGATGTAGAGCGCAGCTGCTGAGGGATGGAACGGGATGGCGGGTGGAGAGCGGGGATGTTAAGGAAGACAGCGGGACCCACAGTTAGGTACTATGCCCGGGCAATGCCGGGCTCTTCAGCTAGTATTTTATAATACTTAACCCCTTCACTACCAAGGGTGGTTTGCATGTTAACTACCGGGCCAATTTTTACAATTCTGACCACTGTACCTTTATGAGGTCATAACTCTGGAACGCTTTCATGGATCCTGGTGATTCTGACATTGTTTTCTCGTGACATATTGTACTTCATGATCGTGGTAAAATTGCATTCAAATAACTTGCGTTTATTTGTGAAAAAAACGGAAATTTGGCGAAAATTTTGAAAATTTCGCAATTTTCCAACTTTGAATTTTTATGCCCTTAAATCACAGCGATACGGCACACAAAAAACTTAATACATAACATTTCCCACATGTTTACTTTACATCAGCACAATTTTGCAACCAAAATTTTTTTTTGCTAGGAAGTTATAAGGGTTAAAATTTGACCAGCGATTTCTCATTTTTGCAACACCATTTTATTTTTAGGGACCACTTCACATTTGAAGCCACTTTGAGGGGTCTATATGATAGAAAATACCCAAAAGTGACACCATTCTAAAAACTGCACCCCTCAAGGTGCTTAAAACCACATTCAAGAAGTTTATTAACCCTTTAGGTGCGTCACAGGAATTTTTTGAATATTAAAAAAAAATGAACATTTAACTTTTTTTCACAAAAAAAATACTTCAGGTTCAATTTTCTTTATTTTACCAAGGGTAACAGGAGAAATTGGACTGCAAAAGTTATTGTGCAATTTGTCCTGACTACGCTGATACCTGATATGTGGGGGGGAACCACTGTTTCGGCGCATGGCAGAGCTCAGAATGGAAGGAGCGCCGTTTGACTTTTTCAATGCAAAATTGGCTGGAATTCAGATCGGACGCCATGTCACGTTTGGCGAGCCCCTGATGTACCTAAACAGTGGAAACCCCCCCAAGTGACCCCATTTTGGAAACTAGACCCCCCAAGGAACTTATCTAGATATGTGGTGAGAACTTTGAACCCACAAGGGCTTCACAGAAGTTTATAACGTACAGCGGTACAATTAAAAAATCATATTTTTTCCACAAAAATGATCTTTTCACCCACAATTTTTATTTTTCCAAGGGTAACAGGACCCTAAAAGTTTTTGTGCAATTTGTCCTGAGTACGCTGATACCCCATATGTGGGTGTAAATGACTATTTGGGCGCATAGCAGAGCTCGGAAGGGAAGCAGCGCCATTTGACGTTTTTGGCTAGAATTGAGATCGGACACCATGTCGCGATTGGAAAACCCCTGATGTACCAAAACAGTGGAAACCCCCCACAAATGACACCATTTTGGAATCTAGACCCCCCAAGGAACTTATCTAGATGTGTGGTGAGAACTTTGAACCCCCAAGGGCTTCACAGAAGTTTATAACGTACAGCAGTACAATTAAAAAATCATATTTTTTCCACAAAAATGATCTTTTCACCCTCAATTCTTATTTTTCCAAAAGTAACAGGACCCTAAAAGATATTGTGCAATTTATCCTGAGTACGCAGATACCCCACATGTGGGTGTAAACCACTATTTGGGCGTATGGCAGAGCTCGGAAGGGAAGCAGCGCCATTTGACGTTTTTGGCTGGAATTGAGATCGGACACCATGTCGCATTAGGAAAGCCCCTGATGTACCAAAACAGTAGAAACCCCCCACAAATGATACCATTTTGGAAACTAGACCCCCCAAGGAACTTATCTAGATGTGTGGTGAGCACTTTGAACCCCCCAGTGCTTCACTGAAGTTTATAACGTCCGGGCGTGAAAATAAAAAAATCGTATTTTTTCCACAAACATGATCTTTTAGTCCCCATTTTTTTATTTTCCCAAGGGTAACAGGAGAAATTGGACCCCAAAAGTTGTTGTCCAATTTGTCCTGAGTATGCTGATACCTCATATGTGGGAGAAAACTACTGTATGGGCACACGTCGGGGCTCGGAAGGGAAGTAGTGACGTTTTGGAATGCAGACTTTGATGGAATGGTCTGCGGGTGTCATGTTGCGTTTGGAGAGCCCCTGATGTACCTAAACAGTGGAAACCCCCCACAAGTGACCCCATTTTGGAAACTAGACCCCCTAATGAACTTATCTAGATGTGTGGTGAGCACTTTGAACCCCCCCAGTGCTTCACAGAAGTTTATAACGACCGGGCGTGAAAATAAAAAAATCGTATTTTTTCCACAAACATGATCTTTTAGTCCCCATTTTTTTATTTTCCCAAGGGTAACAGGAGAAATTGGACCCCAAAAGTTGTTGTCCAATTTGTCCTGAGTACGCTGATACCTCATATGTGGGAGAAAACTACTGTATGGGCACACGTCGGGGCTCGGAAGGGAAGTAGTGACGTTTTGGAATGCAGACTTTGATGGAATGGTCTGCGGGTGTCATGTTGCGTTTGGAGAGCCCCTGATGTACCTAAACAGTGGAAACCCCCCACAAGTGACCCCATTTTGGAAACTAGACCCCCTAATGAACTTATCTAGATGTGTGGTGAGCACTTTGAACCCCCCAGTGCTTCACAGAAGTTTATAACGACCGGGCGTGAAAATAAAAATATCGTATTTTTTCAACAAACATCATCTTTTAGTCCCCATTTTTTTTATTTTCCCAAGGGTAACAGGAGAAATTGGACCCCAAAAGTTGTTGTCCAATTTGTCCTGAGTACGCTGATATCTCATATGTGGGAGAAAACTACTGTATGGGCACACGTCGGGGCTCGGAAGGGAAGTAGTGACGTTTTGGAATGCAGACTTTGATGGATTGGTATGCGGGTGTCATGTGCGTTTGGAGAGCCCCTGATGTACCTAAACTATTGAAACTCCCCACAAGTGACCCCATTTTGGAAACTAGACCCCCCACGGAGCTTATCTAGATGTGTGGAGAGCACTTTGAACCCCCAAGTGCTTCACAGAAGTTTATAACGCCTGGGCGTGAAAATAAAAAAAACATTTTTTTCCGCAAAATTATATTTTTGCCCCCAGTTTTTTATTTTCCTAAGGGTAACAGGAGAAATTGGACCCCAAAAGTTGTTTTGTAATTTGTCCTGAGTAGGCTGATACCCTACATGTGGGGGTAAAACACTGTTTGGGCACATGGCAGAGCTTGGAAGGGAAGGAGCACCATTTGACTTTTTCAACGCAGAATTGGCTGGAATTGAGATCAGACGCCATGTTGCCTTTGGAGAGCACCTGATGTGCCCAAACAGTGGAAACCCCCAATTATAACTCCAACCCTAACCTCAACACACCCCTAACCCTAATCTGAGCCCTAGCCCTAACCCTATCCCTAACCCTAACCCTAGCCCTAACCCTAGCCCTAACCCTAACCCTAGCCTTAACCCTAGCCCTAGCCCTAACCCTAGCCCTAACCCTAGCCCTAACCCTAGCCCTAACCCTAGCGGGAAAATGGAAATAAATACATTTTCTTTTAGTTTTATTATTTTTCTCTAACTAAGGGGGTGATAACGGGGGGTTTGATTTACGATTTATGGCGGTTTTTATGTTTGGCGGCTGTCGCACGCTAAAAGACGCTTTTTATTGTAAAAATAGTTTTTGCATCACCACATATTGTGAGCTATAATTTTTCCATATTTTGACCCACCGAGTCATGTGAGGTCTTATTTTTTGCGGGACGAGTTGACGTTTTTATTGGTACCATTTTCGGGCACGTGACATTTTTTGATCGCTTTTTATTCCGATTTTTGGGATGCAGAATGAACAAAAACCAGCTTTTCATGAATTTCTTTTGGGGGGTGCGTTTACACCGTTCCGCGTGCGGTAAAATTGATAACGCGTTTTTATTCTTCGGGTCAGTACGGTTACAGCGATACCTCATTTAGGTCGTTTTTTTATGTTTTGTCGGTTTTTTGCAATGAAAACAATTTTATATAAAAAATAATTATTTTTGTATCGCTTTATTCTGCGAGCTATAACTTTTTTATTTTTTTGCGGATGATGCTGTATGGTGGCTCGTTTTTTGCGGGACAAGATGACGTTTTCAGCGGTACCATGGATATTTATATGCGTCTTTTTGATCGCGCGTTATTGCACTTTTTGTTCGGTGGTATGATAATAAATCATTATTTTTTGCTTCGTTTTTTATTTTTATTTTTTAAGGGGTTCGCTAAAGGGGTTAACTAATGGGACAGTTTTATAGGGCAGGTCATTACGGACGCGGCGATACCAAATATGTGTACTTTTATTGTTTTGTTTTTTTTTTATTTTCAAAAAATGGATTTATTGGGGAATATTTTTTTTTTTTTAACTAATTTATTTAGCGATTTTTTTTAAATTATTTTTAACACTTTTTTTTTTTTTTTTTACTTTATTACCTTGTCCCAGGTGGGACATCACTGTCCTGTGACAGATCGCTGATCTGTCACATCACAGATCACTGTGACAGATCAGCGATCTGTCACAGGCACTGCTGCAGACTTCCTCATGCCTGCGCTTTGCAGGCACTGAGGAAGCCAGCTTCCTCAGGCCCCCGAAGGCCCCCGTCGCCATCTTGGATTCGGGGGCCTGGAGGAAGGGAGTCCCCCGCAGCAGCGCTGCACATTGCGCTGCCGTGGGGGGCTCAGGGAAGCACGGAGGGAGCCCCCTCCCTGCCGATGCTTCCCTTTAACCCCCGGTACACCGCGATCGCGTTTGATCGCGGTGTGCAAGGGGTTAACGTGTCGGGGGCGGTCCGTGACCGCCCCTGACACATTGTGCCGGGTGTCAGCTATGATAATTAGCTGACACTCGGCCGCGATCAGCGGCGCTCACCACGTGGGCGCCGCTGATCGCGATGACGTAATATTCCGTCCATGGTAATTAGGTCCATGGTCACATGGACGGAATATTACGTCAATTGTAGGTAAGGGGTTAAAGTTATATTTTTAGTAACCCTTGCATCACTTAAAACTTCCAACATACAAGACATTTAAAGTGCAAATGTGCAAAAACAAAAATAGTGCAAATATAGGACCATACTGTAAAGCGGTATACCACCTTATACCTCTGTTTCCGGTATTTAGTATACTGTGTCGATCCTTATACGTGGTTCTAAACTTTTTCCTCTGCCAGAAACAGAGTCTTATTTCAGTGTAAGGGGTGGTACCGATTCTTATGTGTATCCCATAGATATCCACAGTTGCCTAAAACCTGTGGTTCATGGGTTTCTACACATCCAAAATCACATCCAAATATATAAAGGGTTCTAGTGACATTCACTTGTACACAATATTTAATAGATTCCCATGTATATAAAGAGAACTCTTATGTGTCATATGAAATTGATGGTTTATACTGTACTCAAAATTTCAGTTATGAAAAAAGATTTCTATGTGCATATAGAGAAAGAAATCATGTATAAAATGCAATTGATTAGTTATGCTACTCCTTGAGGGAGTGACAGAGAAAACCCTTATAGTATCCTCTTAGAGCTCTCCACTAACCTATATCAAGCCTGCTATGAGTGGAAAAATATGGCGGTAATTCCGCTGTCAGAACTGCATAGAAACAAAAGATAAAATATAAGGACCAGATCTTCACATCAGTCTTATTAAAGAGGATTCTGCAACAGATATTGCCCCACTTGGGAACATAGAATTCATCTATACTTCCAGGTCATATTCATATAACACTTAGGACCTCTATGGTATATGATTCAAAGGTTTCCCATGGTGGATACGTATTCATCTCAATCATTTTATACTCAGCCATGAGACCGAAACAATCCCACCGATTGCTGTACCCGAGTCCAAGTATCCAACCTCAGTGGAGTAACACATTCAGTGTACCTCCGGTTGTTTTCTCCCAGGTACTGTATCTTCCGATGCATTTCATCTATCCAGACTCATCAGAGTAGTATGGGACATTATCCTGTATCCAGTGTGAGCTGTTGCTACCTGTAAATTTCCTTGTCTCCTTTTTGAATAGTCGCACGCTGACAAAAGACACCATGCTTCTGGTCATCAGACTGTATGCACCACACTTCTGGTTTGTGGAACGCAGCAAGTGCATCATTGAGCCCAGACATCACATCCGGCCTGGACTACGATGCGGTGACATAAGTTTTATATTGTTCAACACTCGTAATGGGGCTTTTAGAAACACCAACTTTACCTGGAAAAAGAACCTATCAAGAGTGTCATGTCAAATTGCAGCATGATTACTCATCATATCAGTCATATTAACCCCTTCATGACCCAGCCTATTTTGACCTTATTGACCTGGCCATTTTTTGCAATTTTGACCAGTGTCCCTTTATGAGGTAATAACTCTGGAACGCTTCAACGCATCCTAGCGATTCTGAGAATGTTTTTTCGCGACATATTGGGCTTCATGGTAGTGGTAAAGTTAGGTCGATAATTTTTGCGTTTATTTATGAAAAAATCAGAAATTTGGCGAAAATGTTGAAAATTTCGCAATTTTCAAATTTTGAATTTTTATTCTGTTAAACCAGAGAGTTATGTGACACAAAATAGTTACTAAATAACATTTCCCACATGTCTACTTTACATCAGCACAATTTTGGAAACAATTTTTTTTTGTTAGGAAGTTATAAGGGTTAAAAGTTGACCAGCGATTTCTCATTTTTACAACAAAATTTACAAAACCATTTTTTTTAGGGACCACCTCACATTTGAAGTCACTTTGAGGGGTCTATATGGCAGAAAATACCCAAAAGTGACACCATTCCAAAAACTGCACCCCTCAAGCTACTCAAAACTACATTCTAGAAGATTATTAACCCTACAGGTGCTTCACAAGATTTTTCCAACACAAATTTTCTTTTAGCATCATTTTTTTCATTTTCACATGGGCAACAGGATAAAATGGATCCTAAAATTTGTTGGGCAATTTCTCCTGAGTACACCGATACCTCATATGTGGTCATAAACCACTGTTTGGGCGCACGGCAGGGCTCAGAAGGGAAGGAGCACCATTTGACTTTTTGAATGGAAAATATGCTGGAATATTTAGCGCTTGCCATGTCACGTTTGGAGAGTCGCTGTGTGCCTAAACACTGGAGCTTCCCCACAAGTGACCCAATTTTGGAAACTAGACCCCCCAAGGAACTTATCTAGATGCATATTGATCACTTTGAATTCAAGCAGTTTTTGTAATATTGGTTATTGCTGTAACGATAAGACTATTTGTTCTGCTCATAAGGAAAATTATTGGTTCTAATTGTAAATGTTTTCCAGGAAAAGGTAGTGCCAAAATTGAGGCCAATTCTGGAATCAATCAGACACAAGTGATGACAACCTTTATAACCACTGTTCAGCGTAGATGTATATTCTGCAACAAGCAAACGTCAGTGGACTTGGCTGATTGGCTGATTGTATGCATTGTGGAAAACCACTGGTTTGAACAAAGATAAAGAGAAGAACTTCAGGAAGAACTACAATGATGAAGATTACATGCATTATGGACTTCAAATGATTAAATGATTAACAACTACTAATGAATAAAGATATAAAATATATATACATATCAATATATCAAAATATATGTTACAATATATTACCATAATTATGAATTTATTATGTCTCGTTAACACGTTACTCACAAAATAGACATAACTTCCCTCAATAAAATCTGTATTCCTCTGAGATAGGGCAATAAGTAGAACAGAGGTAGGGAAAGAAGGTCTGATTTCCAGGTATAACCTGAATGGATACGCAGCAGGACTGGTATCCCATGATATACATAGGACAAGCCGTGTATTTTGTGAAGTAGGGTTATCTTGCAGGCCTTGGATAAAGGCAAGGATAGATAGAGGTAGGTAGACAGAATGATAAAAAGAGGGGAGTTGTCAAAGAAATGGTTAATCTTAGTTTCTATAGACCAGAAAAATAACTGAAAAACAACTTGTAACCCATGACACTATTTTAATTGTTATCATCTGTCTACGTGGTTAGAAAATTCTGCCAAGTGGTCAGTTCCAAAATTCTCTCTTTTCTTAGAATAATGTCTAAAATGTCAAGGCCAAGTATTTTGGCCTGTTAGTATTACCGGATGCAGTTCCACGAATTGTTAAATTGATATCGAGGAAGTGCCATATTCCCGTCATCCCCAATTAGACACATAATATATCATTTTGTCATATCTGTTATATAACTATTGTTTTTGCCAACCATCCACCATTTCGCAATTGTTACATAATATTACGGAAATTGTCTATATTTGTCTATTTCCTCTTTTGCGATCCTATAAAAGAAGTACCCATCTTAATAAAGGGAGAGATTAACTTGAAAGACAAGCCTCCTGTGTCTTTTTTTTTACGTCTCCATTCCTAGGATCCTAGGTAAGAGAAGCTCTAAATGAGCTTTACCCGAGGTTGGTGATTAGAGAAAAAATCCCGGCGCTGACAAACTTGGAGGCCCCAGCGAGATTGAATTCCCCTTTAACTATCAATTTGGACTGAAAAGGATTGCCTTGCTCTGTCGGGGGGAGAACAGAAAGGAGACCCGGGTCCGTGAGCCATTTTGGCTCGCATCCTTTCTTGTCTCCCTAAGACAGGGTAGGTAGGTCAGTCTGTCTGGATCTTTGAATGGGAATCCCCTCGGGTAACAAAAATTAAGGTTTGTTTTATTTTTTTATTTTAAGTTTTTTTTAATTTTTTTGCTTGTTTTGTTTCTTTTGTTCCTTGGCTTTAATCTTTTGTTTCTTGGCTTTAATGTAGTTTGTATTGTTTGTGGTTGTATATTTGTATTTGTTTATCTGTCTAAAAATACTAACCATCCGAACATTCTAATTTTGTGTGCTTGATATTGCATTGCCAGTACAAGACCGGGCAACAGATCAAAAGTGCTGCTAAAAAATTTTTTTTTTCTCTCATGAATGATCTTAAATCTTGAAAGGGGTATGAGTTGAATGGGTGTTATATGTAGAAGGCAGAACTGAAAATAGAAAGTAATGTTGTGTTATACATGTTCCACCCTTCTCACTTTGATTGCTATTCTGGTTTTTCTTTGGTTGGTGGATTATGTTATTATGTGTTTTTGTTGCTCTGCTAGTTGCTAAGTAGTAGAAAGAATAAGCTAAGTAGTAAAAGGATAAGAATTGGTTGATAAATGTCCTGTGCTCAGTGTGTTCAAAGTATAGTTATAAAGAGTTTGTAGACAGATGCGACCCCACGTCACTGGAAGACTGAGGGAAAAATCACGGGAGGAGTTGGCTGGTGGGCTGCCATAACCTGGCTTGGATCTGTGAGAGTGTATATTTTGACTATAAATATTCATTTTAGAGTGCCTCGAGATACCCCGGTCAATTGTGAGATAGCAGAGATATTGCGAAGATTTGGAAGTACAGGAGCCAGTTACTGTCCGGTGGCTTTGAGACACTTTGAGATGAATACTAGTTTGTGAAGTGTACGTGTTACTTGTACATGCCGTGTGAAAGTTGTTTGTGTTCAGTTACGATTTGTCAAAAAAGGGGTGAGAAGATTAAGGTCTGATTGGTTTTTGGAAAGAGTACATTTAACGCCAGTTGTTCCTCATCAGTACAGAAGAGCAAATAAATTGTACCGAGTATTTTCCTGTCATATAGTGCCACACCCTCATGCATTATTGAAAAGTTGGTCATACATCTTAGAGACTAGATGGTACATGCCAAGGTGGCAAGATATAGTCTCACATGAATACTATTTTGATCTCTCTGAAATAGACTCAGGAATAGATTTGACATGCTCAGAGTCTAGTGAAAACTCAGGATCTGATTCTGATGTATAAGGAATATGTAGGGCTTGCTTTTGGAATAATATTGTTTGTAGCAACTTATAGTTACCTGTTCTACAAGGTGTGTAGTAGAATCAGGGCAGAACAGAAAGTACAAGTTCAGCTTGTTACTTTAGAAGCAGAGACTGCTGGACATCATAATCGACCAGTGGGATCCTGCTAGATATCGGAACTGAAGATAGGAGTAGCTGACCGTGACAGTTTCCGATATAGACAGTCAGAACTGAAGATAGGAATAGCCGACCTTGACAGTTTCTGAAACAGACAGACAGAGCTGAAGATAGGAGGTGGCTGACCTTGACAGCTTCTGATTTAGATAGCTTTTTGCTATGGGCACTAAGTTTACCAGGCTAGGACGAAACACAGATCCAAGATATAAAATGAGGGATCTGGTGCGCTTGGAACATGGGCAAAAAGCGGTTAAAAATGCTACAAAAATTTTAAAGCAAGCAGGGATGCCGGAGAATGGGTGTTTAGACATTGAGAGATGGAAACGATTTAGCAAAGACCATGATAAGTGGATCGAGAGGCATGGTTATGACGAACAAGTGGCTGCTTGGATGAGAACGGCTGAGCAGCATGATCCATATTTTAATACTGATAATGATGATGAAGAGAGTGAGTTTGCCCAGAATAGAAGAGGGAGAAATCCAACAGCGCAGGGACAAGCAACAGCCCCTCCTTTACAAAGACAGTCTGTGTCCACGGCTCCCTCCGCCCCTTTGAGTGAGAGAGAAGAAGTCTCAGTCAGTGATTCGAAAGTTACAAGTAGTTGTAGCCCTATAAGGGAAAGAATCATTAGTGGAAAGGAAATAGAATCTATGTCCACTGAAGCAGCGACGGCTAGTACTGTGCCTTATTTTTCTTCACCATCATTTTTGTCTCCACCAGATTTGCACATGTCAGGACTCCGTTCTGGTCAGATACCAGTGATTTATCAGACACCAGGGACCCCATTTATTCAGTATGTGGGGGAGAGAATGATTCCTCCTGCATCTCCAATGCAGAGGCAAAAGAGCCCCTTTACTTTTGAATCTTCTCCTCCTACATATTCGGTTACAAATCAATACCCTGCACTTCCAAGGGAATCCCTCGATATAGTTTTTCCACCCCAATAAAAAGTTCTGGACAGGGAGGACGGGAGGTTTCAGGGGGAAGTGGGGATGATTTTAGATTGCAAATGACACCCAGTCCCTCCCAAGGTGGTTCACAGGTGGCTAAGCTAAAGTTGATTAGGGAAAATAATGAGTGGAGATGTGAGGACAAACACCAACAAAGTGAGGATACTCAGGGTTATTCAAATAGAGCTATGAGATCCCTTACTTGGATTTGTAATAGGTGTAATAAGCCACAGGAGAAAGGGAAGATAGAATGTGATTTTTGCAGTAGGGCTGAGAGAAAAGCCACAGTCAGCAGCTTCCCTGTGATAACTCAGACTACGAGCAGACCAACAGATGACGGAGAGGATGAGGGAAAAGTAGATACCACTACGTGGTATAAGCCATGGAGTAGATCTGAACAGTTAGCCATGGCAACCAGCTTCCCCGATCCCTACAAGAATCCCTTAGGATTTTATAGAGCAGTAGAAGGGGTAGCTGATAATTATGACGCAGCCTGGAATGATCTGGAACCACTGTGTCGAATATCGGCTGGAGTGCCTTTGCTTGAGAAGGTGAGGGCAGTCACGGCAGATGTTAATACGATATGTGAAGTTCCAGAGGATAAGAAAACTAGAGAATCAGGGCGACAGTTTATAGCAAGGTTACACATAGTAGCCAAGCAGCTAACAGAAGAGTTGACCTCAGGGTTGCCTGAAGTATTTCAAGAACCAGATGAACCTATTGACAAATTCCATGCAAGGTGTGCAGCAGCGTTCACAGACCATGACTATGACCTGAAAAATCCTAGGGAAGCTAGGTTTCTGAAAAGCGTGTTTCATTGGTAGCAACTGATGAGGCAGGAAATTTGTCAGATTAGGAACTTGGCAGCCCCCAATATGATTCTGTAATAGTGGTTCCCCCTAGGGATGGTCCAAGGGCCACAACCCAATTACAACTTCCCAATTGGAAGCAATTGAAATGTTTAATTGATACGGGGGCGAGCCGTACTATTATAAGAAAACAAGATATGCCACAACGATTCATGACAGGGAAAACGGTGAAGGGAATAGGAGCAGAGGGAGTGGTTCATCCTTTGTATGAGACAGAACCTATGAATGTACGAATAGCTCAAACTACTGACTTATGTGCCCAATTGTTAGTATCAGAAAAATGCCCCCTGAATTTGATAGGAGCTGATATTTTAAATGCTGTCAATGCAATCATTAAATTTGGAAAAAAGGGAATTACTGTTTCAGGCCCTTTATCGGAAGAAGCACTATCCCTGGTGATGTCCATGATGTGGTTAGAAGAACAGGAAAAACAACAGGTTGAGCAAGATGAGGAGATACTGCAGATGCTTGAGCAAATACCAGCTGCACTATGGGTAAAAGATAAAACAGATGTGGGTTTGTTAAAAATAACACCTGTTTCTATTAAGTTGAAACCAGGAGCTGTACCAGTACGGATTCGACAATATCCACTGAGTAAAGAACAAACTGAGGCTATTTCTGCACAGGTATCCACCTATCTGAAGGCAGGTATACTAAAGGAGAAAAAATCCATTTTTAATACACCTCTTTTTCCGATAAAGAAGAAGCAGACTGTGGCAGGGCAACCTGCGGTGTACCGGATGGTACATGATTTAAGGGAAATTAACAAACTAATGATAGTGGACATACCTATTGTGCCAAATCCTCATACCTTGTTGAATCA
Organism: Dendrobates tinctorius; assembly: GCF_039654945.1. NCBI lineage: Eukaryota > Metazoa > Chordata > Amphibia > Anura > Dendrobatidae > Dendrobates > Dendrobates tinctorius. Next base: position 4,870,735 of record NW_027361747.1, read on the forward strand.
GATTCCAAGTAATGCAAAATGTTTTACTGTTATTGATCTAAGCAATGCTTTTTTTTCGGTGCCAATTGACGAAGAAAGCCAAATGCTGTTTGCTTTTACACATGCTGGCAAGCAGTACTGTTGGACACGACTGCCTCAAGGGGGAGCTACTTCCCCTTCTGTATTTTCCGAGGCAATGGCAGGAATCCTTCTTTCTTGGCACCCTGAAAGGGAAGATGTGCAGTTGATACAGTACGTGGATGACTTGCTTCTTTGTACCCCAGATAGGCAAGTGTGTCTAAAGGAAACTGCTTCATTACTGATATTCTTGTATCATGAAGGATGCAAGGTGTCAAAGGACAAATTACAGATAGCGAAGGAAAAGGTCATTTTCTTGGGACATTGCATTTCATTCCAATTAAAACATATAACTTTACAGAGGAAAAAGGCCATAAGCCAAGCCATTGAGCCTACCTCAAATACTACACTGAGAACATTTTTGGGATTGATTGGTTACTGCAGAGAATGGATTCCTGCTGCATCGCAAATGATGCAGCCTCTCTTTGACGTGTTATCCGCATGTAATAAAGGGCAGCCATACCAGCTGACTGCGGAAGCCAAAGAGGGGTTCCAAAACCTGAAGGAAGCCATTGTCTCTGCACCGGCCCTAGGAATCCCAAACTATGCCCTGCCTTTCCGTTTGTACTGTCATGAATCAGGGGGACATGCTAAAGGGGTGCTTACACAACAACATGGAGGGAAGCATCGCCCCCTAGGATATTATTCAGCCAAACTTGACACAGTAGCACAGGGAGCACCAACATGCATCAGAGCAGTCGCAGCTTGTGCAATACTGAAGGAAAAAGTTGCAGACTTGGTGCTAGATAATCCCTTGGAAATTCTGGTACCACACTCTGTGCAGGAGCTACTGCTCCAGGCAAGGACAAAACATTTGTCCATGAACAGGTTAACAAAGTATGAAGTGGCTTTACTTACACCCCCAAATGTGACTATAAAAAGGTGTACAGTTTTGAACCCCGCTACTTTGCTGCCAGATACTGATGATTCAGAATTAATTGAAGCTCAGCATGACTGCTTTGAGCTTATGGAGGTAGAAACACAACCACTTGCCAATGTGCAAGAGACACCAATTTCTAATGCAGACTTAGAGTTGTACGTAGACGGATCACGGTATTATCAAAATGGTGTACCTCATACAGGATATGCAATTGTAGATCAGCATGAGGTGGTGAAGAGTGAAGCACTGCCAGCCGAAATGTCTGCACAGGAAGCTGAATTGAAAGCACTCGCTGAGGCGTGTGTAATCGCTGAACATTTGACAGCAAATATCTTCACAGATAGCCGCTATGCATTTGGCATATGCCATGATTATGGTCCCATATGGAAGAGCAGAAAGTTTGTTGGTTCCTCTGGTAAGCCCATTAAAAATGCAGAATTGGTGGCCCAGCTCCTTAGAGCATTGGAGCTGCCTAAGAAAGTTGCTGTAGTAAAAGTGCAAGCTCACACAAAGGAGCGCACTAAGGAAGCTGAAGGTAATAACCGAGCTGATATTGCAGCCAAGGCTGCTGCTTTATTCCCTCTTCCCGCAGGAACATACACTGTACAGGTGTCGGGGGAGGTGGATCTACAATTACTTCAGAACCTGCAAGATCAGGCCTCTGCACCAGAAAAGGAGGGATGGCAAAGGCACTCAGGTGCGAAGGAAGAAGATGGATTGTGGAGAGTGGATGATAGGTATTGTTTGCCCAGGGCACTGTACCCTATGGTGTGCTCCCTCTCCCATGGAATAACCCATCAATCCAAGGATGGAATGGTAAGTCAGGTAAAAGCAAGTTGGGTCGCACCAGGGTTCCATTATGCTGCTGCAAAATTCGTACAGGGATGTGTAATCTGCGCATGCCACAATGTGGGAAAAACAGTAAAGGTGCCACTAAAGTGCACCCCGAGGCCATTGTACCCTTTTCAGCGACTGCAGATTGATTTCATTCAGCTTCCTAGGGTAGGCAACTATGAATATGTGCTGGTATGTGTGGATCTTTTCTCAAATTGGCCAGAAGCATGGCCCTGTGCTCATGCAAATGCACGTACTGTGGTTAAAAAGTTAATCTCAGAAGTTGTTTGCAGATTTGGAGTACCAGAGGTAATTGAAAGTGACCGAGGTAGTCACTTTACTTCACAGGTGTGCCAAGGAATCACTCGAGCCTTAGGGATAGAACAATCTTTTCATACTCCCTATCACCCTCAGAGTAGTGGCAGGGTGGAAAGGTTAAATGGTACACTGAAATTGAAAATTCAAAAGGCAATGGCAGAGACAGGTAAACCATGGACTGAGTGTCTTCCCATTGCATTGTACACTGTTAGGGTAACTCCCAACCGAAAGACAAGGTTAAGTCCATATGAAGTGTTGTTTGGGAGCCCTCCCAAGACAGGATTGTACTTTCCCCAGCAGATGCAGGCCTCTCATTCAAATATGACGGCCTATGTAGGCACGTTACAACAGGTGTTACAGCAAATTCATGCACGTGTTTTCAGTTCCCTTCCAGATCCGTCCTCCTTATCAGGCTCACATGATCTTAAGCCTGGAGATTGGGTGGTGACGCGAAAGCATCTAAGGAAAAGTCTGGATCCTCGCTTTGAAGGACCCTACCAGGTCCAGCTGACCATGCCTACATCTGTTAAGCTGGAGGGAAAAACCACCTGGATTCACGCTTCTCACTGCAAGAAGTTCCACAGAAACTAAGAAGGATGGAATTTGGGAAGTACTATCCATTCTTGCTCCTCACTGTGATGTCGTCTATGCAATGTAAAAAAGATAATGATGTTTTTGAACCATGGGATAGTGATGTATCAAAACAGTGGGCTAATAAATTTGTCCAGTACCATAGCTATATTGCCCAGGTCCGAAATTTATCCAATTGTTGGATTTGTTCTCATGCCCCCATTGCTGCAAAAACTATGCCATATTTCGTAACTCCACTAACAGAGGAGGAGCTGTTCAGGGGAGGGTGTTGGGAAATGCGGGCCCTTAATCTGGCTGAACAACAGAGTCAGACCTCTGCTGCCTTGCCTATTACAGGTTGGACAAGGCAGCCATGGTTTCAAATAAATCTCACTAGGAGACAGGATCCTGTAGATAAACGACCGATCAATCTATTCGAATTTAAGGAATATGATGGAAACTGGGGAAACAAGGCTACTGATAAAAATTATATAGGGAAAGTGCCCGATCAGGAGCTAAAACTTAGCTTTGCAGTAAAAACTCCCTTTTCTCTGGGAGATAAACAAATTTGCAGTGACCAGGTGTGTTTGGAACGATTCCTACATGATACTAATTGGACAAGGAATCATTCATTCCTTTATGGCAATACAACACAGTGCACTGCAAGAGAGGCGGTTCATGTAGATGAAGAAACCAGAGAAGGTCAGTATGGAGATGGAGCAGCTGAAATGTCTATAAGCCTCAATACAGAACCGGAATGCCAACCATTACGATATTATAGGGCAGTTACTACAGATTTAGATGATTCCTGGTGCCTTTATACTGACACTACCCGGTTGGTTTCAATAGCGATAGCTTTCCTTAATGAATTACAGTTTGAATTACCAAAAGGAGTTTATGTAGTCTGTGGAAGTAATGCATATAGATGGATTCCTAAAGGAGCTGAAGGTGCATGTACACTAGCTAAATTAGAGCCAGCCACCTGGGTATGGAATGAGAATGACTTTCCTTATAAAAATGTTCCTGGTCACATGATAGCGAAACGCAGTGCACCCTCACCCCAGCCACCTAAGCATCTAATGCATACCCCATGGTACCTTAAGACAGGGATGGTTCTTACTGGTCCTTTGGGAGTTATGTTCGGAACTTTAAGAAATGCTCAGATGATAGAAGAATTGGGTGATATTTTTGATAATGTGACAGAGTATCTATTTGATGCCATTAATGTAGAATCTGCTTATATGAGACAGCTCATTGTTATAACTAATCAACATTCTATGGTGCTTGACTATCTTACGGCATCTCAAGGGGGATTCTGTCAGGTAGTGGGACCCGCATGTTGTCACTATATCGATCCATCTGGATTGATGAGAGTTACTCATGATATAGAACAAGCCAGGCTGATCAAGGAAGGAATACGAAAGGTTAATGCCTTAGAAGATTTGCCCTTTCCTGAATGGCTCGCATGGTTAAATCCTTTAAATCTGTTTAAGGGGATAGGCGGATGGATATCAGGAATAATTCATTTTTTAATTCAAGCAGTTTTTGTAATATTGGTTATTGCTGTAACGATAAGACTATTTGTTCTGCTCATAAGGAAAATTCTTGGTTCTAATTGTAAATGTTTTCCAGGAAAAGGTAGTGCTAAAATTGAGGCCAATTCAGGAATCAATCAGACACAAGTGATGACAACCTTTATAACCACTGTTCAGCGCAGATGTATATTCTGCAACAAGCAAACGTCAGTGGACTTGGCTGATTGTATGCATTGTGGAAAACCACTGGTTTGAACAAAGATAAAGAGAAGAACTTCAGGAAGAACTACAACGATGAAGATTACATGCATTATGGACTTCAAATGATTAAATGATTAACAATTACTAATGAATAAAGATATAAAATATATATACATATCAATATATCAAAATATATGTTACAATATATTACCATAATTATGAATTTATTATGTCTCGTTAACACGTTACTCACAAAATAGACATAACTTCCCTCAATAAAATCTGTATTCCTCTGAGATAGGGCAATAAGTAGAACAGAGGTAGGGAAAGAAGGTCTGATTTCCAGGTATAACCTGAATGGATACGCAGCAGGACTGGTATCCCATGATATACATAGGACAAGCCGTGTATTTTGTGAAGTAGGGTTATCTTGCAGGCCTTGGATAAAGGCAAGGATAGATAGAGGTAGGTAGACAGAATGATAAAAAGAGGGGAGTTGTCAAAGAAATGGTTAATCTTAGTTTCTATAGACCAGAAAAATAACTGAAAAACAACTTGTAACCCATGACACTATTTTAATTGTTATCATCTGTCTACGTGGTTAGAAAATTCTGCCAAGTGGTCAGTTCCAAAATTCTCTCTTTTCTTAGAATAATGTCTAAAATGTCAAGGCCAAGTATTTTGGCCTGTTAGTATTACCGGATGCAGTTCCACGAATTGTTAAATTGATATCGAGGAAGTGCCATATTCCCGTCATCCCCAATTAGACACATAATATATCATTTTGTCATATCTGTTATATAACTATTGTTTTTGCCAACCATCCACCATTTTGCAATTGTTACATAATATTACGGAAATTGTCTATATTTGTCTATTTCCTCTTTTGCGATCCTATAAAAGAAGTACCCATCTTAATAAAGGGAGAGATTAACTTGAAAGACAAGCCTCCTGTGTCTTTTTTTTTACGTCTCCATTCCTAGGATCCTAGGTAAGAGAAGCTCTAAATGAGCTTTACCCAAGGTTGGTGATTAGAGAAAAAATCCCGGCGCTGACAACAACAGGATAAAATGGATCCTAAAATTTGTTGGGCAATTTCTCCTGAGTACACCGATACCTCATATGTGGTCATAAACCACTGTTTGGGCGCACAGCAGTGCTCAGAAGGGAAGGAGCACCATTTGACTTTTTGAATGGAAAATATGCTGGAATATTTAGCGCTTGCCATGTCACGTTTGGAGAGTCGCTGTGTGCCTAAACACTGGAGCTTCCCCACAAGTGACCCAATTTTGGAAACTAGACCCCCCAAGGAACTTATCTAGATGCATATTGATCACTTTGAACCCCCAGGTGCTTCATAAATTGATCCTTTAAAAAAAAGTAGTTTTTCATTTTCACATGGGCAACAGGATAAAATGAATCCTAAAATTTGTTGGGCAATTTCTCCTGAGTACACCGATACCTCATATGTAGTCATAAACCACTGTTTGGGCGCATGGCAGGGCACAGAAGGGAAGGAGCGCCTTTTAACTTTTTGAATAAAAAATTAGCTCCAATCATTATCGGACACCATGTCATGTTTGGAGAGCCCCTGTGTGCCTAAACAGTGAAAACCCCCTACAAGTGGCACCATTTTGGAAACTAGACCCCTTAAGGAACTTATCTCAATGTGTAGTGAACACTTTGAACCCCCAAGTGCTTCACAAAAGTTTATAACGTAGAGCAGTGAAAATAAAAAATCATTTTTTTTTCCTCAAAAATGATTTTTTAGCATGCTATTTTTTATCTTCACATGGCTAACAGGATAAATTGGACCACAAAAGTTGTTGTCCAGTTTGTCCTGAGTATGCTGGTACCCCATATGTTGGGTGAACCACTGTTTGGGCACATGGCAGGGCTCAGAAGGGAAGGAGCGCCATTTGACTTTTTGAAATAAAAATTAGCTCCAATCGTTAGCGGACACCATGTCGTGTTTGGAGAGCCCCTGTGTGCCTAAACTTTGGGGCTCCCCCACAAATGACCCCATTTTGGAAACTAGACCCCCTAAGGAACTTATCTAGATACTGAGTGAGCACTTTGAACCCCCAGGTGCTTCACAGAAGTTTACAAAGCAGAGCCATGAAAATAAAAAATATTTGTTTTTCCTAAAAAAAATATTTTTTAGTCCCCAATTTTTTATTTTAACAAGGCTAACAGGAGAAATTGGACCCCAAAAGTTGTTGTACAGTTTGTCCTGAGTACGCTAGTACCCCATATGTGGGGGGGAACCACTGTTTGGGCACATGTCGGGGCTCAGAAGGGAAGTAGTGACATTTTGAAATGTTGACTTTGATGGAATGGTCTGCGGGCATCATGTTACATTTGCAGAGCCCTTGATGTGCCTAAACTGTGGAAACCCCCCCACAAGTGACCCTATTTTGGAAATTAGACCCCATAAGGAACTTGCCTAGATGTATAGTGAGCACCTTGAACCCCCAAGTGCTTCTCAGAAGATTATAACGCAGAGCCATGAAAATAAAAAATCATTTTTTTTCCTCAAAAGATCATTTTTTAGCTCGCAATTTTTTATTTTAACAAGGCTAACAGGAGAAATTGGACCCCAAAAGTTGTTGTCCAGTTTGTCCTGAGTACGCTGGTACCCCATATGTGGGGGTACCATTGTTTGGGCACACGTCAGGGCTCGGAATGGAAGTAGTGATGTTTTGAAATGCAGACTTTTATGGAATAGTCTGCGGTCGTCGTTGTGTTTGCAGAGCCCCTGATGGGCCTAAACAGTGGAAACCCCCCATAAGTGACCCCATTTTGGAAACTAGACCTTCCAAGGAACATATCTAGATATGATGTGAGCACTTTGAACCCCTAAGTGCTTTACAGAAGTTTATAATGCAGAGACGTGAAAATGAAAAAATCATTTTTTTTCCACAAAAATAATGTTTTAGCCCCCATTTTTTTATTTTGCTAAGGGTAACAGGAGAAATTAGTCCCCAAAAGTTGTTGTGCAATTTTTCCTGGGTACGCTGATACCCCATATGTTGGGGTAAACCACTGTTTGGGCACCGTTTGACTTTTGGAAGGGAGGGAGCATCGTTTGACTTTTTGAATGCAAAATAGGCTGGAATCAATGGTGGCACTATGTCGCGTTTGGAGACCCCTGATGTGCCTAAACAGTGGAAACCCCTCAATTCTATCTCCAACCCTAACCCCAACACACCCCTAACCACAACCCTAACCCCAACACATCTCTAACCCTAATCCCGTCCCTAGCCATAACCCTAACCCCAACACACCCCTAACCCTAATTCCAACCCTAACCACAAGCCTAACCCTAATCCCAACCCTAACCCTAACACACCCCTATCCCTAATCTTAACCCTAATTCCATCCCTAACCCTAATTGCAACCCTAACCCTAATTCCACCCTAACCCTAATTGCAACCCTAACCCTAATTCCACCCTAACCCTAATTGCAACCCTAACCCTAATTCCACCCTAACCCTAATTGCAACCCTAACCCTAATTCCACACTAACCCTAACTGCAACCCTAACCGTAATTCCACCCTAACCCTAATTGCAACCCTAACCCTAATTCCAACCCTAACCCTAATTCAAACCCTAACGCTAATACCAACACTAACCCTAATTCTAACCCTAATGGAAAAAAAATAAAAATATTTTCTTTATTTTGTCAGTTGTGCCTACCTATGGGGGTGAAAATTGGGGGTTTATTTACTTTTTATTTCATTTTGATCACTGTGAGAGTGATCAAAATGAAAGAATGGAATCTGCAACAGGCAGATTCGGGCAGGTGCACTGCGCATGCGACTGCCATTTTCCAACATGGCGGCGCCCATGATCCGGACCCGCGGGACACCGGGAGCGACAGGGGGACTCAGAAGGTACTGGGGGTGAGGGGGGATCGGAAGCTGGCGGGGAGCGGAGGGAAGGGGGGGCAGATGATGACAGTGGTGGCAGATCGCCGCTGTCATTCAATGGCGGGGGGGCGATCACCTGTGAGGGGGTCGGATCGGTGTCACCAGCCATGTCCGATGCTACTGCAGCATCGGCCATGGCTGGAATGTAATATTTCATCAATTTTCATTGATGAAATATTACTATCGCTCTGATTAGCTGTTTCACTTTTATCAGCCAATCAGAGTGATTGTAGCCATGTGGGGGTGAAGCCACGCCCCCTGTGGTGAATTAAAAATCCCCCTGTATCTGCAGGTCAGGTGACCTTTCATTGACCCCGGTCACCCGACCCGCAGGGGGGCTTTGAAGTCATGACACAGGGTATGCGTCACGGGTCGGATTGGCACCGACTTTCATAACGCATACGCTGTGTCACAGGTCGGGAAGGGGTTTTTAAACAAGAACATAACCCATCTTGCCAGCAGCCCTACGGACTTTTTACAGGCCACCTGGAACCATTCCATTACAACCAAAACAATCCCAACATGCCAGGGATGATTCTGTGACAGCGACCAATGGTGAATCCTCATTTATTGGTGACACGACGATCTCTAGAAATGGGACAGAAAAGAGTATGATCTAAACGCATCCCTATTATGCACCTCAACTATTCTGAACCTACCTAACGAGGAGGTTGGCGCCCTATTAACCTGCGCATTGGTACCCCCACTCAATGGCAGCTATCCCTACTGTTAATAGACCCTAATAAACATCTATCACTACAAGAAGGGAAAAAAAGGTAGGTTGTTCTTTAAGACCCTTTGAACTCATGGTTTGCAAACTAAAAATCCACTTAGTTCCTTTTTGTAAGACTTGTTTGTCCCAATCTCCTCCTCTATCTGTTCCTCTTAATTTGATGCCTCTCCTTGGTGTAACAAATTTATATGATTCATTATGGGTGTGTCCCTTTTTTTTGATAGTATCTCTGTGGTGCTCACCCACCCTTTTCCTTAGTTCTCTCTTCGTCTTGCCGACGTATTCCAAACCACATCCACATGTAGCCTTATATACTACTCCCTTTGTGCGACAGTTGATAAAGTGCAGGATGGGGTATGTAGTATCGGATACATTGTTCTGGAATTCTTTTCCTTGGGACATGGCATTTACATCCCCCACACCTGTAACACCTCTTGGTCTGTGATTCTAGCCAAGATGGACTATTGGGGGAGTGTTATGAACAGGTCACCGAGAAGAATGGCAGGAATAGGCTAGGCCACCAGGAAACCAGAAGGGTTGGTAACTTAGCAGATTGCAGACCCCTAATCCTAACAACACAAGTAACAGTAGCCGTGCAGAGTACCTACGATGCCCTAGACGCCTCGACACAGCCAGAGAACTAACTAGGCCTAAAGCAAGAAAGGTGAAATCTAAACTGCCCCGGAGTAGAACCCCAAAGAAATAGATAGCCCCCAAACATATATTGTCGGTGAGACAAGATGAAACACGAACGCAGGCAGAAAATAGACAGAGTAAAAGATGGAGCCTGAACTGACTAGATAGGATAGTAAAGGAAAGACACTGTCTGCAATCACGCAAAAACCCTAAAAAAATCCAACACATCTGATGTACAAAAAAACACTGAGGTCTCACGACCTCGCCCCCACTATATCAGCATTCTGCTATGAACTGGCAGCAAAGCAAAAGAGACTAATATAACAGGGGACTGAACAAACTGACACAAGCTGTAACATATGGAGCGTGGTCCAGCACTGCCCCCAGCAAGGAGCACGCTGAACCCTCACAACAAGCAGAAAGAGGCAAAACCAGATCAGATACAAAGGATTAGCAAATGAACAACTATACTGAAAAATGCAGGATCAGGCAGGAGACATCAGACCTCAGAATGCACAGGAAGAACTAATCACCTGCAGGGATTGAAGGAAGCCTGCTAACTTAAATACTCCAATCAGTAGCCTCAGATCTCCAATCATCATCATCAGGTGGCAGACCTCTGTCAACCGGCCAGCTCCACTACCCACAGTAACCACCAGAGGGAGCCCCCACTCAGAAGTAAGAGAATTCACAACATGGGAGATAAAATGGCTGTGGACTAACCATTCCCTAGGTGAACGACTCCTCTTATATGTGATTTGTGGAACTGTTAGAATACTATCAGCTACAGTTGTGCTCAAAAGTTTACATACCCTGGCAGAGTTTTTACTTTCTTGGCCTTTTTTTTTTAGAGAATATAAAAGACTAGAAATAGACCCGATTCTATTCCATCGGGAGTGCGATGCAATGAATATCCGTCGATGGGCGGCTCAGCCAATGAGCAGTGCTGCGCGGCTTTGGCGGGGATTTGAATCCCCTGCCCCGCCGGCCGAGCCAATGAGCATTGCTGCTCGGGATTTGAATGCATGCATGGCCCTCTCACCCCCCTATCCTGGTATGCATGGTCCTCTCACCCCCTTATCCTGGTATGCATGGTCCCCGAACCCCCCTATCCTGGTATGCATGGTCCTCTCACCCCCTGATCCTGTTATGCATGGTCCCCGAACCCACCAATCCTGATATGCATGGTCCTCTCACTCCCCAATCCTGGTATGCATGGTCCTCTCACCCCCCCAATCCTGATATGCATGGTCCCCTCACCCCCTATCCTGGTATGCATGTTACCTCTCACCCCCCCAACCTGATATATAGGGTCCTCTCACCCCTATTAAACTGCACACGTACAAAAAAATATACTCACCTTTCTTCCCTTTGCTCCAGCGCGGTCCCGTTCTGCCGGAGGTCGGCGGAGGATCGCCGGAGTACACGCATGCACATACTGCGCTGTCCAGCACCATATTGCTGAAGGCAAACTGCAAATATGTCTTGAGTAAAATGGCGCCAGATAGCACTATGCGCATGCGCGATTCCGACACCACACTCCTGCCCTTGTCTCCAGTGAGAAGAGAAACGCCGCGACAATGTTCCTCCTGGTCAGGTAAGTATGTAAGTAATCCCCTGCCCTGCCGACTGAGCTAATGAGCGGTGCTGCATGGGATTTGAATCCCCCCACCAAGCCTCATCCGCGTGGCTTTGGCGGGGGATTTGAATCTCGCGCCGCTCATTGGCTGAGGCCAGGGGCACGGCTTGGTGGGGGATTCAAATGCCACACGGCAACGCTTACTGGCTCAGGCAGTGGGGCAGGGGATATGAGTCCAGCCGCCATATTGGAATACCCATAACTTGGGTGCAGTGGCATAACTACAAAATTATGGACCCTGCTGCAAACTTTCAAATGGGCCCCCATGCCAAAATACATGCACATCTCCGCTCTTTCTACCTCGTGTGCGTGTGGCTCCGCTCCATCCACCTCGTGCGCTCGTGTTTCCGCTCCGTCCATCTCGTACGTGTGTGGTTCTGCTCCGTCCACCTCGTACACTTGTGATTCCGCTCTGTCCACCTGGCATGCACATGGTTTAACTCCATCCACCTCGTATGCATGTGTCTCTGCTCTGCCCATCTCATACCCATGCGGCCCTGCTCCGTCCACCTTATACCCACGCGGCTCTGCTCCGTCCAACTCGTACACATGAGGATATGCTCTGTCGACCTCGTACACACGCGGCTCCTGTCTGTCTACCTCGTACCCACGTGGCTCCGCTCCGTCCAACTCATACACACGAGGATATGCTCTGTCCACCTCATACACACGTGGCTCCTCTCCGTCCACCTTGCACACACGCGGCTCCGCTCGGTACACTTCATACACATGCGACTTCTCTTCGTCCACCTTGTACACACGCGGCTCTGCTTCATACACACATGGCTCTGATCACTTCGTACACACACGGCTGCGCTCTATACACCTCGTACACACACGGCTCCGCTCCATACACATGCGGCTCCGCTCTGTCCACTTCGTACACACACAGCTTCTCTCCATAAACCATGTACACACGTGGCTCCGCTTTATACACACATGGCTCCGCTCACCTCGTACACACACGGCTGCGCTCCATACACTTCGCACACACTTGGCTCCGCTCCGCACACCCCGCACACACGCGGCTCTGCTCCCTACACCTAGTACACACGGAGCTCCGCTCCGTACACCTTGTTACCACACAGCTCCGCTCCATACACCTCATACACACGTGGCTGTACTCCATACACTTCGTACACACGCGGCTGCGCTCCGCACACCCCGTACACATGCGGCTCCGCTCCATACACCTCGTACACACACGGCTCCATACCGTACACCTTGTACACACACAGCTCTGCTACATCCACCCTGTAAACCCCTCCTGACCCCACACGTAAACTTCCCCTCATCCAGCACCATGACAAACAGCACAGTGAAGTCCTGCACATACCGAGGCCCCGATCATGTGACCCCTGACTCCTCCCCTCCTATGACCTCATCACAGGTCCAGTGCACACAGAGCAGCCATCGCATCGGGCCAATTGCAGCCTGGCAGCCACGGAGCTCCACAGCCAATGAGCGGCTGCAGCTCCATGGTCGGGCCCCTACCACCGCTGCAACCACGGTAGATAGCCCCTGCTTCAGTGTTCCAATATGGCGGTCGGCCCTGTCACAGCTTCCGGCTGCGGTGGGTTGTTGGAGAATGGCACAATCACCGGAAGCTGTGACAGAGCCGATTGGCAATTATATAGTAGATAACACCAAGAGCAGTTTCTCTGAATACGGAGATACTAACCTTTAGGGATACCTTAGTGAGCACCATTTTAACCTATACACGAGTTATTACCTTTTTCAAATATTGAGTCCATTATATAGCATAGGCATGTTTGTCATAGACATAAGTATTTATTTACATCGTTTTTTTCGACAAACAACAAGTTTGTATATTGCTATTTTGTGTTTTTACTTCCCTCTCCTTAAATGCTATGCTATGATATCACATTCTTCATGCTAAAGTCATATAGTTTGATATTGTAGTTTTATAAACAAAACTTATATGCTAATGGTAGAAAACTATGAGTAATTGAGGTCTTGTGGGTAGATTAATGATAAAAAAGAATATGGCAATTAACACCATCAAAAGAAAGATCAAAGTATAATAAATGCAAATGATATGCAAGAACTGTGATAGCTGTCAAAGTGGAATGACAAGGAGGAGTGCAGACATCATACATTCTAAGACTGTATTTAATTAGATGAATTATGAACACCCTAAACAACTAGTGAAATCCACAGTACCATGTGTTAAGTTTCAATTGCAAATCTACTTCTTTAAAATGTAATGAAAAAAATGCAAAATGCTGCTGTGACTTTACTCCTAACATTTTTTTGTTTTATGTGTTGTTTTGATCTTCTGTCATTGACTACTCTTGGCAAAAAGTGTTTTATAATTCCAAAGCTTTAAAAGTTGACACAAAATCATAAAAAAATTAACTTGAAGTAAAAACTTGTACGCAATAAATACATATTCAAGTCAGAAAGAACATGGAGAAGCTGGCAATCAAGTTCGTTGTTAAAGACATAAAAATGTAAAATATCAAAGAAAATGTCAATCCAAGTAAATTCTTTAATATATTTAACCCTTTAAGGACAAGGAATTTTTTCATTTCTGTGCTTTTGTTTTTTCTTACTTTTATTCCAAGGGCCATAACTTTTTTATTTTTCTGTTGACATAGCCATTTGTGGCTTGCTTTTTAAAGGAAAAAAACGAGTTGTAGTTTTGAACGATACCACGTATTTTATCATGTAATGTACTAGAAAGTGGGGAAAAAAAAATCCATATAGCAAAAAAAAGCAAAATTCCACAGGATTTTTTTTTTATTTAAAGCATTCAATTTACACGTGGCAATATGATTCTCTAGGTCATTAAAATTATGCAGATACCTAACATGAATAGGTTTTTTTTGTTTTAATTAGGCAATGAAAAATAAAAACTGAAATTTGTAAAATAATAAAATATTCAGCTACTGAGAATCATAACTTTTCAATTTTCAAGATATGGTAATGTGTAGGAGCTTGTTATTTTACACCCCAAGACAATGTTTTTATTGATATCACTTTGGGGAAGATATGATGTTTTAATCACCTCTTATTACTTTTTCATGTGTTGCTGCACTCCCTAAACTGCCAAGCATCTCCTTGCTTGTCCTGTCCTAGCTCTCTACCATGCTTTTTCTGCGACAGCCCCTGCACAGCCACAACAGCCACATATATTCTGTCTTGACCACTGTGTTTCATTAAGAAGGGGATAATTTTAGAACTGCTTGATAGAAAGTGTTTGTAACTGCCTGGTCATTTTGTAATTAGCAAATTAGTTGCAGACCTTTAAAAAAGCAAACATTTTTATTTCAGGTTGAGAAGCCATAACTTCTTCACATTCAAAAAATTTTAGAAAAAATTAGGATAATTTTTGGACAGCTTGATAAAAAGCCTTTGCAATTGCCTAATATTTTTTTAATTAGCAAACCAAATGCAGACTTGAAATAAATGAAAAGATTTACTCTATAAAGATATGTTGAAGAGATTTGAACATTAAAAAGATTGTGTTTGCATTACACAGCTCAAAACATGTTGAATTGACACCAAGAGAAACTCACAGTGTTCCATGCATTTTTTCCAGGCAACTAGAGGCTATTTAATTCTGTAAATCAGGCAAATCTGTTTGCTGCAAATTGAAATTTTGGGGAAAAATTTGAAGAGTTTGAAATGATCCATTCATCTCTACTGATAGCCATCTCCTCTTGTGGATGAAACTCTGCATTGCCTTTTTTTATCTGCTACATCCTTTTATCCTTTTTTCACAGCATTGAAATGAGCTACCCTGACTTAGGGTCCCGTTACACTAAATGACGCTCCAGCTACCCCAACAATGATACGACCTGGTCAGTATCGCTGGTGTGTCGCTACATGATCGCTGGTGAGCTGTCAAACAGGCAGACTCACCAGCGATTAGGACCAGCGTGGACGCTGGTATCCAGGGTAAATAGCAGGTAACTAAGCACGCGCAGCACTTAGTTACCCGCTGTTTACCTTGGATACCAGCTCCCAGCACGAGCACGCTGGTATCCGGGGTACACAGCGGGAAACTAAGCGACGCACGCGCTTAGTAACCCGCTATTTACCCTTGATACCAGCTCCCAGTGTCTGCTTACAGCGCTGGGAGCTCATTGATCGTTGGTCTCCCACTGCCACTCACGATGCGTGCTGGCCAGTGGGAGACCAACGATCAAAAAATGGCCCAGGACATTCCTGCACGATCACCAATACCCGGTGGGGGGCCAGTTGCTGATGCGTGCCACAAATGTGACACCCCAGAGTCCGATTGTCACAGTGACATCGCCTCCCTCTAAGAGGTGAAGTCATGCTTGGAGGCAGAAAAGGGACCCCCATGCCAGGTAGCATAGATTAAATCACAATTCCTGCTGCAGGTCAGAAAAGGGAGATGCCTTAGTAATTCTGGCCAGCAGAGGGGGTTGGTGAGTCAGCTAGAAGTCAGCTGAGGGGGTTGTCATGGAAACGAGGGCAGCTGTGAGCTGTGAGGAGAAATGACAAGGCAGTTAAAAACCGTGAGGTAAGAAGATCTTTTTGGAAGGTCCAGTCAGTTCAGAAGGGAGCTGATCTGAGAGGAGTTCAAGACAGACAGCTGATCTGTGAAGAGGGAAAGGACATGAGCAGAAACAGAGAGGCTCTGGGAAGCTAAAACTGCAGATAGCAGACCTCAGAGCAAAGCGCTAATAGGGAGAAAAGGGACGTCAGATTCTTTGGTGGTCAGGAGCTGGATGTTCTGATCGCCGGATCTGAAAGTACAGGGAATTGTAAATTTCTGTGCGACATTGAACACCTGAGGGCATGGCAGCGGATAAGGAGCCCGGGGCCGATGGTGAAAAGGACGGTACCCGTGGAATAGGCTCATGCTGACAGCCATACAGGTTAGTGAAATCATCACGCAATTGAGGGTCACAGCATAGTTATAAACAGTGGAGACCCACACACAAAGCACAGAAGGAATGTCCTAAATCCTCACCTGGTAAGGTGGCTCCCCTGAATGCCTCCAGGCGAGCCGGACTCATTCCATCACCTGTATGTGGTACTCTGGACTACAGCCAATTACCAGTAAAAGGTAAGGAAACTGCACCTCTCTGTGTCTTTCTCTCATTTCTCTGCACCCCAACGTTCACAGCCATTTTTACTATTAATTTAACATCTTTTCCCTGGGACTATTGCTCTACTTGTGGAGAGCTATTTTTACCTCAGCTGCGACACACCAACAGTCTCAGGGGAACAACACCGCAGCGCTGGTCACCTCTGACCAGAATACCACAGGTGGCGTCACGTATTTAACCATCTATAAACTTTATCTTCATTTTAACCACATAAATACCACACAGCTTTCCTCTATTTTATTACTGGACACCACTGGACCACAGACCGGGTCGCCGCCGCCGTGACACCGTCCCCCATTGAGGTCGACGGGCCCGGTACCGAGTACCCCCAGGCCCAGCGGAGTGCTCCGAATGGCGTCACGAACAGGATCTAGCGAGCCTAGCAAAGTTGGGTGCAAGGAGCCTGGCAAAGCTGGGTACTGTGTGCCATAGACTTAAATTAAACTGAGTGCTAAAGATTTGACTGAGCTTTCAAGTAACTGCCCAAACTGCGTCACACAGTGCGTGCAAGCAGAGAGTGGCGTGCCAGTGAAGCTGGAGCTGCGCTCTATTGTGAGCAAGTGAAAAACAGGAAGAAAAATGCCCAACTCGGGTGAAGATTAGAGTTGAGCGATACCGTCCGATACTTCAAAGTATCGGATCGGAATGGATCGGCCGATCTTAAAAAAAAGTATCGGTATCGCCGATTCCGATACCGGAAGTCCCATTCAAGTCTATGGGACTTCCGGTATCGGAATAAGAAAAACCCTGTTTTTGCCTTGTACAGCCTCTCTGGGGTCTGTACGGGCCTTTCGGGGGGCTGTGCCGGCCTGCCCGGTGGTCTGTGCAGGCTCCGGTGGGCTGTGCCGGCCTGCCGGTGGTTTGTGCAGGCTCCGGTGGGCTGTGTCGGCCTGCCGGGGGGCTGTGCCGGCCTGCCGGTGGTCTGTGCAGGCTCCGGTGGGCTGTGCGGGCCTGCCGGTGGGCTGTGCCGGCCTGCCGGTGGTCTGTGCAGGCTTCGGGGGTCTGTGCAGGCATCGTCCGATGGGACTACAAGTCCCATCGGGCGATGCCTGCTACCATGACAGTGATTGACACATTAGCCAATGATGGGACAGTAGTAGTCCCATCATCCGGCTAATGTGTTGAATGTAAAAATAAATAATAAATAAAAAAATTACATGCTACATACATGCTACATACATACAACATGCATACTACATACATGCTACATTCATACTACATACTACATACATGCTACATTCATACTACATATATACTACATGCAACATACATACTACATATATACTACATGCAACATACATACTACATATATACTACATGCATGCAACATGCATACTACATATATACTACATGCAACATACATACTACATATATACTACATGCATGCAACATGCATACTACATATATACTACATGCTACATACATACTACATATATGCTACATACATACTACATATATACTACATGCATGCTACATGCATACTGCATGCTACATACATACTACATGCTACATACATACTACATATATGCTAAATACATACTACATATATACTACATGCATGCTACATACATACTGCATGCTACATACATACTACATGCTACATACATACCACATATATACTACATACATACTACATGCATGCTACATGCTACATACATACCACATACATACTACATACATACTACATGCATGCTACATGCATGCTACATGCTACATACATAACACATATATACTACATGCATGCTACATACATACTACATGCTACATACATACCACATACATACTACATGCATGCTACATACATACTACATGCTACATACATACTACATATATACTACATGCATGCTACATACATACTACATGCTACATACATACTACATACATACTACATGCATGCTACATGCTACATGCATGCTACATACATACTACATGCTACATACATACTACATATATACTACATACATACTACATACATACTACATGCATGCTACATACATACTACATGCTACATACATACCACATACATACTACATATATACTACATGCATGCTACATACATACTGCATGCTACATGCATGCTACATACATACTACATACATACTACATGCTACATACATACCACATATATACTACATACATACTACATGCATGCTACATGCTACATACATACCACATACATACTACATACATACTACATGCATGCTACATGCTTGCTACATGCTACATACATAACACATATATACTACATGCATGCTACATACATACTACATGCTACATACATACCACATACATACTACATGCATGCTACATACATACTACATGCTACATACATACTACATATATACTACATGCATGCTACATACATACTACATGCTACATACATACTACATACATACTACATGCATGCTACATGCTACATGCATGCTAAATACATACTACATGCTACATACATACTACATATATACTACATACATACTACATACATACTACATGCATGCTACATACATACTACATGCTACATACATACCACATACATACTACATATATACTACATGCATGCTACATACATACTGCATGCTACATGCATGCTACATACATACTACATACATACTACATGCTACATACATACCACATATATACTACATACATACTGCATACAATACATTCATACAATACATACATAGACATACAGTACATATAACATAGAGTAACATACTTACCAATACTTGTCACATTGTTCCCCGAAGCCATTGTCTTTTATGGAATAAATATTAACATAACAAACCACAAAAATACTCACCCACGATCCGAAGCAGTCCACGAGTGTGTCCCACGACGATCTTGGGTAGAGAACGGCAGCATCAGCTGATGCTGCCGTTCTCTACGGGCTGCAGGAATCCAATGACGGAAGGTAGGTATCCTTCCGCACTGTATTCCTCCGCCACTTAAAAAAAAAAGAGTCCCTAGTCTCACTATATGCCATTGCTGTGTGGGAATTTCCCACGCAGCAATGGCATAAAGTGAGACTAGGGACTTTTTTTTTTTTAAGTGGCGGAGGAATACAGTGCGGAAGGATACCTACCTTCCATCATTGGATTCCTGCAGCCCGTAGAGAACGGCAGCATCAGCTGATGCTGCCGTTCTCTACCCAAGATCGTCGTGGGACACACTCGTGGACTGCTTCGGATCGTGGGTGAGTATTTTTGTGGTTTGTTATGTTAATATTTATTCCGTAAAAGACAATGGCTTCGGGGAACAATGTGACAAGTATTGGTAAGTATGTTACTCTATGTTATATGTACTGTATGTCTATGTATGTATTGTATGAATGTATTGTATGTAGTATGTATGTAGTATATATGTGGTATGTATGTAGCATGTAGTATGTATGTAGTATGTATGTAGCATGCATGTAGCATGCAGTATGTATGTAGCATGCATGTAGTATGTACTGTATGTAGTATGTATGTAGTATATATGTAGTATGTATGTAGCATGTAGTATGTATGTAGCATGCATGTAGTATATATGTAGTATGTATGTAGCATGTAGTATGTATGTAGCATGCATGTAGTATGTATGTAGTATGTATGTGGTATGTATGTAGCATGTAGTATGTATGTAGCATGCATGTAGTATATATGTGTTATGTATGTAGCATGCATGTAGTATGTATGTAGTATGTATGTAGTATGTATGTGGTATGTATGTAGCATGCATGTAGTATGTATGTAGTATATATGTGGTATGTATGTAGTATGTATGTAGTATGTATGTAGCATGCAGTATGTATGTAGCATGTATGTAGTATGTATGTAGTATGTATGTAGTATATATGTAGTATGTATGTAGCATGTAGCATGCATGTAGTATATATGTAGTATGTATGTAGCATGTAGTATGTATGTAGCATGCATGTAGTATGTATGTAGTATGTATGTAGTATATATGTAGTATGTATGTAGCATGTAGTATGTATGTAGCATGCATGTAGTATATATGTAGTATGTATGTAGCATGTAGTATGTATGTAGCATGCATGTAGTATGTATGTAGTATGTATGTAGTATATATGTAGTATGTATGTAGCATGTAGTATGTTTGTAGCATGCATGTAGTATATATGTGTTATGTATGTAGCATGCATGTAGTATGTATGTAGTATGTATGTAGTATGTATGTAGCATGCATGTAGTGTATGTAGTATATATGTGGTATGTATGTAGTATGTATGTAGTATGTATGTGGTATGTATGTAGCATGCATGTAGTATGTATGTAGTATATATGTGGTATGTATGTAGTATGTATGTAGTATGTATGTAGCATGCAGTATGTATGTAGCATGCATGTAGTATATATGTAGTATGTATGTAGCATGTAGTATGTATGTAGCATGCATGTAGTATGTATGTAGTATGTATGTAGTATTTTTGTTTTTTTTAACATTTAACACATTAGCCGGATGATGGGACTACAACTGTCCTATCATTGGCTAATGTGTCAATCACTGTCATGGTAGCAGGCATCGCCAGATGGGACTTATAGTCCCATCGGACGATGCTTGCACAGACCCCCGGACATCAGCACAGCCCCCCGGCAGGCCGGCACAGCCCCCCGGCAGGCCGGTACAGACCCCCACAGGGTGCACAGACCCCCGGCAGGCCGGTACAGACCCCCACAAGGTGCACAGACCACCGGCAGGCCGGCACAGCCCCCCGGCAGGCTGGTACAGACCCCGGGCAGTCCACACAGCCCCCCGGCAGGCCGGCAGAGACCCCCGGAAGGCCCGAAATGACGGCGCATCATGATGCGCACACACCGCGCATCATGATGACGTCATTTCGGCTGTCAATCAACTTTGAACTTCCGATTCCGATGCCGACTTCCGATATTGAAAAAATATCGGAAGTCGGTATCGGAATTCCGATACAGCAAGTATCGGCCGATACCCGATACTTGCGGTATCGGAATGCTCAACACTAGTGAAGATTCAGCGACGGTCGCAGCCGCAGCCTCGATAATGCCGCTATCAATGCCATATATACCAGGAGCAGCCTGGTTACCACAGTACTCAGGGGAGTCGCACACCCTGAGCGATTTTAAAGAAAGACTATGTAGTTTGTTCAAAGTGTACCCCCTGTCAGAAAGCCAAAAAGTCAGTATCCTCATTGGCCAATTAACTGGTGCTGCTCAGAGGGAAGTAAAGTCCTGGCCAGACACTGATAAAAGAACTGTCAAACAAATCTTAGCCAGACTGAAAGACACTTTTGATACCCGTACTGCAACAGAGATAAAAATGAGATTTTTTGGGAGCAAACAGAGAGTGCAGGACTGTATACGGGACTATGCCCTTAATCTTCAGGCGGCACTGCGGGCTGTAAAACAGGTTGATCCTGAGAGTGTGCAAGATGAAGATAGATTATTAACAGAGCAGTTCATAGAGGGACTCCAGTCTAACAACCAAAGGACACAGCTGTGCATAATGGCCCTACAAAATCCTGAATTGGACTCTGCACACTTTAAGGATAGAGCCATCCGGGTGCTACGTGAACCAAATCCTAGCTGCACAGAGCCCTCTAAGCATCCTGCAATTACATACCAGCAGGAGACAGCATCCTTTCCAAAGACCCCTATTGAGACTGACGAGCTGTCCCAAGATAAGGATTCTGCTGCAGACTTACGTCTCCAAGTCAAGGAACTATCTAAAAGTGTGGCTACACTCACAAAAACTGTGCAGTCCCTGCAAGTGACTCCAAATAAGAAGATCCAGCTGGCCTCCAGTCCAGAAGACGTCCCGTGGCGATAGCAGAAGAGGATCCCACCGACCAGAGGAAGAGACAACGATCGTAACGACGAGGAAGGACAGCCCATCTGTCAACGATGCAACAAGGCGGGACACCTAGCAAGATCCTGTCATTTAAACAAGCAACCCCTGGGGCAAAGGGCCATCCCCCAGGAGTAAGACGACCAGGCCCACCAAATTGGCGAGACAAGTATGTAGGAGGACCACCAGTCTTGCCTGTTGTGATTGACGATTTTCCGATGAACGCTTTACTGGACACCGGTTCCCAAGTGACAACAATACTATAAGTTCTTTTTAAGCAGTACTGGGCAGATTCAGACATTACTCATAGCCCAGATAAAGACCTTGCCATTTTTCCCAGCAATGGTCAGCCCTTGCCTCAGATGGGATATAAAGAGGTGAGCATCAAGATTGGCCGAGTAGAATTGCAATCGCAAGGTTTGATTATACTTGATATTGACAAACGAGAATGCCATCCTATGATCACTTTAGGCACTAATGTAGTTGAAAATTGTCTTGGAGAAATTATTGTTTTGTTACAACAGGTAGCCGAGACCGCCAGCTCCAGTCAGCAGCGGGTTCTGCAAAAGGAGATCAGAGCCCTGATGCAGAGACAACAGGTAGAGCTGTCTGGTGGAGAAGTCGGCAGTGTCAGAGTAAGTGATCCTTCCCATTGCAGTACCTCCCAGAAGGGAAATGTTAATTTGGTGTCAGGCAGCAATAGACCTAAGGGGTCAAGACTACCAAGCCCGGGTGAAACCCATGTACTCTGATAGTAGGCCCACTATCCTGACAGCCAGAGGGGTAGTTGATGTCCGCAAGGGGAGAGTACCAATACGCATCTTAAATTGTGGGGAGAGAGAGGTCCAATTACCCCGGTATGCCACCTTTGCTAAATTGTTCACCGTCAGTAATAATGCAATCGAGACACTAGAACCCTTGCTTCCGTCTGACAAGGTGGAAGAGAATGGCTCTGGAGGGCAACAGGAGGATAGATGTCAGCAGTTCCACGTAGGCACTGACTCCACCCCTTCAAACCAAAAGCATGTGGCTTACCGGGTGGCTCGAGAATTTGAACGGGTATTCAGCAAGCATCCTCTAGATTTTGGGCAGGCAAAAGAGGTTCAACATCATATCCCCACCGGAGATCATCCACCCATTAAAAAGAGACACTGGCATGTACCCCCAGCACACTACCAATGTGCCAAGAGTATGTTACGAGAGATGAAGGAGGCTGGGGTAATCAGAGATAGCTGTAGCCCCTGGGCAGCTCCATTAGTGCTCGTTAAGAAGAAAGATGGTGCTATGAGAATGTGTGTAGACTACAGGCGGATTAACAGTATTACACATAAAGACGCGTACCCATTGCCTAGACTTGAGGATTTACTCGCTGCACTGAGAACTGCTAATTATTTCTCTACCTTAGATCTCACCAGTGGGTATTGGCAGGTTCCTGTGGCAATACCAGACAAAGAGAAGATGGCGCTTACAACACCATTGGGCCTCTGCGAGTTTAACTACATGCCGTTCGGGCTCAGCAATGCACCAGGAACATTTCAGCGGTTAATGGAATGCTGCCTTGGACATAAAAACTTTAAACCATTCTGCTGTACCTGGATGACATCATCGTCTTCTCCAAAACCTACGAAGACCATTTTGAAGCACCTAGCTGAGGTGTTCGAAACCTTGTCAAACTTTGGCCTGAAAATAAAACCGTCCAAATGTCACCTTTTGAAACCCAAGGTGCTGTACCTAGGCCATGTGGTGAGCGTGGAAGGTGTGGCACCCGATCCTGACAAAGTCACCGTTATCCGGGACTGGCAAAGACCCAGCACTATTCATGAACTGAGGCAATTTCTTGGGTTAGTAGGCTACTACCGAAGATTTATCAAGGACTTCACCAAGATAGTAGCACCGCTGCAAAATCTTCTAGTGGGCGAATCCAAGAAGACCAAGAACCAAAATCTTCCATTCAAGTGGAAAAAAAGGATAGAAGAGTCCTTCACCAAGTTGAAATTGGCCCTCACAGGAGATGAGGTCCTGGCCTACCCTGACTATGACCAACCATTTGTACTTTACACTGACGCCAGCAATGTGGGATTGGGAGCAGTGCTGTCACGAGTGCAGAAAGCAGAGAGAGAGAGTGATTGCCTACACCAGCAGGAAGCTTCGTCCCACTGAGAGGAACCCCGACAAATACAGTTTCATTAAGCTGGAGTTCCTTGCCATAGTCTGGGCAGTAACAGAGCGCTTCAAGCACTAGTTGGCTTCAGCCAAGTTCACCATCTACATGAATCTGACATGGAGTGCACTGATGCACAGCCACTGATAGATGATTCTGCTGTACATTCACTCAGAGCACTACATTGTCCTCGCAGTGTACTGAGGCAGAATCTGACCCTGATGAAACTCAGGTGCCCCTTCCCGCATACTATACCACCATACACGGTGACACAGAGGAAGGTGCACAAGACATTGAAGAGGAGGTGATGGATGACCCAGTTGTTGACCCAGATTGGCATCCAATGGGGGAAGAGTGTGCCGCTGCCAATAGCTCAGAAGAGGAGGAGGAGCATCTGCAGCGGGCATCGACATCACAACAGCTGTTATCTGGCAGGCCCGGAGCAGTCCAAAAACAGGTTACAAAAGCCAAAAGAGTTGCAGGACAGCTTGGCCAGACGGTCAAAATAGCACAGCGTGCAAGGCCCAGGAAGAGGGCCCAGGAAGAGTGCAGTGTGGCACTTTTTTGAACAAAATCCTAATGATCAGGCAAAGGTTATATGTAAGAAGTGTGCAAAGACCTTTAGCCGAGGGAAAAATCTGAGAAATTTGAATGCCGGTTGCATGCTAAGACATTTAACCACCATGCACTTGCAAGTGTGGATGGACTACCAAAACTCATGTACCACATGTGCAACTGCTCCCAAAGAAGGTAGTCAGCAACACTACATTGTTTCCCCCACTGTAAGCCCACCGGTTAGCACACCATCAGCAGCAAATGTTGAGTTGTCATCACAAGGGCCAATCAGTCAGGGAATCACACTGTTATTGCAACGAAAGACTGAATCTAGGCCATCAGAAAGAACACCAACTCCATCACCATCATCAACCCTCTCTCAGTCCGCCATGTCCACCGCTAGTTCGACCATATGAAGCTCTCAAGTCCAGCTCACCCTACCTGAGACTATGAGTAGGACAAGAAAGTACTCATCCTCTCATCTGCGTACACTGGGTTTGAACGCCCACATTGCCAAACTAATCTCGTTAGAGATGATGCCCTATCGGTTGGTTGAAAGCGTAGCTTTCCGCGAACTTATGGCCTACACAGTACCACGCTATGACCTACCCAGTCGCCACTTCTTTTCTCGCAAAGCCATCCCAGCCCTCCACCTTCATGTGAAATATCGCATTGTACATGCACTCAAGCAATCAGTGAGTGGAATGGTGCACCTCACAACTGATGCATGGTGCAGTAGGCATGGCCAGGGCCGTTACGTGTCCATCACTGCGCACTGGGTTAATGTGGTGGATGCAGGGTCCACAGGGGACAGCGGTGATGGCAGCCATAGCCCTTTCAAAACTCCAGAGTTAACAGGCCTGCTCCAGAAGGTCCGAAGACTGTGCTCGCACATCCGCTGGTCGCCAGTACACTCCAGTCGTATGCAGAAGCTGCAGCGATTGCTCCACCTTCCCAAGTACCGCCTAATTATCGACATTGCAACAAGGTGGAACTCCACCCTGCACATGGTTGAGCGGCTGTGCGAACAGAGGCAGGCCGTAATGCATTTGTGGGAGGATACACGGGCAGGCACTTTGAGGGCAGACATGAAGTTGACAGATGTGCAGTGGTCGAAGCTGAAAGACCTCTGTAAAGTCCTTCAGTGTTTTGAGGAATGCACACGGCTGGTAAGTGCAGATGACGCCATCATAAGCATGAGCATCCCACTTATGCGTCTGCTCATGCAAACTTTGACGCACATTAAGGAGCAGGCGTCTGCAGCTGAGGATGATGAGGAAGAGGAGGAGGGAAGCCTTGATGACAGTCAGCCATTGTCTGCTCCGGGAACTCTCCTGGACGAGGTGGAGGAAGAAGAGGAAGAGGAGGAGGAGGATGATGATGGGGATGTTTATTTAGGGGACGAGGATGCTTCTCGTGGGGCAAGAGAAAATGTTGGCATGGCAAGGTCTGGTACAGGGTTTGTGCGTGACTGGAGGGATGTGGATTTGCCAAAAAGTGCTCCTCCACCCAGCACTCGCAGTGCATCATTGACACCTGGAACATTGGCCCACATGTCAGATTATGCCTTGCAGATCCTAAAAAGGGTCCCCCGCATGGCCAAAATGATGAACGATGACGACTACTGGTTGGCCAGCATCCTGGATCCACGCTATAAAGGCAAATTCCAAAACATCATGCCACAGGAGAACCTTGACCTAATATTGGCTAACAAGCAACTCTGGTAAACCAGTTGGTTGAGGCATTTGCAGCACACAGCAGCGGTGATGATTCTCACACGAGCCATAGGGGCCGGGGGCAGCTTGTAAGAGGTGTTGGTGGTGTACACATCAGAAGTGGCGTTGGAGACAGGGGTTTCATGGCCATGTTGTGGACTGATTTTTCAAGTCCCGCTCACATGACTGGTAATACTGCATCGATTGAAAGTGACAGGAGACAGCACTTGTCAACTATGGTTACAAACTACTTCTCCTCCCATATCGATGTTCTCCCTCACAGGTCATTCCCATTTGACTATTGGGCCGCTAAACTGGACAACTGGCCTGAATTGGCACAATATGCCTTACAGGAGCTCGCTTGCCCAGCTGCAAGTGTGCTATCGGAAAGAGTCTTCAGTGCTGCTGGATCAATCCTGACAGAAAAAAGGATCCGTCTCTCGACTCAAAATGTGGATGATCTAACCTTCATTAAAATGAACCATGCATGGGTTTCCAAGGATTTTGTCACACCTTACCCTGATGACACATAGGTTGCCAGAAAAAAGCCTTTCTTTGGTCCTCCTCTTCCTGGGACTTGACCAATTTCGCCTTTAGCAGCAGGTGAATGTCCCACATCAACATATGCCATTTTGTAAACCTCCCTAACTTGGCTGCCTCCTCTCCCCGTGCCCGGGGTCACCACCTAGTGCATGCAACCGTGCGAGTGCTGTTGCCCTGGACAGGTGGGTGGGCCGACTATTGGGCACGGGCACTGCCACAGGGTCCCTCATAGTGCAATCAAGTGTTTTTGACGGTGGGGGTGCACACCCGCCATCAGACACACCGCCGTACTATGAGGGGCCCAGTGCCAGTACCGATGCCCACGAGTGGGCCCCCCTTGCTTGGGCAGGGCCCCAGCATTTGCAATGTTTACCTTTCCCTGCTCCTCCGCTGTGTAGTCTGGGCTGTCAAATCCTTCACTGGGACTGCCACTACATATTTGGTGAACTGATAGAAGAAGATGGTTAAGATGTAGCTATGCCCTGTCCCGCTGGTCGGGCTCTAGCTTCAGATGATCAATAGCTTCCATTTCTTATGGACGTCGACTCACAATGAGATGCAGTGGTGGTTTCTCATCCGCTTTCACAGTTTTCCTACCCACAGACATGGGACATTCCAGCGCACATTTTTAAATGTGCCCTCTCATGCCAATCCAATCGAATTGCCTACGGCCTGTGGCTTCTGTGTTTTGCAGTCCAAAGTTACGTGACAGATCATGATAGGCAGTGAGCACCACGCTTACATCTCTCCCTGTGATCAAAATTTGATGGATTTGAGTAACGGCGATGGGATAAACGGTACTGCGATACAGCAACACTTTCTTCACAAAGAAAGGTTTTTGCTGTCTCCACACACTAATTAATTGAGGGTCAGCATCGCCTCTGAGAATTGTGACGGAAGTTTTTCCCGTGAATAGTAATTCCTAGATTTCTGCAATCATAAACTTTATGTCAGTAATTGTATGCATCTCATTTCCTATTGCAGAGAGTCTGGACTTTCTTACTGAGACAGAAATATATATGAAGATTAAAAAATACCACCAAAAGTGTATACTGGTGTACGCTTCAAATACATTTCCTTTTTTCGACTTTTTAGATTGTTGTCTAATCCATACTGAGAACACGGAGATTTTAAATGTTTAAACTATGCTATATATACCTCCTATCCAGTGATAATGTACCCTTTCTCAACTTTGTACAATCTAGTCAAATCCATACTGGACTGTTGTGAGTTCATTTTCCCCTCCGTCACTGAGGCCTGGTGAACTCCCTATTCTAGTGAAGGAAGGTAGTGAGCCTGATTATCAGGCACCTGGGACTAATGAAGACGATTGGCTGAGTGGAGTCACTGACTGGATTTAAGGCAGCCTACGCCCTTTCTGCCCTGCGGTTGATTTCTCTGTGGACTCTTGGACACCAGTCTGATTCCTGCTCTCCTAAAGCTAAGTTTTCTGTTTTGCCTTTTTGCATCTAAGATTTGTTTTTGTTTTTCTTGCTTTTTGGATTCTGCCATTCCCTGCTGGAGTGTGCAGTGTTCCTTGAGCTCTGTCTTCTGAAAGTTCCTAAGTGCTGATTTAGTTTTTGAAGCTTAGTTGCTTCAGGGCCATTTTTATATCAGCTTGTTGGCTTTTGTCTCTGATAGGGTTTTGGCAGATTGCAGACAGCAGACTTCCTATCCGTTCCTATCTAGGTAGTTTTTGGGCCCCGTCTTTGCTCAGCCTGTCTTTCTGTCTGTGTAAGTGTTTTCATCTTGCTTCACCGTCATTATATGTGGGGGCTGCCTATTGCTTAGGGGTCTGCTCTGGGGCAGTTAGATTTCCCCTTTCCTTCTTTAGGCCTATGTATCTCTCCGGCTGTGATCGAGGGGTCTAGGTCATCGTAGGAACCCCCCACGGCTACTGCTAGTTGTGTTGATAGGTTCAGGGGTCTGCAATATGATAGTTGCCAACTTCTCTGGTTTTCAGGACTTAGCTAGCATTTCTGTTTTTGCCTCCTACGGTGACTCATTCATAACACTGGACCTGAGAACATCTGAGTCTGCCTCCTGATCTATAGACATATATTTTTAATGTGTAAACTGTGCTATACATACCTGTTATCCAGTGATATGGTAACCTTTCTCACCTTTGTCCAATCACGTCTAATCCATACTGGGCCTGAGACAGTCTGAGCCTGCCTCCTGATATATAGACATAGGTTTTTAATGTGTAAACTATGCAACATATATACGTGTTATCCGGTGAAACTGTACCCTTTATCAACTTTCTAGAATCTTGTCGAATCCATACTGGGCCTGAGAATGGCTGCCGAGCTGATAAGCAAGCTACAGCACCTGTGGTTTGGACACTTTTTTTTTGCATTTTTTCAGGAATGCCGGTTAGGCCTAATTCAGGAATTGCGGTTGACCTGCACTTACTGGGAAATCATCGTTGGCGGGGAATAATTGGAATCACAGATCCCCATCACTAACGGTGTTCAGCGGGTTATCTGCACCTGTAAGCGACAAAAGCTGGTCCTTTCAGTGTAGCACGCATGCAGCCCCGGACATGTAAGGCCATGATAGACCTGTTATTGCTCAATCTCGCGTGCCAGAGCCTCGCATATCCCTCTAGTAAGTTTGACGCGTACCGCGGGGGCATGTCGGAGTCTCATTTGTTAATGGGATAAAGCTGACAAATCACTAGCACAACTACAAACGGGCATACCACACCACACACAGAATCGACAAAACTTTCAAGGTGTGCATCTTTTCTTGAGGTGGCATGGTTGTGGTTTCCCGGGTGGAGTCCAATTAAGCCGCAGGCTCCACTCCTGGTGCTGCCCTTTTGGACATTCCTTTAAGGTTCAGCTTTGCAATCATACTACCCCCGGAAAGCAAACACTTTGCCTTCATGGACGCTTTTTGGAGGTTCGTGAGAATAACGCCGCCCGATCGTCAGTTAGCATAATTTATTGGTGGGAAGTCCGACGGTATATGATCGTGTTCGATTTCAGAATTTTTTTTTTGGGTTTGTATTTTACATTTTTATTCCAGCCTTTCTAGACTTCATAAGGGCATGACAAGCCTATATCTGTGTCTCCTCCACCTCCTCATTTTACTCCTCCACCTCTTTTCTAAATGTAGTTGACCTTTTCCAAATGTTAATTTTTGTCTTCTGAGCATTTTTTCGGCTTTGGGACACCTTTTAAGGTGTTTTGTAATCGTTTTCAATGTGTTTGCATATGTTTGTGTTTGCCTGCCATTGTTTTCAATGTGGTTTGACGAAGATTCGACGAACTTGCCTCCTGTGCGATGAACCAAAACACTAGCGGGGTGGCTCAACACTACTCCTGATATATAGACATACATTGTTAATGTTTAAACTATGCTATATACAGTATACCTGCTATCTGATGATACTGTACACTTTGTCTACTTTTTATATTCTTGTCTAATCCATACTGAGCCTGTAGCGTCTCTGTGTGACTGATGGAATATATATGGAGATTGACAATTATCCTTTGACTGAATAGAGCTGTACGCTTCTGATACAGTGCTATATATCTGATGTTATTTTGTGCTAAATTTTGAAGTTTGGTGGAAGAGGCTGCGGACGTGGGTGTGGGGGGGCCAGCTGGTGCTGATGGTGGTGGTGCATCTGCTGGTAGTGGCAAAAGCACAATAGCAGCTAAGGCAGGAGGTGTTGAGCCTGCATCATGGTCTGGCTCCAGAACGCCTGGAAGGCTACGTTTTTCTGGGAGTAGGTTAACCGATTTTAAAGCCGGAGCATGAGGAACTGGTTTTGGCTTACATTGCCGAAACAGACTCCAGCAAATATGCCCTCCTCTTCTGAAGTTTCAAAAAATGCAAGCATTGAGTCGTCAAGTGCTGGCTCCTGGTCAGGAAGAACCCCTTTCCTTGTGTCCTGCACCCCCACCCAAAGTGAATGATGCAGTAGGCCACACTTCACATTAGTCCATGTAGCTCTTTCTATCATACCATGCCTGGGTTATCAAGTCAAATCGTGAATTCCCCAGTCCAAGATGAATCTGACATGGAGTGTGGGTGGCCAGCCAGGGCAGTGGGGTTAATCGGTACCGGGCCGGTGTCTCACAGGGATGTGTCACTGTGGTGTTGACCCGTTCCGTGGCCCTGGGCGTCCTTGCAAAGGGGTGAATTACGTTTATAGGTGAATGATACGTGACGCCACCTGTGGTTTCTGATTAGATTGACCAGCGCTGCAGTGTCGCTTCTCTGGGACAGATGTTGTGGTGCAGTTAAGATGTAGAAGCCCTGCACAGGTAGGGCCGTAGTCGCAGGGCAGATGAAAGAGTTGGTAGATGGTGTGCAGTGCAGGATGTTGCAGAGCCGTGTGCCAGGAGCAGGAGAAAGATGACAGACACAGTCGTGCAGTTCCTTTACCTGTACTTGGTAAGTGCCGTCCAGGACCCAGAGTACAGATGGAGAAGGAGTTGGTCAGCCTGGAAGCCAATTAGGAATTCTCTCTCTGCAGATAGGTAGTGTGGCCTCCATTCTAGCGCTTATCTGAGGTACTCGCAGTGCTGAGTTCAATGAAGTTCCCCCTGTTGACTCTCTTTTGGAACTTTCTCATATGGCAGGCAGCCGTAGCCTTTTTCTTCTGGCTCCCACAAGTCGCTGCGGGGGCCTCCGAGCCTTAGTTGTGTACAGAGCATTTACAACTGCTACTTCCTCCAGTTTTGGCTGCAGGAACGTCAGTGTCCCTACAAACTCGGAGACCGGAATCCGGACCATGCGCTCCAGCTAGGAGTGAGTCTTAACTCTGCTCAACCTCCAGCTCCCTTTCTCACGTCCACACACTTCCCCTTCCCTTCACAGACTGCCCTAACTTACCTCCTCCCGACCACAGAGAGCAGCTCCTGAGCAGTCAGGTTCAGAGGTCTCCCTGCTGGCCTGGAGTAGGAAATGTGTTGTGTGTTGGTTTAACTGCTAGAGAGATCCTTCGTTGCTCCCAAGCATGACATCACACTCCCTAGGAGGAAGGTAATGCCACTGTGGCGACAGTACTCCTGGGGGTGCCACAAGTGCACTGATGCCCAGCCACTGCTAGATGATTTTGCTGGTACATTGACCCAGACCACTACATTCCCCTCACACTCTACACAGCCAGAATCTGACCTTGATGAAACTCAGGTTACCCTTCCCATATACTGTACCACCTTACACGGTGACAAAGAGGAAGGTGCAGATGAAAGTGCAGGTTCGGCCCACCCGCCGTCAGACACACTGCCGTACTATGAGGGGCCCTTTGCCAGTGCCGTCACCAACAAGTGGGCCCCCCCTGCTTGCTCAGGATCACAGCACTTGCAAAGTTGAAATACTTACCTCTCCCTGCTCCACTGCCATGACGTCTTCCGCGTTTCCTGACAGTGATATTCTGATCAGAGAGCGCATTGACATCACGTCTGTACGCCCAGACTAGTACAGGGATTCCCTAGTGAGGAGACTTATTTAATTGTTTTCAATGTTGGGACAGCAATTTTTGGGGAGCACTATACTCTGGAGAATGATAGATGGGGCCCACCATACACTGGAGCATTCCAAAGGTGGACATCAGACACTGGAGCAGCATTTACACGGCCCATTATACACTAGAGCATTAGAAATGGGGCCCATTATATATGGAGCATTATTTGGGCCCATAAGGCAGTGCAGCTTCATCCATGGGGGCCAACATATACTGTAGCATTATGTGGAGCTCATCATATACTGTTTCAAACATTATATGGGACCAATGATTCTGTATGGAGAAATATATGGGCCTCATTACTCTGTATAGTGCACTATGTGGTGGCCATAATATTGTATTGAGTAATATACTGTCCGTTTTTGGAGCTATTAAAAATGGATATCAGTCATGAGATGTAAAAAGTGAAGTATTTTTCATTGTACTATGCCGCTATTTCTCTGCGGTATCGGAGCATCTTGAGTTGTGGTATGTGTTAATGGGGCGCTCTTAGGCCCATGGCACATGAAAACCTGGAACCAGCCCTACCCCCCCACAAATTTAGCCAAATAACCCCCATTTTTCAGTGCGTAACTAGTATTATGAAGTAAATTAAGGTTGAAATGCTTCAGTAATCAGAATTGATGCTTTTGGCATTCAAAAGGGCACTGTAGGTGTGCTTCCTGTCCTCCACCCCCTGCCAACTTTGCTTCCCCATTGACTAGCATTGGGTTTCGTGTTTCAGTTGGCCTTCGACTTTTCACGATAATCGGCCGATTTCGTTCGACCCGACTTTTGCGAAAGTCGGATTTCGTGAAACCCGACTCGACCCAAAAAAAGGCAAAGTCGCTCATCTCTACTCGGCAGCACTAAAAGCCTGCTCTGATAAAACTGTGGGTACAGCTGGCTAGGACATCCAAGGCGTAGAATGATGGTTCATGGCACATGTCTAGCTTGGATACCCAATTATTGTAAGGCACAAAGGAATCACGGAGGATGCTGGTGTGGTTAGCAAGGTACTACTTCAGTATCTTACAAAACTTTTCCCTCCTTGTCAGAGTACCTGCGCATCAGGGCCTGGGCAATGAGATGAGAAAATTGTCCCAGACCTTTGATAGTGTTTCCCTGCCTTTGCTGCATCTGGTATGTGTCTCACTCATCTCTACTTCTTGGCTGTCCAAGAAACCGTGATCTCTGCTGCCAGCATTGTCATCTGGGAATATTTTTAAATAATTCTTTAGCGCCTTCTGGTACTGCAAAATTTTATTGGAAATCTCCGTCACAGGAAAGAGAGATAGACAGTTCTACTTGTAGCATGGGTATAGAAGGGTGATCAACCAGCAACTAGTGCTGGCTAAATTGCATGCAACCCATGGGTCATGGGAAAGGCAGAGGAACATAAACACTGCCAGTAGCCAAGACATCCCTGCCCCCACCAAGAGGATGAATGTTCACCTTCTCCTCCTCTTCTTCATTCTTCTCCTTGACCTCCATTGTCTTCAGGCCATCCAAGATGAACAGATGGGATGAAGGTGATGTGGGTACTACCCATGGGCAGACATACCACCTGTGCAGCCTGTGAGACTGCACCGGGGCCCGGAGGTGGAGGGGGGCCCCTGCAGGATGGCTAATAATGAGGGCAATCTGGCCTGTTTCTCTGGGCCCGAGGCTCCGGGGGGCCTCTGGCCAGATTGCCCTCATGTGCGGTGGGCAGGGAGCGATTCTGTCTACAAGAGAAAATAGCAGGAGCGGAGCTGCAGGGATCCATCCTGCTTCCTGCCCAGTGCCTGCGCTTCATGACTCTGACACAGACAGCAATGCCGCTGGATGACGTCATCATTCAGCGGCCAGCTGTACCAGAGTGAGGAAGCAGCCTGCAACGGCAATGCTGCGACAGGTGAGAGGTGCTGTGTGTGTTTTGCATGTACGTGTGTTGTGTGTGTGTGTGTACAGATGAGCGGTGGTGTGTGTGTGCTTGCATGTATAGTGCTGCGGGGGAATGTGCAGAGAGGTGAATGGTGCTGTGTGTGTGTCTGTGTGTGTGTAGGTGGAGGAGAGGGGAATAATTGGGGGGATGGGGAGAAGACAATGATGGGGGTGATGGGGAGAAGGCAATGATGGGGGTGATGGGGTAGGAGGCAATATTGGGGGTAATGGAGAGAAGGCAATGATGGGGCGATGGAGAAGGCAATGATGGGAGTGATGGATAAGGCAATGATGGGGATGATGGGGAGAAGGCAATGATGGTGTGAAGGGACAATGATGGGGGTGGTAGAGGAGAAGGCAATGATGGAGATGGTGGAAAGGGCAATGGTGGGGGTGATGGAGAGGGCAATGATGGGGTGGTAGGGGAGAAGGCAATTGATGGAGATGGTGGAAAGGGCAATGATGTGGTGGTGGGGGAAAAAGCAATGATTATGGGGTGGTGGGGAGAAAGCAATGATGGTGGTGGTGTAAAGGGCAATAATGGATATGGTGGGGGAGGAGGAAATGATGGAGGTGGTGGAATGGGAAATAATGGGAGTGGTGGGGGAAGAGACAATGATGGGGTGGTGGGGGAGGAGGAAATGATGGAGGTGGTGGAATGGGCAATGATGGGGTGGCAGGGGAGAAAGCAATGATAGTGGTGGGGAGAAGGCAATGATGGAGGTGGTGAAGAGGGCAATGATCGGGTGGGGGAGAGGACAATAATGGGATGCGGGGGGAGGAGGACAATGAGGGGTGTGGGGGATTGAGTTGGGAGGAACGAGGACTTATGATGGAAACAGGGGGAGGTGGAGGAAGACATTATTATCGCTTATAATGTCTAACACAGTCCCTTAGTATATAGTATATAGTGTATTCACTAATTCTGTATAACACCATCCTTAGTTATGGTTTCCTGTTGTGATTGGGTCACCGAGGAGGAAAACAAGACCAAGCTAAGCCACAGGAAACCAGAGAGGTTGGTAGCTAAGCAGATTGCAGACCCCTGATCCTATCCACACAACTAGCAGTAGCCGTGGAGCGTACCTACGATGATTCTAGACACCTCGACACAGCCGGAGAACTAAATAAGCCTAAAGCAAGAAAAGGGGAAATCTAAACTGCCCCAGAGCAGACCCCAAAGGAATAGATAGCCCCCAAACATATATTGTTGGTGAGACAAGATGAAAACACAAATACAGGTAGGAAAATAGGCTGAGCAAATGATGGGGCCCACACTAACTAGAAAGGACAGGAAAGGAAAGACACTGTCTGCAATCATGCAAAAATCCCTGCAAAAAATGTCCAACACTTCTGATAGTAAAAAACTCTGAAGTCACTAGACTTCACCCACTATATCAGCACTCTGGCATATTCTGAAAGCAGAACAAAAAGAGGCCAATCTAATAAGGGACAAAAAACAAACTGGCACAAACAGTAACATAAGGATTGTTATTCAGCGCAGCCCCAGCCGGGGCTGGCTTACCACACAAAACTGAATAGACAAAGCCAAATCAAATGTGAACAATAGCAAAGAACACTTAGCTTGAGCATCCAGGGACTGAACTGGAAACTAAGACCTCAGTAGGCAGGAAAAATCACCAGCAGGGATAGAGGGAGTCGGCTGTCTTAAATTGAGTCATAGACTCCAGATGTCCAATCGTCAGCCTCATTATCAGGTGGCAGGCCTCTGTCAATTAGATCAACTCCATTACCTCCTGTAACCACCAGAGGGAGCCCGGAAAGAGAACTCGCGACTCCTCTGTCAATGCAACCTGCTTCACTACCTTCACTAGCAACCAGAGGTAGGCCAGAAAGTGAATTCACAACAGTTTCCTCTTTTATTATGTATAACACCGTCCCTTATTACGTACCATCCTCTCTAGTTATATATGGTGCCGTCCTTTATTATGCATCTTCCTCTGCTGTTATGTATAGTGTTGTCTCTTACATAGTGTATTCTTGTTAATTTTGTTATTCACAGTGCCCTCTTTTATTACATAGTCCCCTCTCTTTTTAGAAAAATGACTGCTGATGGAGCAGCCAGTGACCAGACTACCAGTCCATCAGCTCCTCCATTAGAAAAGATGCTTTCCCATGCTCCATCAGCCATCATTGCATTATACAGCTAACAAGTCAGGATCGTATGTAATAAAGAACAAGGCTCTATATAATCCAATATGTCAGGGACAGTACTGTATATAACAAGATAGGGCACTGTATAAGGGACAACAATATACATAATAAAGGAGACTATGTAATATATATACATGCATGTGTGTGTGGCTATATATATACACTGCTCAAAAAAATAAAGGGAACACTCAAATAACACATCCTGGATCTGAATGAATGAAATATTCTCATTGAATACTTTGTTCTGTACAAAGTTGAATGTGCTGACAACAAAATCACACAAAAAACATCAATGGAAATCAAAATTATTAAGCAATGGAGGCCTGGATTTGGAGTCCCACATAAAATTAAAGTGGAATGTAATGTTCTTAAAACAAGTCAAAATGATGCTCAGTATTGTGTGTGGCCTCCACATGCCTGTATGACCTCCATACAATGCCTGGGCATGCTCCTGATGAGGTGACATATGGTCTCCTGTGGGATCTCCTCACAGACCTGGCATCTGCCAACTCCTGGACAGTCTGTGGTGCAACGTGACGTTGGTGGATGGAGCGAGACATGATGTCCCAGATGTGCTCAATCTGATTCAGGTCTGGGGAATGGGCGGGCCAGTCCATAGCTTCAATGCCTTCATCTTGCAGGAACTGCTGACACACTCCAGCCACATGGGGTCTGGCATTGTCCTACATTAGGAGGAACCCAGGGCCAACCTCACCAGCATATGGTCTCACAAGGGGTCTGAGATCTCATCTCGGTACCTAATGGCAGTCAGGTTACCTCTGGCAAGCACATGGAGGGCTGTGCGGACCTCCAAAGAAATGCCACCCCACACCATTACTGACCCACTGCCAAAACGGTCATGCTGAGAGCTTTACGACCGTGGCTCCAGTTGCTCTCGAGTCAGTGCCACCGGGCAAGATCTTTGTGCCTCCTCAGCTACGGCAGGAGGTTCTCGCCTGGGCACACGCGTCCAGGGTGGGTGGTCACTTTGGCAATAAGCGGACCACAGAACTCCTGGCAAGGTCGTATTGGTGGCCGCACATGGCTCGAGACACTAAGGAATACATACAAGCATGCGTCTCATGTGCACGGAATAGGTCCTCTAGACAGAGGCCGGCTGGGTTATTGTATCCTCTGCCGGTGGCGGATAGACCTTGGGAGATGGTTGGCATGGATTTTGTGGTTGGCCTGCCCAAGTCTAGTGGCAGTACGGTCATCTGGGTGGTCACTGACTATTTTTCTAAAATGGTGCATCTGGTGCCACTCGTGCGGTTGTTTCTGCTCGTGGTCTTGCCACACTGTTCATAAAACATGTATTCCATCTGCATGGCATGCCAGACAAGATTGTTAGGGATCGAGGTCCCCAGTTCGCGTCCGGGTTTTTGGAGGGAGCTCTGCAGCCTACTCAGCATTGAGCTAAACCTGTCCTCCGCTTACCATCCCGAGACGAATGGCTTGGTTGAGAGAGCCAAACAAACCTTGGTCACATACCTGCGGCATTTCGTCTCGGCCAGGCAGGATGACTGGGCATCCTTGCTACCATGGGCTGAATTTGCCCTGAATAATGCAGTGGCTGATTCCACTGGTCAGACGCCGTTCCTTCTAAATTACGGCCAAC
The DNA here is from genome assembly GCF_039654945.1 of Dendrobates tinctorius. Taxonomy (NCBI): domain Eukaryota; kingdom Metazoa; phylum Chordata; class Amphibia; order Anura; family Dendrobatidae; genus Dendrobates; species Dendrobates tinctorius. The sequence goes on from NW_027361747.1 coordinate 4,909,222, forward strand.
ATCCGCACGTCCCTGTCCCGATGCCAGTGTCCTCCGCTGACTCCAAGGTGGCAGGCTGGGCAGTGGAGGCTCGCGACATTTGGGATCGCACTCTGGATGCCAAAATGGTGCCATATTTTTACAAACAGTACATGAAATTTCTGGATGGATATCAACCCTGTGTATGTGGTTCTTGTTTGTCTTTTCATCATCCATGTTTTCCTATTAACCTGTGTGAAGCTAGTCTCATAGACAAGCCGTGAGTCTGAATGATCAAGGGGTCCAAGGTGTTAGGGACGGCGAACGCACTAAATATAAATAATAGGAAGTGCGTTCGCCGCCCGGGGTCCACCGTGCAGTAGGTGTAACAACCGCTGCTGAGTAATGGCAGACTAGCTATATGGCGGTATACTGCGCTCGGGTTAAATGTCACCCGAGGTGCGCAGAGCGGACTCTGTTAAACTCACAGAGACACTTTAGCACAAAAAAGCACAGGCAGCCTGTAGTAAATGCCTACAATGGTGTCCTTTCCATTGTTCTGTCCTTGTATTCTTACCCAAACAGTTTCCACAGAACTCCCAGTCTCTGAAGTTTCAATCTCTGTGCAGATATACGCGTTTCTAACATACAATGCGACACCTCCTCCTCGTTTATCAAGTCTGTTTCTTTCAAATAAGTTGTATCCTTCTAGTCTTGTATTCCAATCATGTGTATTGTCCCACCAAGTTTCAGTGATTCCATTGACATCATATTTCTTTTCCTGTGTTAGTAGTTCCAATTCTCCTTGTTTGTTGCCCATGCTTTGTGGATTAGTATAGAAACATTTTAGTTTGTGATTGGTTTCTCTTTCTCCAATATTTTTATTAATTAGATTCTTTTGTCTTTGTCTTTGTTAACCTCAAACTTGTCCAAAGACAAGTCTGATGACCCGGCAGATGACTCAGAGAAACGGGCCATGTGAACAGGTTTGAGAAGGGACACATAGAAAACGTCAGAAATGGCTAAATGTGGAGGAAGAGCCAGGCGGTAGACCACCGAGCTGATTCGCTCGAGAACCTTAAAAGGTCCGATGTATCGCGGCGCGAACTTGGCGGACTCGGCCTGCTGCTTGATGTTTCGAGCAGACAGCCACACCAAGTCACTGGGGGAAAAGGTTGGAGCGGGTCGCCGATGTGTGTCAGCGGATGCCCTAATTCTTTCTTTAGAGGCACGATTTTGTGATAATGTGGCCAGAAAAAAATAAGTCAAGTTGGCAACCATGGACATGCACATTAACATTCCATTCGCCCATGCTCATCCTCATTACCTATTGATTCATGGGCTGTGGAAGACAGCATTTAGATTTCACTAGTAAAATGGTTTTATTTCATTTTTTTTGTTTTTATTTCATGATTGTAAATAATATTTCAAAATATTTAAAAACTAATGCATTTTCAGTTCTGGACAATGATTTCAACAGATTAAAAAATACAATGATTGGATAGGGCCATAGATTTTAGGGCCATAGAATTTTTATTTTCTCATCAAAGGAACAGTCTGAGGGCTTGTTAATGTATTCCGAGGTTTAGCTTTCAGTGGTATTATTTTGCCTTATATGTGGTATTTAATAGCTTTATAATATTTTTTTTAGAGAGGAGAGGTGACCAAAAATAATGTGTTTTTTCAGACCATTACTGGTGTGTAAATATCATTTTTTTAACGCTTAAGGTTTTTTTAGGTGGTGAATAAGAAAAGGAAGTTGGAGATCTAAATTCCATTATGTTTTAATCTTTCTTTGTTTTTTTCTTTTTTTCAATTTTTAGTTCAGTTTGGGAGATTTGAGAACCTATGATCAATTAGTAACAAGTACAAAATGTCAAACTGAATCACCTTGTAGTCATGTCACAAGGGAAGATAATAATGGGATTTAAAGAAGGGACCATTGTATTTAATTGCTTAGATGCCATGATCGCTATTAACCCATTGATGGCATTTAAGGGGTTACACTGCTGTTATTAGAGCTAGCTCCAATCATGGCGGTTACTGGCAGTTGTCAACTGTATAACACAGCATAGCTAATCACCAAAGGCAGGAATGCTGGTGTCCATGCCTAAAAGCAATGGCAATTAAATAAGCAGGGTACCATTGAACAAAGACGGGTGGAAAACTAGTTGAGACATGAAAATATTAGGAAATCAATTGTAATTGTGGAGTTTTCATATTTTCTTTATTTAGTATTGAATAATCTCCATTATCTGTAGTGAGGCTACTCCTTTTATAGCCTCCAGGGTATTATCATCATGCTTTGAAAGGGTTTTACCATCTAAGAAGAAAAGTCTGCAGTCTTTATGTGTGACTACAGGCTGCTCAATCATGAGACCATGAAGATTAGGCCTCATTCACATGTTCAGTTTTTGGTCAGAACACTACATCAGTATTTGTAAGCCAAAACCAGAAGTGGAACAACCAGAGGAATAGTATAATAGAAAAACCAGTCCTGAGTTTTTCACCCACCCCTGATTTTGGATTACAAATACTGAGGAAAAATACTGACCAAATACTGAATGTGTGAATGTGATCTTACCTGTATCCTCAGTGTGGATGGGCAGTCATGTGACCTCATGTCTGCGATTTGCATACTTGTGGTCATATACCAAGTAGACTCTCGTCTGCTAGAACATTGAGAAATGGAGGACAGTTTAGTTGGCATGAGACTGCAAGTATGCGATTGACAGATATGTTGCCACATGACTGGCCACCTACCTTAGAATAAAAGTAAATTGTGACTGTGTAGGTAATGCACACTGTGAGAGCTTGGCAGTCTACAGTTACATAAAGTGTCTGCAGACTTTTGTCCTTAGACTGGATCAACACATAAATAAAATTTTACATTCTTATGTCGTTATTTCCACCATTTTTCACAGCTGGATCCCCTGGTAAGTTGCTGTTACTTAATAATAATAATTTTTATTTTTATATAGCGCTAACATATTCCACAGCGCTTTACAGTTTGCACACATTATCATCATTGTCCCAGATGGGGCTCACAATCTCAATTCCCTATCAATATGTCTTTGGAATGTGGGAGGAAACCGGAGTACCAGGAGGAAACCCACGCAAACACGGGGAGAAGATGCAAACTCCTTGCAGATGTGGTCCTTGGTGGGATTCGAACCCAGGACTCCAGCGCTGCAAAGCTATCCACTGAGCCACCATGCTGTTGCTTAGCACTGACTTTGCTAAGGAAACTGGACAATATTTTCCATATGTTGTAATTATGTGAATGCAAATATACTGTAGTGCTTGTAAATTGTGGAAGAGAAGTACTACAGTATTCGTTTAAATGCAAGATCACAACAATGACATATACAATGTAAGCTTCCCTTCCCAATTTGATGCAACTGCCAGTGACACTGACTTTTTCGTTTTCCTGAGGTCTTTTCTATTTCATGTGGACACAGGGTTATGTTCTGCTTGATTAAGAAACAATTTATTTTGTTCACTCCTGCTATTTCGGTTGCCCCCCTTTCTCTGACCTCCTGAAGTTGAAAATTGGTTCTTTCCATATGTCTTTCACAGTCTTGTGAATACTGCTTTGTGTTCATAGCTTTAATTAACAAATCCTTGTCAGTTGTAATTTCTGTCTATATTTTTCTTATTAGCTCAAAGCTTAGTACGAACTTTTGCATCTTTGTAAAAGCTGCATATCAGAGATTGTGCTTAAGGGGAATGCTTCGTTTTAGAGTATAAATTTAAATTGAGAAGGAGATGGCATTCGCAAAGTGTCCAATACAAGCTGATGTTGATCATAATAAAAATACTACTAAATAAGTATTTTTCCTTTCTATAGGTTAACATAGTATTACATTTTTGGTGCTCCTGTGAGATAGGCGAACCCAAACAGTAAAGTTCAGATTTCGTACCGAACACCTGCTGTTTCAGGCACTTACCCCGAACAAGGATTTCTTCAGAAAGTTCAAGTTACTGTTTGGGTTCGGCACCCCGAACATCGGGTGTTTCTCATGCTGTAATCTACATGTCAGTATTCAATCAAATGGAAAAGTGGTCTATATCAAGTTAAAGTGTCACAATACTAAATGTAAATTACAAAAGTGCCACATAGTATAATTCCTGATCCTAGGAACTAGGTGGACTCAGTGAACACAAAGAACAGATGCAAAAAATATACTTTTTTTTCTGAGAAAAGAATTACAATAAAAAATAAATAAAACAGATGCCTCTAGTGGGAGGGATAAAGGAACAATGAGTCCCGCATATAAGGTAATTCCACAGTATGCACAAAGTACAAAATTTCTATTTCATGTTACAAAGAGCAGCAGTGCTAGCAGCAGAAAAGTCTCCTCTGAATGAAAAAAATATATAAGAGTAACACTCCACTGTAGTGTTATCCACACAGCAGTTGGTTTTGTATAAAGTGCATATGTGTATGAAATGAATTAGTTAATTCTCCCCAGTGGGATAATGTTATATTTGTTGTGGGATACAATTGGTAGGTAATGTTAGTAAAAAAAGGAATGTTTACCTGCTTGCACAGGGGAAATAAATATATGACAGGTAGAGATAATCAGGTGCCATAACAAAGTAGCAAGGGCATGTGGTTAAGGAAATAGGAACCGTTCTGTAGGGACTGATATCATTGAATCAGCTAAAAGATATCATGATGCAAAGCGATATGGTGCCCAGATCAAAAAGACCACTTACTAAGATGACAGCCAACCAAATAGGTTCTGTGTCCCTCTGCCCCGATGCACGTTTCTTCCACACTTTGTCAGGGGAGGGAGACGCCGGACCTTAAAATCAGAGTATGCACCAATCAGCTGGCCTACAGCATGTCATGTAACTGGCTTGTGTCTGATGGAAGAGGGGTTGGTGATGACATATTTTAATTCAAAGAAAGCCCAGATGAACGGCACCAAGGCTCTAATCCACCAGCAACAAGTCGACGATCAATCACAGGCACACAGTGTGTAAAACACTGCTGGGAATAATGGTGCTCAGCATCAGAAAAAACATGCTAAATTTGTAAAAGAAGGAAAAAGATGCGGCACTCACCCAGATTTGCAGTGCAGTGTTTCTTTATTCAACCATTAAAGGTCACACAATAAAGGACAGGCAGATAACATGAGGCATGCGGGGAAAAAAGACGGACCATCTCCTCCGTAGCGCTAGAATCAGAGTCCGTGATCCAGCCATCAGAATAAACTTTTCTCTTTCTTAATCTCAAAGATCAATTTTTATTATAAAAAGCTCTTTTTTATTTTTAGAATTCCATGTCCAGTATCAAAATCCATCCACGTTTAAGTGAAAGTCAAAACACCAATTTTTTTAATAAATTAAAAAGGAAATTAGTGGTCATTCAAATGGAAACTAAACAAAAGAAAAATTTCTGTGGGATAAAATGGATTTTGATACTGGACATATTTTTTCATGGAATTCTAAAAATAAAAAAAGAGCTTTTTATAATAAAAATCGATCTTTGAGATTAAGAAAGAAATAAGTTTATTCTGATGGCTGGATCACGGACTCTGATTCTAGCGCTGCGGAGGAGATGGTCCGTCTTTTTTCCCCGCATGCCTCATGTTATCTGCCCGTCCTTTATTGTGTGACCTTTAATGGTTGAATAAAGAAGCAATGCACTGCAAATCTGGGTGAGTGCTGCATCTTTTTCCTTCTTTTACAAATTTAGCATGTTTTTTCTGATGCTGAGCACCGTTATTCCCAGCAGTGTTTTACACACTGTGTGCCTGTGATTGATCCTCGACTTGTTGCTGGTGGATTAGAGCCTTGGTGCCGTCCATCTGGGCTTTCTTTGAATTGAATTGCATACTTGTTTTGAGAACTGAACACAAGGTCCATGCTTTTTGAATTTTCACCTGTGAAATTATAGCAACATGGATTTGTCTGAAGACACTATGGATCAGGCTGAACACAGTGCAACTAAACAAGGACTGTTAGCTGGCAGAGAGGATGCGGGGGTATTTTTTGCTGACTTTAGTTACAAAGAAGAGTTGCATATCATTAGCACTAAGACCCTGGAATCTAAAATCTCTTCCCTTGCTGAAAAGGAAATCCGGTTGTTTTGGACTATTAAGTCACTTAAATCTTACATTGAATGTGAACGAGTACCAAGAGGACTTTGAGTTTTCAAGGAAATTTCACAGTTCAATAATGATATGGAATTTTTGAAAGAATGGGAACTTATTCATTTGGATTGTTCTCAAAAGTTATTAAGATTAGTCACAAGTCAAAATGAAAAAGAATATGCGGTTTTATGTGAACAGTTGGAGAACGCAAAAAAGGAATTATCTTCATGTTTAAGTGAAAGTCAAAACACCAATTTTTTTAATAAATTAGAAAGGAAATTAGTGGTCATTCAAATGGAAACTAAACAAAAGAAAAATTTCTGTGGGATAAAATGGATTTTGATACTGAACATATTTTTTCATGGAATTCTAAAAATAAAAAAAGAGCTTTTTATAATAAAAATTGATCTTTGAGATTAAGAAAGAAAAAAGTTTATTCTGATGGATGGATCACGGACTCTGATTCTAGCGCTACGGAGGAGATGGTCCGTCTTTTTTCCCCGCATGCCTCATGTTATCTGCCGGTCCTTTATTGTGTGACCTTTAATGGTTGAATAAAGAAACACTGCACTGCAAATCTGGGTGAGTGCCGCATCTTTTTCCTTCTTTTACAGATGACATATTTTGGCACACATCGTTATGTGCATGCCCTGTCACATGACCTGATGCCCTCGGCTGGTGACCCGCAAGCGGGCAGCATGGTAACAACCGCAGTGCGTGCCAGCGGCATGCAACAGTTGAGGGCAGGACATGTCCAGGGGCATCAGCCAATGAGAGTTTGCGCACCATCCCACAAACCTATAATACATTCTATTATACACTGTGTTTATAGGAGGTAAGGTGCAAATACTGTGACGGGCCCTAAGTTACATGAGGCTATGTATATAGATGCATGTACCGTACTAAGAGAATAGAGAATAGGGAAGATTTTTTTTTAAATATAGTATTGGTGGTGTGGATTGTGACTTATGCCTGTCATCCCTTGAAGTCTATTAAGTGCTGTGTATCCAAAGAGAGGATACTCATCTCCATAGACAGGCATTTCCATTAATATATTGGAGTATTTATCCTACTTACTAGAGATGAGGAAATTTTTTTAAATTCATCAAATTTCCCCCAGAAAATTTGATATGCGACAAATCAATTTGCAGTGAATAAAAAGCATTCCATATATTACAATTGCCCTAAAAAAAAACTTGTCTGACAATCTCAGGTTTCCTAAATGGCACAATGGGGAAAAAGTATTTAGTCAGCCACCAATTGTGCAAGTTCTCCCACTTAAAAAGATGAGAGAGACCTGTAATGGACATCATAAGTAGACCACAACTATAAGAGTCAAAATGAGAAAAAAATCCAGAAAATCACCTTGTCTCATTTGGCAAGATTTATTTTTCAAATTATGGTGGAAAATAAATATTTGGTCATCTAAAAACATGCAAGATTCCTGGCTCTCACAGACGTGTAATTTCTTTTTTAAGAGGCTCCTCTGTCCTCCACTTATTACCAGCAGTAATGGCACCTGTTTTAACAAAGGGCTGTCGAAGGACACCAGAAACAAAATTGTAGCCATGCACCAGGCTGGGAAGACTGAGTCTGCAATAAGCAAGCAGCTTAGTGTGATTAAAACTGTGGGAGCAATAATAAGGAAATGGAAGACATACAAGACCATTGATACTCTCTCTCGATCTGGGGCTCCACGCAAGATCTCACCCCATTGGGTCAAAATGATCACAAGATCGGTGAGCATAAATCCCAGTTCCACACGGGGAACCTAATGAATGACCTGCATATGGCTGGAACCATTGTAGCAAAGGCTACCATTAGTAACACACTATGCCTCCAGGGACTCAGATCCTGCAGTGCCAGACGTGTCCCCCTGCTTAAACCAGTACATGTCCGGGCCCTTCTGAAGTATGCTAGAGAGCATTTGCATTATCCAGAAGAGTACTGAGAGAATGGTCTGATGAAGCCAAAGTAGAACTGTTTTTTAGAAACAAAACTTGTCGTGTTTGGAGGAGGCAGAATGCTGAGTTGCATCCAAAGAACACCATACCTACTGTGAAGCAGGGGGGTGGCAACATCATGCTTTGGGGCTGTTTCTCTGCAAAGGGAACAGGACGACTGATTCATGTACATGAAAGAATGAATGGGGCCATATATTATGAGATTTTGAGTGCAAACCTCCTTCCATCAGCAAGGGCATTGATGATGAAACTTGGATGGGTCTTTCAGTATGATAATGATACCAAGCACACCACCACAGCAACAAAGGAGTGGCTTTGTAAGATACATATGAAGGTACTGGAGTGGCCTAGCCAGTCTCCAGATCTCAACCCCATAGAAAACCTTTGGAGGTATTTGAAAGTCCATGTTGCCCATCGACATGCCCAAAACATCATTGCTCTAGAGGAGATCTGCATGGAGGAATAGGCCAACATACCAGCAACAGTGTGTGCCAACCTTGTGAAGACTTACAGAAAACGCTTGACCACGGTCATTGACAACAAAGGATTTATAACAAAATATTGAGATAAACTTTTGTTAATGACCAAATACTTATTTTCCACCATAATTTGCAAAATAAATCTTGCCAAATCAGACAAGGTGATTTTCTGGATTTGTTTTCTCATTTTGTCTCTCATTGTTGTGGTCTATCTATGATATCAATTACAGGCCTCTCTCATCTTTTAAAGTGGGAGAACTTGCACAATTGGTTGCTGACTAAATATTTTTTTCCCCACTGTATTTAACCCTCCGTCAGGCGCAATATAGATTCTCCTCAGTTCATGCGCAATGTGCCTGACAAGCCCAGGTCAGAAAACCACCTATAGTAGCTACATATTTCAATTTCAGGACTATAGAAGTAGTCAGTGACCTTCATAGGAATGTATTAAAAGAGATTACACCAAATCAGATGCAAAAAAAACCATTTATTAACCATAAACTTATTAAAACTAAAAGTACCACTTTTCGGTAGTACCGCCAAATAGGCTCCAGTTATCTTTACTTAACTATTGCTTAAATATAAAATTATGGAAAAAAACTTAAAGGATATTGCACTTAGATGTTACTTAATTATTTTCTACTCATCTTCAGTGGTTTCAATTGCAGCAGAAGCAGCACAGGTACACTTAGAAAAGCAAGGCTGGCAGACGAAAGTTGCATGGGAAAGGCAGATTGATTCTTTACATATTTTGCAGTCATATTTAGAAAGCCTTCTGAAACCAGATACAAATGAGCAGGTAGTACAACTGCGTCTTTTAGAAGGTGGTAGAGTCGGTGTTTGTTCTGGAACGTCCTTGGGACGTCCTTTGTATTTTTATCTTTGCCCAAATAATAAGCTAGATCTGTGTCTGTTTCCTCTGTATCAGTGTCATCACCATCCTGCTCTGTTCCAGAATCAGTGTTACATTCTGCTACCTCATCTTCAGATGAAATGTCACTAGATTCCTCTAAATCCTCAGTTACTGCTGGTTCTTCCTCATCATCTTCTAACAAAAAAATCTTCATTTCTTCTAAATGAAGGGGTTTAGATGAATCATACTGTTTTCTGGCCATTGCAGCAGAAAATCTGAAGCAAGAGAGAAAGAGTATGTGTTAGGGCGCAATGTGCCTTAGAAGCCACCCTCCTTTTGTCTAAGAAAACAGTACTTATGTACACTAACTTAGCATTAATCCTTCATAAAACAAGCTAAATACACAATCGTGATGAATAAAAAAAGAAAATACTAACCTTTCAATTTGTGTTGAAATCAGGCACAATGTGCCTGAGAAGCCAAAGTGTTGATATCTGCTCACTAGCCCTCCGTCAGGTGCAATAGATCTGACAGGCACACAGTAATTAGTTTCACTTCTCTCTCCTTGCCCACTTATCAGAAAACCCCACCCCTCCTAGTTATCTCCTGACTCTACAGGCTCTGTGAAACCTGATATCACAGTGACTCAGCAGACCTTCTAGTGAGCAGATATCAACACTTTGGCTTCTCAGGCACATTGCGCCTGATTTCAACACAAATTGAAAGGTTAGTATTTTCTTTTTTTATTCATCACGATTGTGTATTTAGCTTGTTTTATGAAGGATTAATGCTAAGTTAGTGTACATAAGTACTGTTTTCTTAGACAAAAGGAGGGTGGCTTCTAAGGCACATTGCGCCTTAACACATACTCTTTCTCTCTTGCTTCAGATTTTCTGTTGCAATGGCCAGAAAACAGTATGATTCATCTAAACCCCTTCATTTAGAAGAAATGAAGATTTTTTTGTTAGAAGATGATGAGGAAGAACCAGCAGTAACTGAGGATTTAGAGGAATCTAGTGGCATTTCATCTGAAGATGAGGTAGCAGAATGTAACACTGATTCTGGAACAGAGCAGGATGGTGATGACACTGATACAGAGGAAACAGACACAGATCTAGCTTATTATTTGGGCAAAGATAAAAATACAAAGGACGTCCCAAGGACGTTCCAGAACAAACACCGACTCTACCACCTTCTAAAAGACGCAGTTGTACTACCTGCTCATTTGTATCTGGTTTCAGAAGGCTTTCTAAATATGACTGCAAAATATGTAAAGAATCAATCTGCCTTTCCCATGCAACTTTCGTCTGCCAGCCTTGCTTTTCTAAGTGTACCTGTGCTGCTTCTGCTGCAATTGAAACCACTGAAGATGAGTAGAAAATAATTAAGTAACATCTAAGTGCAATATCCTTTAAGTTTTTTTCCATAATTTTATATTTAAGCAATAGTTAAGTAAAGATAACTGGAGCCTATTTGGCGGTACTACCGAAAAGTGGTACTTTTAGTTTTAATAAGTTTATGGTTAATAAATGGTTTTTTTTGCATCTGATTTGGTGTAATCTCTTTTAATACATTCCTATGAAGGTCACTGACTACTTCTATAGTCCTGAAATTGAAATATGTAGCTACTATAGGTGGTTTTCTGACCTGTGCTTGTCAGGCACATTGCGCATGAACTGAGGAGAATCTATATTGCGCCTGATGGAGGGCTAGAAGGTCTGCTGAGTCACTGTGATATCAGGTTTCACAGAGCCTGTAGAGTCAGGAGATAACTAGGAGGGGTGGGGTTTTCTGATAAGTGGGCAAGGAGAGAGAAGTGAAACTAATTACTGTGTGCCTGTCAGATCTATTGCGCCTGACGGAGGGTTAACCACTATCATTCTCTTTAACACAAACACACTGTCATAGTGTCGAGGGGTAGAGTTATGATGATTAGAGACAAGCGAGCGTGTACAGTGATACTCGGATATCACTCGAGTATCTGGGTATTCGGATGTGCTTGGCATGTGTCTGGTGCTCAGATATAATGCCCTATGCATCACATGTTTGGTACCTGTTACACAGCCAATAAACATGCAGAGGTTGCCTGCCAGTCATACTGGTGCTGCAGCTGTACCATCATACTAACAGTCCTTCTAAGGCCAAATCCAGTGCTTTGCTGTTTGTATCATATCAATTCTGCTTCTAGCCTAATTACAGTTTCAGGAGTAGAGCAAGTGGTAGAATAAAGGTTCTAGTCAGGGGAAATGGCTTAATAGATGATTAATTTTTGACAAGAAGGGAAAAGTTTTTAAATATGGCCAAGGAATACCTGGCCGACATCACCAGCATACTCCCTAATTCCTCCCTAAACTTCAACTATCCTTTCTCAAAACTGGACATCTAGCATGAGCTTTCCATCTATGAGTTGAAGGTATTTTGCTGCCCTCCTGCTAGCATCTTGTCTGAGTGGGTTGTTTAGTGACAATGGGGAGTCATAACAGACAATCGCTTTTGCCTGTCAACAGAAAGTGCTGACAGGCTCACTCTGATAAAAATGAACAAATTCTGGATTAGTCCCACTTTTTTCACATCACTAGTAGTGTTGAGCATTCCGATGCCGCAAGTATCGGGTATCGGCCAATATTAGCTGTATCGGAATTCCGATACTGACTTCCGATAATTTTTTCATATCGGATACCGGAATCGGAAGTTCCCATAATGCTATGAGCCCGCTCGCTTTGATTCAGCCAATGGGAATCCTCAGAAGTGTGGGCACATCCTGTTAGGCATGTAGGCATGTTAACTATTGGCATGGCTGTGATTGGCTGCTGAAATGATGTCATGATGCACTATAAAAGCCACCAGTTATGATGAGTCACCGAAGGAGGAAAAAACAAAATACCAGCTAAGTCCAGAAAAACCAGAGAGGTTGGCAGCTATCGGATTGCAGACCCCTGAACCTATCCACAACAACTAGCAGTAGCCGTGGGGGGTTCCTACGGTGCCCTAGACCCCTCGATCACAGCCGGAGAACTATATAGCCTAAAGACAGAAAGGGGAAAAACTAAACTGCCCCAGAGCAGACCCCAAAGCAATAGGCAGCCCCCAACATATAATGACGGTGAAGCAAGATGAAAACACTAACACAGATAGAAAGATAGGTTGAGCAAATGATGGGGCCCAAGCTAACTACATAGGACAGGATAGGAAAGCTGCTGTCTGCCATCCGCAAAAAACCCTATCAATATGAGCCAACCGACTGATAGGAAAAACAGGCCCTGAAGTCGCTAGGCTTCAAAAGACTATATCAGCACTCAGGTATATTCTGAAGACAGAGCAAAATATCAACAGATCAGAGACAAAAATGGAGTTCAGCTCACCCCTGGCCGGGGATGGCAGAACTCCCAAAAAAACAAGGCAAAACAAAAACAAAACTGAAGAGTACCAAGAAGAGCAGAAAACTTAGCTTTGAGATGCAGGAATCAGACTGGTCTCCTAGAATCCAGCAGGAAAATCACCAGCCAGGAAGAAGGGCGTCGGCAGCCTTATATCCAGTCTTCAATTCCAGCCACCCAGTCATCATCAAGCTGCCCATGTGTTTGGTAATCAGCCTCACTACCTTCCTTCACCAGAGGAGGGAGTTCATCAGACCTCAATGGTGAAGGGAAAAATGAACTCACACCAGCCACCGCCGCTGCCATTTCTGGTCACTCTGCTGTGAATTCAGTTAGGGACAGGCTGCTGTTGAAGACTGTGAGGGACAGTTAGAAATAGCGATTCTACAAAACATATTGTGCTTTAACCAGGCTACATAAACCACCACTGTAACTTTGTTTTCCCTAGCAGCAGTGCTCACAGCTATCTGCAAGGGCTGTGTGAGTGCAGCTCACGCTGTGGAGTGGGTCCTGCAGCCACGTCTGGTTGTAGGCCGCCCAGCGTGCCTCACTGCTGCCTCATACATATTTTTCTTTTTGAGCTGCTTATTTTTCAAAAATTATATCTAGTGTGCTTCCATCCGTATCCATATACGTTGGTTGCAAACACTAGTAGTAGACAGCAGAGCCTTTCTGCAGGCTTTCAGTGCTAGTGCCCACTTAGCTGCACTGTTCATGGCTGTCTGAGAGGTCTCTGACTGTGTGTGAGTGCAGCTCACGCTGAGTAGTGTGTCCTGCAGATACGTCTGGTTGTAGGCCACTCAGCGTGCGTCACTGCCTCACACATATTTTTCTTTAATTGCAGCTCATTTTTTCTTCTCCTATTAGTGTGCATCCATCCGTATCCATCTACATTAGTTGGTTGCAAACACTATATAGGAGTAGATAGAGGAGCCTTTTTTCTGGCTTGTGCCCTTCATCTGCAGCCAGATTAGTATTTTGGAGCCTCATCTTTTGCATTGTAGGTTACCTGCCTGCATTGTAATAGCTCCAAAAAGTTGGTGATACTATCACTTTCAAATCTTTGGTCACATCCTTTTAGTTTTTTTTCACAAAAAAAAAATAAGGTTCACCAAACACTACATTTGAAAGATGTGTAGGCCACATTAGCTCCTATTAAAGTGTAGTCCACACACACACTTCATAAAATTAGTGTTTCTTCTACCTGTAACCTGCTGTTCAGGAATAAGCACACTAAGCCCCCCTTTGTACTTTTCTGCCTATCTTTATCAGTCTAGCAAGATGAAGAAGGCAGGAAGTAAGGCACGTGTGCGTGGAGTTTCAGCAGGGAGAGGACGTGGGGATTCTGCAGGGAGAGGACGTGGGGATTCTGCAGGGAGAGGACGTGGGGATTCTGTGCCTGCTGCGGGCACCAGTGAGTCAGCAGCCCCCAGTTTTAGCTGGCAACAGTCCTTTATGCGCAGCTTTGTAGGACCTCGCCATACCCCACTGCTACGGGAGGAACAAATTGTAGCCGTTGTCGGGTGGATGGCAGCTAACGCATCGACTTCAATGACTTCCACATCCTCTCAGGGCCAGAGCACTGAAGAGCAACCATCTGTCTCTTCACCACTTGCCAAAGTGCCCAGGCAGTCAGAGAGCCCTGGACAGGAGCCATCACAGTCTCTACTTCTGTTCCCTGAATCTGTTGGCTTGGAAAGAGGGGGCCAGCCAAGCAGCATTCAAGAATGTGAAGAAAAGGGAGTATGCAGTGATGCGCAACTTCTTTGTCCCTCTGAATCTGAAGAGGTGGGTGGGCCAGTGCCTATGGTCAGCACACCTCAGTACGCATCAGATGATGACGAGACACAGGTGCCACTTTCTGGTGGTACGGTGCTGGCGAGACAACCCAGGAGAAGCAGGTGTTTGAAGAAGGGAGTGTAGATGATGAGGTCCTTGACCCATCATGGCGTGAGGAACAGGAGGTTGGTGGGAGCAGCTCTGAGGAAGAGATTCCCCGAACGGCCAAAAGAGGAGGGAGAGGGCGGGTGCAGACTTGGTTGCCTGTAGCCTCCACTTCGGCACCCGTTAGGAGCATTAATCTTTCAAAAGGCAAAACGGGCGCTCCCAAGACTTGCAGTGCGTGGTCCTTTTTTGACACAGTTGCAGATGACATTTGCTTTGTCAAATGCAAGCTGTGTCATCAGGAAGTCAAAAGAGGGAAAAATGTCAGCAACCTCATTACCACTAATATGTGGAAACATGTGCGGACCAAGCACGAGGTGGAGTTACACAGACACACTGAAGACGTAGGCCAACGTACAGCACCACCTACCATCTCTTCAGCTCGTGTTGGGGCCTCTTCCTCCAGCTCACACAGCTGGTTCAGCTTCCTCACAGGATGGCCAAGGAAGAACCTCTGGCACTGTTGTCCGGAGACCCTGTGACATTCCACCCACAGCACCACGTTCCCAGTCATCCTCACACTCCCAGGCCACTCGACAGCCATCGGTAGCACAGGCATGGGATAAAAGGCGGCCATACTCGGCAAACCATCGCCGAGCACAGGCTCTGAATGCTGGCATTGCCAAACTACTGGCACTTGAAATGCTCTCATTCAGGCTGGTGGAGACTGACACCTTCCGGGACTTCATGGCATTGGCAGTCCCACAATACACCGTGCCCAGCCACTTTTATTTCAGCAGGTGAGCCGTCCCTGCCCTGCAGAAACATGTGGAGGGAAAAATAAAACATGCGCTACTAAACGCCGTTAGTAGCAAGGTCCACCTGACCACCGATGCGTGGACCAGTAACCATGGACAGGTATGATACCTTTCCCTCACTGCCCATTGGGTCAATGTTGTGGAGCCGGGTACAGATCTGGTGAGTGGCGCTCTACGTGTTCTGCCAACTCCATGGATTGCAGGAATCCAGTCTGTACACATAGACTCCTCCTCCTACTCAAGTTCCTCAGAAACAACGCAGCAGGAGCCTGTTACGACCGATATGAGCACAGCTGTGGACAAACGTCAGCAGGCCGTACTCAAATTAATTTCTTTGGGGAATCAAAGCCACACAGCACAGGAGCTCTGGAATGCCATCAAGCAGGAGAGCGACGTGTGGTTTGTGCCAGCGAAACTCCAGCCGGGCTTGGTAGTGTGTGACAATGGCCGAAATCTGGTGGCAGCTCTTGGTCTAGGCAACCTCACTCACATCCCATGTCTGGCACATGTGCTTAACTTGGTCGTGCAGAGCTTTCTGAGGGACTATTCGGATCTTGATGCACTGCTGCACAAGGTCCGCATAGAGTGCGCTCACTTGCGGCGTTCCAGCAAGGCAAGATCGCGCCTTCCTGCTCTGCAGCGCCGATTATGCCTTCCAGAACATCGCATCATATGTGACCTACCCACCAGGTGGAATTCAACGTTACATATGTTGGAGCGGTTGTGTGAGCAGCAGGCAGCAGTCATGGAGTACCAGCTGCATCAGGCGCAAACAAGTCGCACTGTGCGCCGGTCACACTTCAGCACCACTGAGTGGGCCTCTATGAAGGACATATGCCTCGTTTTGCGTGCCTTCGATGATTCCACGCGGATGGCGAGTGCAGATGATGCACTAGTCAGCATGACTGTCCCCCTTATCTGCCTGCTTCAAAAACACTGCAAGCACTAAGGGAGAAGGTTTTGGAAGAAGTGGAGGATGAGGAGTTCCAAATGCCATCTGCTTCTGGACAGTCTGCGCTACGTGGTTCCTCACAAAGGCCTAGGCAGGGGACACTTTGTGAGGTGGATGAGGAGGAGTCGATGGAGGAGGAAGACATCTCTCCAGAGGAGGGAGGTACACAAAGCTCTAGTCAGTATGTACAGCGAGGGTGGGGTGATGAGGAGCAGGCAGAGATCACGCCTCAAGCAGGGGACAGCGGTTCTTTGGCAGTTGGGAGTCAGCAGCACATGGTTGATTTCATGCTGCAGTGCCTGAGAAACGACCGCCGCATCGCCCACATTCTCTACACGGCTGATTATTGGGTGTACACCCTCCTAGATCCTCGCTACCGGGACATCTTAAAAAGCCTCATACCAATGTTGAACCGGGAGTGTAAACTGCGGGAGTACCAAGACACACTGGTGCAGTCCATCATGTTTTCCATTCCACCCGACAGAAGTGGTGCTAGTGCTTTACAAAGCAGCTCTGTGCGTCGAGGCAGTGGAGGAAACTCGGCACAAAGAGGCAGCAGAGGCAGCGCCTCAGCACAAGGCAAGACCACTATGGCCCAAATGTGGCAAAGTTTTGTGTGTCCGCCACAATTGTCTACACCATCACAGACGGCTCCAGTCAGCAGGAGGCAACGTTTCCGTCAGATGGTGACAGACTACATGTCTTGCCTTGTCATTGTACTCCCAGATGGCTCTTCCCCCTTCAAGTTTTGGGTCTCTAAGCTGGATACATGGCCAGAGCTTAGCCAGTATGCATTGGAGGTGCTGGCTTGCCCTGCTGCCAGTGTATTATCGGAACGCGTCTTTAGTGCCGCAGGTGGTGTACTAACAGACCGTCGCACGCGACTATCTTCCGATAACGTCGACCGGCTAACTTTTCTGAAAATGAACAAGGCCTGGATCTCTCCAGAATTTGCCAGTCCTCTTCCCGACTAAATAATTGGTTGGCAACTGTATCCAGGTCTCCTGTTGTGTTCATGTTTCTACCACCTGAACTATAATCCCTGGGCTTCAAAACAGCCAGTTGTCGCTCAGATGTGTCGTCTGCACAGAGAAAAACACACTAGCTCCTGTGTTAGTGGGGTTCAGTAACGCCAGCTGCTCCCCTGCTGTGTGGACGGCAAAGTCTCCTGCTCCATCCACATTCAAACTCCTACTGATTTTTAACCGTGCTCCACTTAGGCCTCTGGCTCCACTGTCTCTAGTATTTCCCCTGGCCTCCAACCCCGCCTGTTACAGCTCTGAAGTGGCATCTGCACAATCCACACTTGTTCCTGTGTTACTTGGGCTCAGTCTCATCAGTTGATCCCCTGATGTGTGTCCGGCAAGGTCTCCTGCTCTGTCCACATTCCCATTACTAGTAGTGTAAATGAGGACAGAGCAGGAGACCTTGCCGGACACACATCAGGGGATCAACTGACAGGACTGAGCCCCAGTAACACAGGAACAAGTGTGGATTGTGCTGACGCCACTTCAGAACTGTAACTGGTGGGGTTGGAGGCCAGGGGAAATACTAGAGACAGTGGAGCCAGAGGCCTAAGTGGAGCACGGTTACAATCAGTTGTAGTCTACAACCTCTATAAAACCAGCTGCAAGTTGGCCTCCGCCTACTGCATGCCTCATCCTGGGATCCAACAATGCCAGTTGGTATTCAGAAGTCCCGTCTTCACAGAGAAAAGCAAACCAGCTCCTGTGTTAATGGGGTTCAGTAACGCCAGCTGTTCTTCTGCTGTGTAGATGGCAAAGTCTCCTGCTGCCTCCACATGCCAACAACATCAGGCCTCAGCCTGCTCCATGCCTCAACCTGTGCTCCAACAACGCCAGTTGGTGTTCAGAAGTGTCGTCTTCACAGAGAAAAACACACTAGCTCCTGTGTTAGTGGGGTTCATTAACGCCAGCTGTTCCCCTGCTGTGTAGACAGCAATGTCTCCTGCTGACTCCACATGCCCAAAACATCAGGCCTCAGCCAGCTCCATGCCTCAACCTGGGCTCCAACAATGCCAGTTGGTGTTCAGAAGTGCCGTCTTCACAGAGAAAAACACACTAGCTCCTGTGTTAGTGGGGTTCAGAAACACCAGCTGTTCCCCTGCTGTGTAGACGGCAAATTCTCCTGCTCCATCCACATTCAAACTACTACTGATTTACCCATTACTAGTAGTGTGAATGAGGACTGAACAGGAGACCTTGCCAGACACACATCAGGGGATCAATTGACGTGACTGAGCCACAGTAACACAGGAACAAGTGTGGATTGTGCAGATGCCACTTCAGAGCTGGAGCTGGCGGGGTTGGAGGCCAGGGGAAATACTAGAGACACTGGAGCTGGAGGCCACAGTGGAGCAAGGTTACAATCAGTAGTAGTCTACAACCTCTATAAAACCAGCTGCAAGTTGGCCTCTGCCTGCTGCATGCTTCATCATTACTAGTAGTGGGAATGTGGACAGAGCAGGAGACCTTGTTGGACACACATCATGGGATCAACTGACGTGTCAGAACCCCTGTAACCCAGGAACAAGTGTGGATTGTGCAGATGAGACTTCAGAGCAGCAACTGGCGGGGTTGAAGGCCAAGGGAAATGCTAGAGACAGTAGAGGCAGAGGCCGAAGTGGAGCACGGTTACAATCAGTAGTTGTGTACAACCAATATAAAACTCGCTCCAAGTAGGCCTCATCCTGCTGCATGATTGACCCCTGGGCTCCTACATCGCCAGTTGCTGCTCAGAAGTGTCTTTGGCATGGGTACTCCCTCCTGCCCAGCCTGGTTCCAGCACGCCTGCTGTTTCCGGGTAGTGTCAACGTCACTTTGCCACCAATACGTTGTCCTGTCGTGTTGCGGTTGGGTTAGCCGAGTTTATGGTGCCTGCAGTTTCGTTGATTCCTATGTGGGCTGCGGGTTCTGGTACTAAAGGCTGGTTCTGTAGTGCCAATAGGACAAGCACCCCTTGTTGGACTGTGGGATTCGGTAACTGCATCTTGCTTGCGGCCTTGCAACTTTGTTGATTATGGGTACCTTCTGCTACCCATCCGGGTTCCAGCACCGTCAGCTGGTTCTCAGCAGTGTCTTTGGCACGGGTACTCCCTCCTACCCAGCCTGGTTCCAGCACGCCTGCTGTTTCTGGGTAGTGTCAACGTCACTTTGCCACCAATACGTTGTCCTGTCGTGTTGTGGCCGGGTTAGCCGAGTTTATGGTGCCTGCAGTTTCGGTGCTTCCTATGTGGGCTGGGGGATCTGGTATTAAAGGCTGGTTCCATAGTGCCAATAGGACAAGCACCCCCTGTTGGACTGTGGGATTCGGAATCTGCGTCCTGCTCGCGGCCTTGCAACTTTGTTGATTATGGGTACCTTCTCCTACCCATCCGGGTTCCAGAACCGTCAGCTGGTTCTCGGCAGTGTCTTTGGCATGGGTACTCCCTCCTGCCCAGCCGGGTTCCAGCACCGTCAGCTGTTTCTCGGCAGAGCCTTTGGCCGAGGTGCCTCTTTTTGGTGTCCGTGTTCCAGCAACGTCTGCTGGTTCTTGGTAGTGCTTTTTTAGCACAGGTACCTCCTGCTTAGAAACCGTGTTCCAGCACCGTCAGCTGGTCCACAGTTGTGCCATTGGCTCTTGTTCCTTCTGCTACCCATCCAGTTTCCAGCACCATCAGCTGGTTCTCGGCAGTGTCTTTGGCACGGGTACTCCCTCCTGCCCAGCCGGGTTCCAGCACCGTCAGCTGTTTCTCGGCAGAGCCTTTGGCCGAGGTGCCTCCTTCTCGGTGTCCGAGTTCCAGCAACGTCTGCTGGTTCTTGGTAGTGCTTTTTAGCACAGTTACCTCCTGCTTAGTAACCGTGTTCCAGCACCGTCAGCTGGTCCACAGTTGTGCCATTGGCTTTTGTTTTTTCTGCTACCCATCCAGGTTCCAGCACCCTCAGCTGGTTCTCGGCAGAATCTTTGGCACAGGTACTCCCTCCTGCCCAGCCGGGTTCCAGCACCGTCAGCTCTTTCTCGGCAGAGCCTTTGGCCGAGGTGCCTCTTTTTGGTGTCCGAGTTCCAGCAACGTCTGCTGGTTCTTGGTAGTGCTTTATAGCACAGGTGCCTCCTGCTTAGAAACCGTGTTCCAGCACCGTCAGCTGGTCCACAGTTGTGCCATTGGCTCTTGTTCCTTCTGCTACCCATCTGGGTTCCAGCACCCTCAGCTGGTTCTCGGCAGTGTCTTTGGCACGGGTACTCCCTCCTGCCCAGCCGGGTTCCAGCACCGTCAGCTGTTTCTCGGCAGAGCCTTTGGCCGAGGTGCCTCCTTCTCGGTGTCCGAGTTCCAGCAACGTCTGCTGGTTCTTGGTAGTGCTTTTTAGCACAGTTACCTCCTGCTTAGTAACCGTGTTCCAGCACCGTCAGCTGGTCCACAGTTGTGCCATTGGCTTTTGTTTCTTCTGCTACCCATCCGGGTTCCAGCACCCTCAGCTGGTTCTCGGCAGAATCTTTGGCACAGGTACTCCCTCCTGCCCAGCCGGGTTCCAGCACCGTCAGCTGTTTCTCGGCAGAGCCTTTGGCCGAGGTGCCTCTTTTTGGTGTCCGAGTTCCAGCAACGTCTGCTGGTTCTTGGTAGTGCTTTATAGCACAGGTGCCTCCTGCTTAGAAACCGTGTTCCAGCACCGTCAGCTGGTCCACAGTTGTGCCATTGGCTCTTGTTCCTTCTGCTACCCATCTGGGTTCCAGCACCCTCAGCTGGTTCTCGGCAGTGTCTTTGGCACGGGTACTCCCTCCTGCCCAGACGGGTTCCAGCACCTTCAGCTGTTTCTCGGCAGAGCCTTTGGCCGAGGTGCCTCCTTCTCCGTGTCCGAGTTCAAGCAACGTCTGCTGGTTCTTGGTAGTGCTTTTTAGCACAGGTACCTCCTGCTTAGAAACCGTGTTCCAGCACCGTCAGCTGGTCCACAGTTGTGCCATTGGCTCTTGTTTCTTCTGCTACCCATCCCGGTTCCAGCACCGTCAGCTGGTTCTCGGCAGTGTCTTTGCCATGGGTACTCCCTCCTGCCCAGCCGGGTTCCAGCAACGTCAGCTGTTTCTCGGCAGAGCCTTTGGCCGAGGTGCCTCTTTCTCGGTGTCCGAGTTGCAGCAACGTCTGCTGGTTCTTGGTAGTGCTTTTTAGCACAGGTACCTCCTGCTTAGAAACCGTGTTCCAGCACCGTCAGCTGGTCCACAGTTGTGCCATTGGCTCTTGTTTCTTCTGCTACCCATCCGGGTTCCAGCACCGTCAGCTGGTTCTTGGCAGTGTCTTTGGATAGGGTACTCCCTCCTGCCCAGCCTGATTCCAGCACACCTGCTGTTTCTGGGTAGTATCAAAGTCATTTTACCACCAATACATTGTCCTGTCATGTTGCGGTCGGGTTAGCCGAGTCTATGGTGCCTGCAGTTTCGGTGATTCCTATGTGGGCTGCGGGTTCTGGTACTAAAGGCTGGTTCCGTAGTGCCAATAGGACTAGCACCTCCTGTTGGACTGTGGGACTTGATAACTGCGTCCTGGTCGCGGCCTTGCAACTTTGTTGATTATGGGTACCTTCTGCTACCCATCCGGGTTCCAGCACCGTCAGCTCGTTCTCGGCAGAGCCTTGGGCCTAGGTGCCTCCTTCTCTGTATCCAATTTCCAGCAACGTCTGCTGGTCCTTGGTAGTGCTTTGTAGCACAGGTACCTCCTGATTAGTAACCATGTTCCAGCACCGTCAGCTGGTCCACGGTTGTCCCATTGACTCTTCTTCCTTCTGCTGCCCCTCCGGGTTCCAGCACCGTCAGGTGGTCCTCGCTAGTTTCATTTGCTCTTGCAGCTTCTGCTACCCATCCGGGTTCCAGCACCGTCAGCTGGTTCTCGGCAGAGCCTTTGGCCTAGGTGCCTCCTTCTTGGTATCCGAGTTCCAGCAACGTCTGCTGGTCCTTGGTAGTGCTTTGTAGCACAGGTACCTCCTGCTTAGTAACCGTGTTCCAGCACCGTCAGCTGGTCCACAGTTGTGCCATTGGCTCTTGTTCCTTCTGCTGCCCCTCCGGGTTCCAGCACTGTCAGCTGGTCTTCGCTAGTTCCATTTGCTATTGTTCCTTCTGCTACCCATCCGGGCTCCAGCAACGTCAGCTGGTTCTCGGCAGAGCCTTTGGCCTAGGTGCCTCCTTCTTGGTATCTGAGTTCCAGCAACGTCTGCTGGTCCTTGGTAGTGCTTTGTAGCACAGGTACCTCCTGCTTAGTAACCGTGTTCCAGCACCATCAGCTGGTCCACAGTTGTGCCATTGGCTCTTGCTCCTTCTGCTGCTCCTCCGGGTTCCAGCACTGTCAGCTGATCCTCGCTAGTTCCATTTGCTACTGTTCCTTCTGCTACCCATCCGGGTTCCAGCACCATCAGCTGGTTCTCGGCAGAGCCTTTGGCCGAGGTGCCTCATTCTTGGTATCTGAGTTCCAGCAACGTCTGCTGGTCCTTGGTAGTGCTTTGTAGCACAGGTACCTCCTGCTTAGTAACCGTGTTCCAGCACTATCAGCTGGTTCACAGTTGTGCCATTGGTGCTGCCCCTCCGGGTTCCAGCACCATCAGGTGGTCCTCGCTAGTTTCATTTGCTCTTGCAGCTTCTGCTACCCATCCCGGTTCCAGCAACGTCAGCTGGTTCTCGGCAGAGCCTTTGGCCGAGGTGCCTCCTTCTTGGTATCTGAGTTCCAGCAACGTCTGCTGGTCCTTGGTAGTGCTTTGTAGCACAGGTACCTCCTGCTTAGTAACCGTGTTCCAGCACCATCAGCTGGTTCACAGTTGTGCCATTGGCTCTTGTTCCTTCTGCTGCCCCTCCGGGTTCCAGCACCATCAGGTGGTCCTCACTAGTTTCATTTGCTCTTGCAGCTTCTGCTACCCATCCGGGTTCCAGCAACGTCAGCTGGTTCTCGGCAGAGCCTTTGGCCGAGGTGCCTCCTTCTTGGTATCTGAGTTCCAGCAACGTCTGCTGGTCCTTGGTAGTGCTTTGTAGCACAGGTACCTCCTGCTTAGTAACCATGTTCCAGCACCGTCAGCTGGTCCACAGTTGTGCCATTGGCTCTTGTTCCTTCTGCTGCCCCTCCGGGTTCCAGCACTTTCAGCTGGTCTTCGCTAGTTTCATTTGCTATTGTTCCTTCTGCTACCCATCCGGGTTCCAGCACCGTCAGCTGGTTCTCGGCAGAGCCTTTGGCCGAGGTGCCTCCTTCTTGGTATCCGAGTTTCAGCAACGTCTGCTGGTCCTTGGTAGTGCTTTGTAGCACAGGTACCTCCTGCTTAGTAACCGTGTTCCAGCACCGTCAGCTGGTTCACAGTTGTCCCATTGGCTCTTGTTCCTTCTGCTGCCCCTCTGGGTTCCAGCACCGTCAGGTGGTCCTCACTAGTTCCATTTGCTATTGTTCCTTCTGCTACCCATCCGGGTTCCAGCACCGTCAGCTGGTTCTCGGCAGAGCCTTTGGCCTAGGTGCCTCCTTCTTTGTATCCGAGTTCCAGCAACGTCTGCTGGTCCTTGGTAGTGCTTTGTAGCACAGGTACCTCCTGCTTAGTAACCGTGTTCCAGCACCGTCAACTGGTCCACAGTTGTGCCATTGGCTCTTGTTCCTTCTGCTGCCCCTCCGGGTTCCAGCACCATCAGCTGGTCCTCGCTAGTTCCATTTGCTATTGTTCCTTCTGCTACCCATCCGGGTTCCAGTACCGTCAACTGGTTCTCGGCAGTTCCTCAGCCTTCTTGTACCTTCTGCTTCTTTTCCAAGTTCAAGCTTGTGGAAATGCTTTTTGATTCTCACTCTGGATCTCCCTGACAATGACCCTGAAGACGATGATCCTGAAGACCACACAGAAGAATACCTAAAAGATGACCCTGAAGAAGATGACCAAGGGGACAAAGAACATGAAGACAACCACCAAGATGCAGAACAACAAGAGACAGAAGAACAAGAAAACCAAAAGCAGAAGAACATTAAGCATAAGACTAAAAATCTGAGCAAATGATATTATCTAATTTATAAGCAGAAGAAGACAAAGCAGTGTATGGGGGTGAGTCCGTTCCTCCTCGTGGTGCCCCTGGAAAAGGCCTGCTGCTGCAGGCCAAACTGAACGCGGACAAATCCTGTTGTAAATCTTTTGTGACAGGCTGAACGGAAGGTGTAATCTTCAAACTCTTATAGATTACAACTACAGGAATGCCTGACACAAATAAGAATATGATGAAGAAGAATAGGAAGAAGATGAAGAAGTAGAATATGAAGAAGAATAATAGTTGAATAAGAATATGAAGAATGTAAAAAAAAAAATAGGAAGAAGGTGAAGAAGAAGAAGATGAATAAGGTGAAGAAGTTGATGAAAAAGATGCTGCTGAGGATGATGAAGGAGAAAGTGTAGGAGAAGTAAGAAAGAGGGTGAAGAGCATGGAAGTAGTGAAACATACATATCTGACAAAATAAGACTTTAACATAGTCAATACCTTTGTAACTGCGAATGTCTTTAAAAAAAAACAAATTACTGCTATTCCATTTGATTGGGCTAAACCTCTATGGCTTTAATGTCTCCTACACCTCCCACAATACATTCTACATTATTATTAGTTGTTTTTCTTCATGTAGAATTAACCTACAGGGAAAAAAAGGTTGTTTTTTTTAATTCTGATATTTCTGTTCCATTGACTTGAATGGGACTTCCCGGATCGGAATCTTTTTTTAGATCGGCCAATCCATTCCGATCCGATATTTTTCAGTATCTGGTGGTATCGCTCAACACTAATCACTAGATGACTGCAGCATATTAATTGTTTTATCCAATGTATAGTAGAAGAAGTGATTACTATACATTGGATGATTCATGTTTGTTCATGCAAGCACCTCTGTTTTTTTTTACTGAACTGCATACCGCAATACTTCAGATAAATAGCTCCGTCTGTTAATAGTGGTGATTTGTGTGCCATAGTTTGCCGTTCATCTCTTTGCTTTTCTGCTGGGACTAATATCAATTGTTTTTAATTTTCAATATTTGAATGAGGCCCTGCCATTGTTGCTTTCAAGGTTGTAGGGATGACCCTGCTTATAATGTTTTTCTGGCTTGGTACATAGTGAAAAGACTTTATGAGTTCAGGCGTTAAAAAAACACTTTGTTTACAATATTTGAATGAGGTGGTACAGATGGTGCCTTGAAGGGTGTATGGATGACCCTGCTTGTAATTTTTAGCAAACTTTGCACTGTGTGTAGAGCATTTTTGAGTGTAGTAGTACCACAACTGCAGTGTGTACAAAGCTTTTTTGAGTTTAGTAGTACCACAACTACACTTGTCTCGCAATACTTAAATGAGGCACTACAGCTGGTGCCTTGAAGGGTGTATGGATGACCCTACTTGTAATTTTTGGAAGGCTTTGCACTCTGTGCAGAGCTTTTATGAATGTAGAAGTACCACAACTGCACTTTGTTCACAATATTTGAATGAGGCCACACAGTTGGTGTCTTGAAGGGTTTATGCAGGGCTGCCACCATGAATCTTAAAGCACCATACTATCAAAATTTTCAGGCTCCCTTGAGACTCTGCCTAGGCTCCACTCCTGTCCCACCTTCATCTCTCAAACCTACCACAGTGCCATCGCACACTGTTGGAAAAACTCCACTTCAGCATCTCGTCCTTACCAATCACACATTGAAAGCTCCCAATGAATACTATATCACATACATAGCCAAAAGATTTTTTAAGCCTGCCATCACAACAATGTAGACTCTTTTGGCAAGGACCTACTTTACTCTAACCTATTAAGCATTTCTTAAAATTCCCAATATTCTTTATAGGGATATTTTGCTTTATTTTTCCTTAAGGAAGTGGTTCACATACATTTTTTTAAGTAATCAATACCACATACAAGGGTCAAATAGCATCACACCATGGGAGGACCACATATTACCAACATATAATGACTGAATAATACTGCATACAGGAAACAAATACCACCATACCGTTGCCCGACCACATATTACCACTAGTGATGAGCGAGTATACTCGTTACTCGGGTTTCCCAGAGCATGCTCGGGTGATCTCCAAGTATTTTGTAATGTTTGGAGAATTAGTTTTCGTCACCTCAGCTGCATGATTTGCAGCTGCTGGACAGCCTGAATGCATGTGAGGAATGCCTGTTTGTTAGTCAATGCCCTCATGTATTCAGCCTGTCTAGCAGCCATAAATCCTGAGACGAAAACTAAATCTCCAAGCACTACAAAATACTCGGAGACCACCCGAGCATGCTCTGGGAAACCCGAGCAACTAGTATACTCGCTCATCACTATTTACCACCTCATAGTGACCAAATACTACAATACTGATCATGAATAAAAAAACACAATACTAATCTAATATATAATTGCCAATTGGCTCTGTCACAGCTTCTGGCGATTGTGTCGCTATCACACAATCCACAGCGGCCGGAAGCTGTGACAAAAACGGCACCGACATATTGGAACATCCAAGTTATGGGTATTCCGATATGGCGGCTGGGATTTAATGAGCAGCGCAGGATTCAAATCCCCACCCTGCCAGCTGAGCCAATGAGCATTGCCGTGCGGGATTTGAATCCCTGCCAAGCCGTGCAGCTCCGCTCATTGGCTGAGCTGCCCGCCGACTAAGGCTTGGCAGGAGATTCAAATCCTGTGTGGCACCACTCATTGGCTCAGCCAGCGGCGCGGGGGATTACATACTTACCTGACTGGGAGGAGCGTTGCTGTGGCGCTTCTCTTCTCACTGGAGACCGGGGCAGGAGTACGGTGTCGGAATCGCGCATGCGCATAGCGCTATCTGGTGCCATTTTACCGAAGACAAATTTGCAGTGTGCCTTCAGCAATATGGCGCTGGACAGCACGGTATGGGCATGCGCGTACTCCAGCGCAACACTCCTCCCCTGGCCTCAGGCAGAACGCGACAGTGCTGGAGCACAGGGAACAAAGGTGAGTATAAATGTTTTTTTTGTATGTGTGCAGTTTAATAGGGGTGAGAAAACCATGCATATCAGGATAAGGGGTGAGAGGTAGCATGCATACCAGGATAGGGGGTGAGGGTACATGCATATCAGGATTGGGGGGTGAGAGGTAGCATGCATACCAGGATAGGGGGGTCTGGGGACCATGCATATCAGGATTGGGGAGTGAGAGGACCATGCATATCAGGAATGAGGGTGAGAGGACCATGCATACCAGGATAGGGGGGTGAGGGGTAGCTTGCATACTAGGATAGGGGTGTGAGAGGATCACGCATACCAGGATTGGGGGGTGATAGGACCATGCATACCAGGATAGGGGGGTGAGAGGACCATGTATACCAGGATTGGTGGGTGAGGGGGCCATGCATACCAGGAAAGGGGGGTGAGAGCACCATGCATACCAGGATGGGGGGTGAGAGGACCATTCATACCAGGATAGGGGGGTGAGAGGGCCATGCATGCATTCAAATCTCATGTGGCACCGCTCATTGGCTCAGCCAGTAAGTATATAAGGGGACAATAGAAATATCTCTCCAAGGATCAGTTTATACCAAGAAAGGTGACGGTCACAAGGGGGCATTCTCTGCATTTGGAAGAGAGAAGAGTTTTTCCACCAACATAGAAGAGGATTCTTTATTGTTTGGGCAGTGAGAATCTGGAATTCCTTGCCTGAGGAGGTGGTGATGGCAAGCTCAGTCAAGGGGTTCAAGAGAGTCCTGGATATCTTCCTGGAGCATAACAATATCTTACAGTGATTAGGTTATTTAGAAGGATGTACTGTAGATCTGGGAATTTGTTCTGACAGAATATAGGCTGAACTGGATGGGCAAATATCTTTTTTTGGCCTTGCTAGCTATGACTATGACATCTCATGTAGGGGATGCCTGCTTAGTATGAGACCTTCCGCAGGTAAGCATTGCAATCCCTTTGTGCTGTATTAACTCTTGAATTTTTTGGAGGATTCTTAGTCCTCTTTTTGTGGTGTTTCTAATACAGTGATGACCGATGAAATTATACACAGGAGCTCTGTATATAGTATATAATGTATAGTGTCATTCAAGTCCTTCATCTACGCTTTCCTTCATCATCAAGTGCAGACCGCCATCACTTCTTCCATCCAGGACTCATCTCTGCAGTAAATAGCAGTTATTTAGAGCACCGCTTCCAGAGAACATTCCCCACATTTCCCCTAACTTCTACACTATGCAGCTGAATACATACGTGCACCCACCATTGATATATAATTAGTTATTATGCAACCCATCAATCTAAATATAAATTGAACCCACCACAGTGCCCCCACTAATCATAAATAGCCACTTTCCCCACCAAATAAATATATAGAGTTGAAACCATAAGTTTACATATACTATACAAAGAGACACATATGCATATTTTTCTCAATATCTGACAATCACATATGAAATCAGAATAAACCTTTCCCATTTTTAGGTCAATAAGGATTATCATAATTATTAGCATTAGCATAATGCCAGAATAATTAGAGAAAGAGAATATTTAAAAACATTTTTATTACATACCACAAAGTCAAAAATTTACATACACTAAGATTACTATGTCTTTAACCCCTTCACCCCCAAGGGTGGTTTGCACGTTCATGACCGGGACAATTTTTACAATTCTGACCACTGTACTTTTATGAGGTCATAACTCTGGAACGCTTCCATGGATCCCGGTGATTCTGACATTGTTTTCTCGTGACATATTGTACTTCATGTTAGTGGTAAAATTTCATTCAAATAACTTGCGTTTATTTGTGAAAAAAATGGAAATTTGGCAAAAATTTTGAAAATTTTGCAATTTTCCAACTTTGAATTTTTATGCCCTTAAATCACAGAGATACGGCACACAAAAAACTTGATAACTAACATTTCCCACATGTTTACTTTACATCAGCACAATTTTGGAACCAAAATTTTTTTGTTAGGAAGTTGTAAGGGTTAAAAGTTGACCAGCGATTTCTCATTTTTACAACACCATTTTATTTTTACGACCACATCACATTTGAAGCCACTTTGAGGGGTCTATATGATAGAAAATACCCAAAAGTGACACCATTCTAAAAACTGCACCCCTTAAGGTGCTCAAAACCACATTCAAGAAGTTTATTAACCCTTTAGGTGCGTCACAGGAATTTTTTTGAATATTTAAAAAAAAATGAACATCTAACTTTTTTTCACAAAAAAAATACTTCAGGTTCAATTTTTTTTATTTTACCAAGGGTAACAGGAGAAATTGGACTGCAAACATTATTGTGCAATTTGTCCTGAGTACGCTGATACCTGATTTGTGGGGGGGAACGACTGTTTCGGCGCATGGCAGAGCTCAGAATGGAAGGAGCGCCGTTTGACTTTTTCAATGCAAAATTGGCTGGAATTCAGATCGGACGCCATGTCACGTTTGGAGAGTCCCTGATGTACACAAACAGTGGAAACCCCCTACAAGTGACCCCATTTTGGAAACTAGACCCCCAAAGGAACTTATCTAGATATGTGGTGAGAACTTTGAACCCACAAGGGCTTTACAGAAGTTTATAACGTACAGCGGTACAATTAAAAAATCATATTTTTTCCACAAAAATGATCTTTTCACCCCAATTTTTATTTTCCCAAGGGTAACAGGACCCTAAAAGTTATTGTGCAATTTGTCCTGAGTATGCTGATACCCCACATGTGGGGGTAAACCACTATTTGGGCGCATGGCAGAGCTCGGAAGGGAAGCAGCGCCATTTGACGTTTTTGGCTGGAATTGAGATCGGACATCATGTCGCGATTGGAAAACCCCTGATGTACCAAAACAGTAGAAACCCCCCACAAATGACACCATTTTGGAAACTAGACCCCCTAAGGAACTTATCTAGATGTGTGGTGAGAACTTTGAACCCCCAAGGGCTTCACAGAAGTTTATAACATAAAGCCGTACAATTAAAAAATCATATTTTTTCCACAAAAATGATCTTTTCACCCTCAATTCTTATTTTTCCAAGGGTAACAGCACCCTAAAAGTTATTGTGCAATTTGTCCTGAGTACGCTGATACCCCACATGTGGGGGTAAACCACTATTTTGGCGCATGGCAGAGCTCGGAAGGGAAGCAGCGCCATTTGAGGTTTTTGGCTGGAATTGAGATCGGACACCATGTCGCGATTGGAAAACCCCTGATGTACCTAAACAGTGGAAACCCCCCACAAATGACACCATTTTGTAAACTAGACCCCCCAAGGAACTTATCTAGATGTGTGGTGAGCACTTTGAACCCCCAGTGCTTCACAGAAGTTTATAACGCCCGGGCGTGAACATAAAAAATTCGTATTTTTTCCACAAACATGATCTTTTAGTCACCATTTTTTTTATTTTCCCAAGGGTAACAGGAGAAATTGAACCCCAAAAGTTGTTGTCCAATTTCTCCTGAGTAAGCTGACACCCCATATGTGGGAGACAACTACTGTAAGGACACACGTCAGGGCTCGGTAGGGAAGTTGTGACGTTTTGGAATGCAGACTTTGATGGAATGGTCTGCGGGTGTCATGTTGCCTTTGGAGAGCCCCTAATGTACCTAAAGAGTGGAAACACCCACAAATGACCCCATTTTGGAAACGAGAACCCCTAAGGAACTTATCTAGATTTGTGGTGAGCATTTTGAACCCCCAAGGGCTTCACAGAAGTTTATAATGCCCGGGCATGAAAATAAAAAAATCGTATTTTTTCCACAAACATGATCAATTAGTTCCCAATTTTTTCATTTTCCCAAGGGTAACAGGAGAAATTGGACCCCAAAAGTTGTTGTCCAATTTTTCATGAGTACGCTGACACCCCATATGTGGGAGAAAACTACTGTATGGACACACGTCGGGGCTCGGAAGGGAAGCAGTGCCATTTTGGAATGCAGACTTTGATGGAATGGTCTGCGGGTGTCAAGTGCGTTTGGAGAGCCCCTGATGTACCTAAACTATTGAAACTCCCCACAAGTGACCCCATTTTGGACACTAGACCCCCCCACGGAACTTATCTAGATGTGTGGTGAGCACTTTGAACCCCCAAGTGCTTCACAGAAGTTTATAACGCTCGGACGTCAAAATAGAAAAATCATTTTTTTCCACAAAAAATGATATTTTTGCCCCCAATTTTTTATTTTCCTAAGGGTAACAGGAGAAATTGGACCCCAAAAATTGTTTTGCAATTTGTCCTGAGTAGGCTGATACCCTACATGTGGGGGTAAAACACTGTTTGGGCGCATGGCAGAGCTTGGAAGGGAAGGAACACCATATGACTTTTTCAACTCAGAATTGGCTGGAATTGAGATCAGATGCAATGTTGCATTTGGAGAGCCCCTGATGTGCCCAAACAGTGGAAACCCCCAATTCTAACTCCAACCCGAACCCCAACACACCCCTAACCCTAATCTCAGCCCTAACCCTAGCCCTAACCCAAGCCCTAACCCTAGCCCTAACCCTAACCCTAGCCCTAACCCTAGCCCTAACCCTAACCCTAACCCTAGCCCTAACCCTAACCCTAGCCCTAACCCTAGCCCTAACCCTAACCCTAATGGGAAAATGGAAATAAATACATTTTTTTAATTTTATTATTTTTCCCTAACTAAGGGGGTGATAACGGGGGGTTTGATTTACTATTTATGGCAGTTTTTATTTTTGGCAGCTGTCGCACGTTAAAAGAAGCTTTTTATTGTAAAAATAGTTTTTGCATCACCACATATTGAGAGCTATAATTTTTCCGTATTTTGACCCACCGAGTCATGTGAGGTCTTATTTTTTGCGGGACGAGTTGACCTTTTTATTGATACCATTTTCGGGCACGTGACATTTTTTGATCGCTTTTTATTCCGATTTTTGGGACGCAGAATGAACAAAAACCAGCGTTTCATGAATTTCTTTTGGGGGAGTGCGTTTACACCGTTCCACGTGCGGTAAAATTGATAAAGCAGTTTTATTCTTCGGGTCAGTACGGTTACAATGATACCTCATTTAGGTCGTTTTTTTATGTTTTGTCGGTTTTATGCAATGAAAACTATTTTATATAAAAAATAATTATTTTTGCATCGCTTTATTCTGCGAGCTATAACTTTTTTATTTTTTCGCTGATGATGCTGTGTGGTGGCTCGTTTTTGCGGGACAAGATGACATTTTCAGTGGTACCATGGATATTTATATGCATCTTTTTGATCTCGCGTTATTACACTTTTTGTTTGGCGGTATGATAATAAATCATTATTTTTTGCTTCGTTTTTTATTTTTATTTTTTAAGGGGTTCGCTAAAGGGGTTAACTAATGGGACAGTTTTATAGGGCGGGTCATTACGGACGTGGCGATACCTAATATGTGTACTTTTATTGTTTTGGGGTTTTTTTATTTTCAAAAAATGAATTTATTGGGGAATATTGTTTTTTTTTTACTAATTTATTTGGCGATTTTTTTTAAATTATTTTTACACTTTTTTTTTTTTTTTTTTTTTTTTACTTTATTACATAGTCCCAGGTGGGACATCACTGTCCTGTGACAGATCGCTGATCTGTCACATCACAGATCACTGTGACAGATCAGCAATCTGTCACAGGCATTGAAGAAGACTTCCTCTTGCCTGCGCTTTGCAGGCACTGAGGAAGCCAGCTTCCTGCAGGCCCCCGAAGGCCCCCGTCGCCATCTTGGATCCGG
Organism: Dendrobates tinctorius; assembly: GCF_039654945.1. Taxonomy (NCBI): domain Eukaryota; kingdom Metazoa; phylum Chordata; class Amphibia; order Anura; family Dendrobatidae; genus Dendrobates; species Dendrobates tinctorius. Next base: position 4,942,286 of record NW_027361747.1, read on the forward strand.
GGGCCTGTAGGGAAAGAGCACCCCGCAGCTGCGCTGCACATTGCACTGCCGTGGGGGGCTCAGGGAAGCACGGAGGGAGCCCCCTCCCTGCCGATGCTTCCCTTTAACTCCCGGTACACCGCGATCGTGTTTGATCGCGGTGTACAAGGGGTTAACGTGTCGGGGCGGTCCGTGACCGCCCCTGACACATTGTGCCGGGTGTCAGCTGTGATAATCAGCTGACACCCGGCCGCGATCAGCGGCGCTCACCACGTGGGCGCCGCTGATCGCGGTAGACGTACTATCCCGTCCATGGGCATAGGGGCCCGGGTCCCATGGACGGGATAGTACGTCGGATGTCAGGAAGGGGTTAAGCAATTCTGGACTGACCATGTGATGATGTCTTGTGTTATTTGGTAGCATCTGAGTTAAAAAGATACACACCTGTGAATGTTTTTTAATGCACACCTGAAACACACTGCTTCTTTGTGTAGCATCATAGGAAAGTCTAAAGAGTCAGCCAAGATATTAGGAAGAGAATTGTAGACTTGCACAAGTCTGGGTCATCCTTGGGTACAATTTTAAGATACCTGAAAGTGCCTCGGTCATCTGTACAAACAATGATGTGCAAGTACAAACAATATAGGAATGTCCAGCCATCATACCGCTCAGGAAGGAGATGGGTTCTGTGTCCCAGAGATGAATTACTTTGGTCTGACAGGTGCATGTCAACCAAAGGGCAAAAGCAAAAGGCCTTATGAAGATGATGGCAGAATCTAGTATGATTGGGTCAATATCCACACTGAAACAAGTAATTTATCAATATGGGCTGAAATGCCACTCTTCCAGGAGGAAGCCAGTACTCCAAAAGAAACAAAAAAAAGCCATATTAATGTTTGCAAATGCACACAGGAACAAAGACCTAAATTTTTGGAGACATGTAGACATGTCTTATGGTCTTATGAAACTAAAATTGAACTTTTTGAGCATAATGACCATCATTACATTTGGAGGAAAAAGGGAGAAGCTTGGAAGCCTAAGAACACCATCCCAAATGTGATGCATGGAGGTGGCAGCATCATGTTGTGGGTTTGTTTTGGTGCAGGAGGGACTGGTGCGCTTCACAAAATAGATAGCATTAGAAAGAAGATCATGTGGCAATACTGTAGCAACATCTTAAGACATCAGCCAGGAAGTTAAAGTTTGAGCGGAAATGCATCTTCTATATGGACAATGATCCCAAGCATACTGCCAAAATAGTAACAAAGTGGCTTAAAGATAACAAAGCCAATGTTTTGGAGTGGCCATAAGAAAGGCTTGATCTCAATCCTATTGAATGAAACTGTATGGGTAAAGCTGAAAAGGCAGGTGTGAACAAGGCGATCTACAAAACTGCATCTGTTACACCAGTTTTGTCAGGAGGAAAGGGACCAAATTCCTACCAACTATTGTGAGAAGCTTATGGAAGGATAGCCCAAACATTTGACCCAAGTCATTCAATTTAAGGGCAATTTTACCAAATACTAATGAAATATATGTGAACTTTTGACTTTTCAGTAAGTAATAACAAATAATGCCTTAAAACATTTTCTCTCATTATTCTAGCATTTGGCAAATATTAATGATTATGGTAATCCTAATTGACCTAAAATGGGAAAGGCTTATTCTGATTTCATATGTAAAGCGCCATGGAATAAATGGCGATTTAATAATAATAATAATAATAATAAAGATAATAATTTCATGTCAGATATTGAGAAAACATGCATATGTGTCTTTTTATATACATACTGTATGTAAGCTTCTGGTTTCAACTGTAAATTAATTAGCACCTGTACTCTTTCCCCAAATTCAATACCAGTCACACTCCTGCAACCTCAATGCCCCTCACTCTGTGCCTCCTGCTTCACCGATTCATTATATTTGCACACCCACTCAGCCCCAATTCATTTTGTCATGTCTTCTCTCTCTCCCACGCCCACCCTCAATTCATCAAAACCATTTGGTCTCCCCCATCCTCAATACAGCATCATTAGCTCTCGCACACTCAATTCATCATTTATTCTACCCCACCCTTAATTCATCATCTTTTACTGTCCCCCACACTCAATTCATCATCCTTTACTGTCCCTCATCAGCCAGTCTCAATGCATCATAATTAACTCTCTCCCCTCAATTCATTATCATTTGCTTTTCTTCATCACCCAGTCTCAATTCATCATCATTTGCTCTCACCTCACCATCAATTAATTATCATTTGCTGTTCCCCTACCCTCAATTTATCATTATTTGCTGTCCTCATCCTCAATTAATTATTTGCTGTCCCCCACCCTGATTCATCATTATTTGTGCTCCCACACCTCAATATATTATCATTCTCTGTCCCCCATCCAACACCAGCAATTCATCATCATTTTCTAGCTTGTACGTGATGACAACATCATTGAGTACGCACCGTCATCAGCGAGTCACAGAATAGGTGAAGGAACTTTCTTGGAGCTGTGGCTGTTCTGTGCAGCTCCAGGATGCCTACCTGCATTGAGATTTGCACCGCCACACACTACCTTATTATATCCTGGGGCTCAGTGAGCATAAGCACAAGGGGTAGTGGGGCCCAGACCCAGTCCGAGACCCCCTCTTTACTTCTGCTTACTGGGTCCCATACAACTGTAAGGGCAGCAATGCCCAGGTGATAGTCCTGGGTGTATGGATGATCCTTTTGACATTTTTGTCAGACTCTGCATAGTGTGCAGAGCTTTTATGAATGTAGAAGTACCACAACTACACTTTGCTTGCAATATTTGAAGGAGGCTGTACAGATGGTGTCTTCAAGCATGTATAGATAACAATTATTGTAACTGTTTGGCAGGATATGCACTTTGTGCATAGCCTTTATAAATCAAGGAGAACCACTACATGACAACTTGAGAATGGGTATGATGCCCTCCTTTATGTCTAATACAGGGTGTGTCTGAGTCCCTCTGAGCCCCTAATTCTTTGAACTTTTTGCTTCCTTCATAAATTACACTTAAATTTCAAGTTTTTTTTATTAAAAATTCAACTTTTGTTTACTTAAATTATAATTTTTTTTAAATCCTTTTCAAAGTTTGCCTTATATACAAGTCATCATACAGAAAATAATGTTTCTTAACATTTTTTCCCTGTAATCTCTAATGTGTCAGCAATTTTGAATGTTTTATTGTCAGTCCCTAAATTGAAGTAAAAGTGGGACACTTTTCTCAGCAGGGATCTGATTGTCAGAGAAGCTTCCAGGAGTCTTTTCCATGCTGTTCTCCTTCCATTCAGCACTTTTACCATCCATTTCAACATTTTGATTGCCCCACAGACCTCCTTGTAGGGTCTGCAGGAAAATTGCTCGAAATTCCTATTGACTCCCATTATACTTGCTACTCAAAATGAGCACCCGAGCACTAGGAATTGCTTGGTTCAAGTAATGAGCATTCATTCAAGCATTTTAGTGCTCGCACATCCCTAATGATATTGTGTGCGAAAATTACCGTCAGTACATTTGCGAGTAAATTATTTATGAGCGTCAAATAATAATAGTGTTCTCAACATATCCTGTAAAATCCTCAAATGTAAACTAACCCAAGGAAATGACAATTTCAGGATTAGGTACTGTATATAGGAAAACAACGAATAAAATAAACTTTTTTCCCCACAGTTCAGAACAGTAGTTCTGTGACGAGATGTTCGATGAGAGAGAATGTGAGATTGAAAACACCTCATTAGATGATAAAGTGGTGGCCTATAGGCCAACAATAAGCAAAGAAGAAATAAATGAGGTCGATCTGTCAAGGGTTGCTTACACTGTTGTCTCAACAAACAGATAATAGCCATCTTTCCAGTACACAAGAGTCAAATCAAATGGGTGTCTGAGAAAACTATTTTAAGCCTATACCTAATGAAAGCATTAGTAATTTTTCATGAAATTGATACAGTATACCATAGTTACAGTTATAGGGTGGTTTTCTTTTGGACAAAAGAGAATTACTCTCAATGAAACAATAAGCTTTTTTCTTGAGAAAAAAAATTGAAATTCTTTAACCACTTTCAGCCATTAGACATACTATCCCGTCCATGTGCCCTGTGACTTAATTCCCAAGGATGGGATAGTATGTCTAATGTGATCAGCGGCACCCACGTGGTGAGCGCCGCTGATCGCGGCCGGGTGTCAGCTGATTATCACAGCTGACACCCAGCACAATGTGTCAGGGGCGGTCACGGACCGCCCCCGACACGTTAACCCCTTGTACACCGCGATCAAACACGATCGCGGTGTACCGGGGGTTAAAGGGAAGCATCGGCAGGTAGGGGGCTCCCTCCGTGCTTCCCTGAGCCCCCCACGGCAGCGCAATGTGCAGCGCTGCTGCGGGGGACTCCTTTCCTACAGCCCCCGGATCCAAGATGGCAACGGGGGCCTTCGGTGGCCTGTAGGGAGCTGACTTCCTCACTGCCTGCAAAGCGCAGGCATGAGGAAGTCTGCAGAACTGCCTGTGACAGATTGCTGATCTGTCACAGTGATCTGTGATGTGACAGATCAGCGATCTGTCACAGGACAGTGATGTCCCACCTGGGACTATGTAATAAAGTAAAAAAAAAAAAAAAGTGTAAAAATAATTTTAACCCCTTCACTACCAAGGATGGTTTGCACATTAACTACCGGGCCAATTTTTACAATTCTGACCACTGTCCCTTTATGAGGTCATAACTCTGAAACGCTTCCGTGGATCCCGGTGATTCTGACATTGTTTTCTCGTGACATATTGTACTTCATGATAGTGGTAAAATTTCATTCATATAACTTGCGTTTATTTATGAGAAAAACGGAAATTTGGCGAAAATTTTGAAAATTCCGCAATTTTCCAACTTTGAATTTTTATGCCCTTAAATCACAGAGATATGGCACACAAAAAAGTTAATAAGTAACATTTGCCACATGTTTACTTTACATCAGCACAATTTTGGAACCAAAATTTTTATTTGTTAGTAAGATATAAGGGTTAAAAGTTGACCAGCGATCTCTCATTTTTGCAACACCATTTTATTTTTACGGACCACATCACATTTGAAGCCACTTTGAGGGGTCTATATGATAGAAAATACCCAAAAGTGACACCATTCTAAAAACTGCACCCCTTAAGGTGCTTAAAACCACATTCAAGGAGTTTATTAACCCTTCATGTGCGTCACAGGAATTTTTTGAATATTTAAAAAAAATTAACATTTAACTTTTTTTCACAAAAAAAATTACTTCAGGTTCAATTTTTTTTATTTTACCAAGTGTAACAGGAGAAATTGGACTGCAAAAATTATTGTGCAATTTGTCCTGAGCACGCTGATACCTGATATGTGGGGGGGAACCACTGTTTCGGCGCATGGCAGAGCTCAGAAGGGAAGGAGCGCCGTTTGACTTTTTCAATGCAAAATTGGCTGGAATTCTGATCGGACGCCATGTCGCGTTTGGAGAGCCCCTGATGTACCTAAACAGTGGAAACCCCCACAATAAATTAATTTTTTGGAAATAAAAAAAAACAAACAATAAAAGTACACATATTTGGTATCGCCGCGTCCGTAACGACCCGCCCTATAAAACTATCCCAATAGTTAACCCCTTAAGCGAACCCCCTAAAAATAAAAAACGAAGCAAAAAATAATGATTTATTATCATACCACCGAGCAAAAAGTGCAATAACGCGCGATCAAAAAGACGCATATAAATATCCATGGTACCACTGAAAACGTCATCTTGTCCCGCAAAAAAAGAGCCGCCATACAGCATCATCCGCAAAAAAATAAAAAAGTTATAGCTCGCAGAATAAAGCGATGCAAAAATAATTATTTTTTATATAAAATTGTTTTCATTGCAAAAAAACGACAAAACATAAAAAAAGACCTAATTCAGGTATCGCTGTAACCGTACTGACCCGAAGAATAAAACCGCTTTATCAATTTTACCGCACGCGGAACGGTGTAAACGCACCCCCCCAAAAGAATTTCATGTAACGCTGGTTTTTGTTCATTCTGCGTCCCAAAAATTGGAATAAAAAAATGTCACATGCCCGAAAATGGTATCAATAAAAACGTCAACTCGTCCCGCAAAGACTAAGACCTCACATGACTTGATGGGTCAAAATATGGAAAAATTATAGCTCTCAATATGTGGTGATGCAAAAACTATTTGTTAGGCGTCGGATTCCTGGCACTGCACAGTGGGAATCCAGCGCCAGATATCCTGCGGTCTCTCATTCTCCTCCGACCGCTCAGACTCCTGCTCAGCAATCACAGGGAGCCAGGCATTCCCCTCAGACTCGTTCTGTGAGTGTGGATGTTGCTGCCCCCTCTGGTGCAGCAATGGTAGCGCAACCTGCTTTGCAGGGAACTGCTCCAGAGGCTAAGTCCTCGTGCCGTGCTACTGGGCATGCCCGCAACTTGTCCTCTCAGTGGAGAGCAGGGGTCACATGTGCAGGTCCTATGTCGGATCTGATTGGTCCTTCCCAAAGTACTGGAAGGTCCCGGAAGCGCATGGCTTTAAAAAGCCCGAATGGCGGCTCGGCCATGCGCTAGTGTAGCATATTATTCTGTGTGTGTATGGTGATGGATGTATGGACTGGTGTCTGACTCATTACCCTCTGATATTACGAGTGGTGACCGAGTGTGAATAGTCAGCTCCAGGGTTGTGGCAAGCTACAGGCCACTTGCTCCTTCACCTACACTAGCGTCCGTCGGCGCCCGGTCCTCGGCGCCGATGCTTGCGGCTTTTCTCTGCCACTGCGCTGTAGTAAGAGCAACTATTGGTGTTTGCGGCTGCAACGCCACACGCAGGCCTCTGTGACGCTAACAGGGCCTGTGCCTTTGCTTTAGTGTTCTCCAAGCGACTCTGTGTTTGTACGGAGTCGCCCTTAGTGTTCGGGTGACATTAACCCGAGCGCAATCCCGCACCTACTAGGTGCATCTGCCATTGTTCAGCAGCGGTCTTGTCACCTACCGCACGGTGGACCCCGGGCGGCGAACGCACCTACTATCATTTATATTTGGTGCGTTCCGCCGACCCTAACATTACACTAGCGCCAGGGTCTGGCTGGCAATGGCAGACGTGCAGCAGCTGCAGCTCTACATTCGGCAGGCAGGTTGGCGGCTATTGAGAGCACCAACTCAGCTGCGAATGCTGCGCTAGCTGCTGCTCAGACAGTCGCTGAGGCTGTCTCACGTGCGCCCACACTTTTGCCCTTGCCGACAATGTCTCGCCTCCCGCTCCCCGATAAGTTTTCGGGTGATAGTGCCTCATGTAGGGGATTCGTTAGTCAGTGCTCCATTCAGCTGGAGTTGCTGGCTGCACGGTTTCCTACAGAGCGGGCTAAGGTGGGATTTATTGTCTCCCTGTTGTCTGGCCGGGCATTACAGTGGGCAACGCCATTGTGGGAACGTGATGATCCCATGGTACAGGGAGCTGCTCAGTTCCTCGCAGCTCTGAAGCAAGTCTTCTTGGGACCACGGGTCACACACGATACGGCTCTCCAACTGTTATCCTTAATACAAGGGTCACTTTCGGTTAGCCATCATGCTGTCCAGTTTCGGACACTGGCTTCCGAGTTAGAGTGGCCGGACAAAGTGTTGGTCCCGGTGATTTGGAGAGGCCTGGCTGAGCACGTAAAAGATGCTCTAGCTACTAGGGAAATTCCCACAAGTCTGGAGGAGTTGATCACCGTTTCCACCCGCATTGATCTCCGCTTCACGGAGCGCGGGTTGGAACGAGCGCAATCCAGACGTAGGGTTAATTTGGCTCCCACCTTTACCAAGACGCTGATATATCCCGCACAGGAGCTCCCTTCCTCTGAGCCTATGGAGGTGTCTCGCACCGGCACTAAGTCGCGTCCGATGCGAAGCTCTGTGCGCTGTTATCAGTGCCGACAGTTTGGCCACTCGGCTGGCACATGCCCTCAGCGGCCGAAAAGACGACCACGTTCAGTGGCCGTAGGTGGTGGTCAATCCAAGGTGGGACCCTTTTCACCCAAACCGGTGTTCCGGGGTACGTTAGATAGTGGGTCCTGCACCTGGGAGGCAGAGGTCACCCTGGATTCCGGGGCAGAGGGGAACTTTATGTCCTCGACTTTTGCCCAGAGACACGCTATCCCTCTGGTGTTACTCTCCCAACCTCTGACCATTAGGGTGGTAAATGGGGCACCGTTACCGTCTCAGGTGACCCATCAGACAGCCCCACTCGGACTCTCTATTTCACCCTCACATCAGGAGACTCTGTCCCTGCTTATTATGCCCAATGGCATCGATCAGGTGCTCCTCGGAGTTCCCTGGCTTCGTTGCCACTCCCCTCATATTGACTGGGCTTCGGGGAGGATACTGGGCTGGGGCAAGGACTGTGAGGGAAAGTGCCTGAGGGGCAGCGTTCAGGTGGCTTCCACTGAAGTGCCTGCGGATCTCTCCGCGCTCCCCAAACCCTACCACCAGTGCGCGGACGTCTTCTCTAAGAAGTCTGCGGAGACGCTCCCGCCGCACCGTTCCTATGATTGCCCGATTGATTTCCTGCCAGGCACAGAGCCTCCCCGAGGCTGTGTTTACCCCTTAACACTCCCTGAGACGGAGGCTATGTCCCAATATATCCGGGAGAACCTGGCTAGGGGTTTCATCAGAAAATCTGTGTCACCGGCTGGTGCAGGGTTCTTCTTCGTACAGAAGAAGAACGGAGAGTTACGCCCCTGCATTGACTACCGAGGTCTCAATGCTATCACGGTTAAAAACAAATACCCCCTACCATTGATCTCGGAGTTATTTGACAGGTTGCGGGGGGCCCGGATCTTTACTAAATTAGATCTGCGGGGTGCATACAACCTGATCCGCATTCGCGAAGGAGACGAATGGAAGACAGCTTTTAATACCAGGGATGGCCATTACGAATACCTGGTTATGCCCTTTGGCCTTTGTAATGCGCCAGCTATCTTTCAAGATTTTGTCAACGACGTCTTCCGCGACATGCTCTCTACCTCGGTGGTGGTCTATCTGGATGACATACTCATCTTTTCGCCAGATTTGACCACCCACCGGAGAGACGTCTGCAGGGTCTTCTACCGTCTGCGGGCGAACTCGCTATTTGCCAAGCTGGAGAAGTGCCAGTTTGAGCAGGAATCCTTGCCGTTCCTGGGCTATATCATCTCGGCCCAGGGGCTGGCCATGGATCCTGCCAAACTACAAGCGAAAATGGATTGGCAGGAACCCCATTCCCTCAAAGCGGTGCAGCGCTTTTTGGGGTTCGTGAATTACTACCGCCAGTTCATACCACACTTTTCCACACTGGTGGCTCCTTTGGTTGCTCTCACCAAGAAAGGAGCTAACCCCAATGCTTGGTCAGAACATGTCTCCAAGGCCTTCTCGGCTATAAAATCACATTTTGCTGGCGCTCCCATATTACTTCGTCCCGATGTGGATAAGCCGTTTATCCTTGAGGTAGACGCTTCTTCCGTCGGTGCAGGAGTAGTCCTTTATCAAAAGGATGCTCAAGGTCGGAAGCCTCCCTGCTTCTTCTATTCCAAGACCTTCTCACCGGCGGAGAAAAATTACTCCATCGGCGACAGGGAGCTGCTAGCCATGAAGTTGGCTTTTTCTGAGTGGAGACATCTCCTGGAGGGAGCCCGGTTTCCCTTTCAGGTATATATGGACCATAAAAACCTGGTCTATCTACAGACGGCCCAACGCCTGAATTCTCGTCAGGCCAGGTGGTCGCTCTTCTTTTCCCGATTCCGCTTCACCCTCCACTACCTCTCTGGAGAGAAGAACGTCCGTGCGGACGCTCTCTCACGTTCAGTGGTCTCAGCGGAAGAAGGAGAAGCTGAGCCTCGGTTAATTCTCCCGCCGGAGAGTTTTACGACCGTGGCTCCAGTTGCTCTCGAGTCGGTACCACCGGGCAAGACCTTGGTGCCTCCTCAGCTACGGCCGGAGGTCCTCGCCTGGGCACATGCCTCCAGGGTGGGTGGCCATTTTGGTAATAAACGGACCGCCGAACTCCTGGCAAGGTCATATTGGTGGCCACATATGGCTCGAGATGTCAAGGAATACGTGCAAGCATGTGTTTCGTGTGCTCGGAACAGACCCTCTAGACAGAGGCCGGCGGGGCTGCTGTTTCCCCTGCCAGTGGCGGATAGACCTTGGGAGATGGTTGGCATGGATTTCATAGTTGGCCTGCCCAAGTCTGGTGGCAGTACGGTCATCTGGGTGGTCACCGACCATTTTTCCAAAATGGTGCATCTGGTGCCACTCGCACGCCTGCATTCCACTCGAGGTCTGGCCACCTTGTTCATTAAGCACGTATTCTGTTTACATGGCATGCCGGACAAAATTGTGAGTGACTGCAGTCCCCAGTTTGTGTCTCGGTTTTGGAGGGAGCTCTGCAGTTTACTCAGCATCGAGCTAAATCTATCCTCCGCTAACCATCCCGAGACAAATGGCTTGGTCGAGAGAGTCAATCAGACCTTGGTCACCTATTTACGGCATTTTGTCTCTGCCAGGCAGGATGACTCGGCATCCTTGCTACCTTGGGCTGAATTTGCCCTAAACAATGCGGTGGCTGATTCCACTGGTCAGACGCCCTTTCTCCTAAACTATGGTCAACATCCACGCGTCCCTGTCCCAATGCCAGTGTCCTCCACTGACTCCAGGGTGGCAGACTGGGCAGTGGAGGCCCGAGACATTTGGGATCGCACTCAGGATGCTATCCAGGCATCTAAAGAAAGGATGAGGGCGTCCGCCGACACGCATCGGCGGCCCGCGCCAAGCTTCTCCCCTGGCGACATGGTATGGCTCTCCACCCGAAACATTAAACTGCGGGTCGAGTCTCCCAAGTTCGCACCGCGATACATTGGACCATTCAAGGTCCTCGAGCGACTTAGCTCGGTGGTCTACCGCCTGGCTCTTCCTCCACATTTGGCCATTTCGGATGTGTTCCATGTGTCCCTCCTCAAACCAGTTCACATGGTCCGGTTTTCTGAATCATCTGCCGGGTCATCAGACTTATCGTCTGATGAGTTTGAGGTTAACGCCATCGTGGGGCGCAGGTTTGTCCGTGGCAAAAAAATTTTATTTGGTGGACTGGAAGGTTCATGGGCCCAAGGTTCGGACCTGGGAGTCGGTGGAAAACATTCATGCACCGCTCCTGATCGTGGCCTTTGAGCGCAGTGAGGCTCAGAGTGGGGGGCCCTAGGAGGGGGGGTAATGTTAGGCGTCGGATTCCTGGCACTGCACAGCGGGAATCCAGAGCCAGACATCCTGCGGTCTCTCATTCTCCTCTGACTGCTCAGACTCCTGCTCAGCAATCACAACAAGCCAGGCATTCCCCTCAGACTCGTTCTGTGAGCCTGGATGTTGCTGCCATCTCTGGTGCAGCAATGGTAGCGCAACCTGCTTTGCAGGGAACTGCTCCAGAGGCTAAGTCCTCGTGCCGTGCTACTGGGCATGCCCGCAACTTGTCCTCTCAGTGGAGAGCAGGGGTCACATGTGCAGGTCCTATGTCGGATCTGATTGGTCCTTCCCAAAGTACTGGAAGGTCCCGGAAGCGCATGGCTATAAAAAGCCCGCATGGCGGCTCGGCCATGTGCTAGTGTAGCATATTATTCTGTGTGTGTATGGTGATGGATGTATGGACTGGTGTCTGAGTCATTATGAAACCCCTACCCTCTGATATTACGAGTGGTGACCGAGTGTGAATAGTCAGCTCCAGGGTTGTGGCAAGCTACACACCACTTGCTCCACACCTACACTAGCGTCCGTCGGCGCCCGGTCCTCGGCGCCGACGCTTTCGGCTTTTCTCTGCGGCTGTGCTGCAGTAACAGCAACTATTGGTGTTCACGGCTGTGACGCCACACGCAGGCCTCTGTGACGCTAACAGGCCTGTGCCTTTGCTTTAGTGTTCTCCAAGCGACTCTGTGTTTGTACGGAGTCGCCCTTAGCGTTCAGGTGACGTTAACCCGAGCGCAGTCCCGCACCTACTAGGTGCATCTGTCATTGTTCAGCAGCGGTCTTGTCACCTACCGCACGGTGGACCCCGGGCGGCGAACGCACCTACTATTATTTATATTTGGTGCGTTCCGCCAACCCTAACAGTATCCAAGGTCACGTGTGTCATATAAATTCGCCCTGCTGGAGGCGGTGTGTCCAGTCACATGTTGACCATTAAATTATCACCAACCTCCACGTTTTTTTCTCTCTAGTGAGCCATGGGCCAAGTTCAGACCAGTGGGCAGTTGTTGCTGGCCCTCACTGAGATTAGTGAGGAGCTGAATGATGCGGTTCAGCAGCTCCTGCAGCAGAATTATGGGTCTGAGGCCTATCCTCTGCCTCAACTAGAGGGTCCATATACGGCTTTGGCGAGGATGTGCCGTGGAGTCGCTGTTGGGGAGCAAGACTTGCTTATACAGGCGGACATACCCAGGCAGATGGGTGGAGTCAGTGTCCCCATGGTGCTGCCTGGTGTTCCCCAAGGTGAAGGGGTACGTCCCTGTAGTGAGCAGACTAATGATTTAGTCCTTGGCACTGACGCCGAAAATTCTGTACTTTCAGAGAAGCTGTGCCCCCTTGGTCGTGTGGAGGAAGATGACCTGGGAATGTATATTTCCTCCTCACCCTCAGAAGGTACTATGTCAGCAGAGGTGATGGTTGGCGAGGTACCTGAGGGCATACCAATGCTTGTGAACAGTGGAGCTGAAGTCAGTCTGGTGGATGCTCAGTTTGTCCAGACTCATCGTCTGAGGTGTGAGACGCCGGACAGACCCATAAGCGTCCATGCCATTGACTCTGTCCCACTGAGCCAGGGGGGTTAAACCAAGTCGTAGAAGACATTGTGCTGTATAGTGAACATCATGATGAGTCCCAGTCATACTACGTCTTGGAGGGAAATCCAGCACCTATCGTTGTGGGCCCCCCTTGGTCTAAAAAACACATCCGGTTTTAGATTGGCGGATTAGGGAAGTAGTCAGCTGGGAACAGTCGTGTGAGGGCTGCTGCCTAGGGGATACTGTCTCTGCCTTCTCTCTACAACCATCTCCAGTGGGGGCAGCAGAGGTGTTGCGGGAGAGTACAGGCAAGTCTCAACCCTGGCCATTAGCCAACCCTGGGAGGCGGAGACCTCGTGGTGGAAGGGGTTGGAGGGTGGTGTACCCCTTGGTGAATTGCGGGGGTGTGAGTGTGGTGACACAGGGGGATGCCTCTGTTGTCAGTTCCAGAATGAGTTCACCCTATTTTGACAAACGAATGTGTGGCCATAAATGTTCAGGTCCGGACCTGTGTGTGAACGAGCATGTATGGGTGGCCACCAAAAACATCCAGTGGAATTGTGTTGCGGGGGTCTGGAATTCTCAGGTGATCGGGCCGTATCTGGTGTTGGCTATCCAGGACCCGGAGTCTTACCAGCTCGAGTTACTCTCAAACATGCACATACACAACTCGTTCCCCAGGTCGGCGCTTCGGAGATGTGTGGTCCCTCCAGAACATACATTGCCAATACCTGCAGTGCTCGTTTGTCATAAACCTGAAGTGCAGGTAGTTGCAGGTGTGAACTCCGGATATGGGCATCCCTGCTGTAGGTGGTTCCTGATGAGGAGCAGACTTGAGGGTCCAGAAGCCCCTCATTGAGGAGGGGTAATGTCATGATCCAGGTTGGATGATGACAGTTAAAAGCACATGTAACCTTTTTTTTCCTTAAGCTGTGTGCTTAAGTTTGGTTTTGCCCCCGGTGGCCATTAGGATTATTACACAGTGGTGTCTTTTGTTCTAGTTTGGCCCCGGTGGTTGTTAGTGTTATTGCATATGATAATGAAGCAGGTGTGATTTCTTGGGTCCTGCCTATAAAGGTGTAGCAGGTGGTTTCACTCACTGTTGGTGATAGTGTACATTTCAACCATCCTTGGTGGAGAAAGGAGCTAGAGAGAGATCCTTGCAGCACGGTCAGAGCTCTGGTGTGGAAGGAGTCAGAGGGGATTTCCTTGCAGCTCTGACAGAGCTTGGTGGCAGCTATTCAGGAGGAAAGCTGCATTCTGGTGGTGGACTCTGTTGCTAGGAGCAAGAGCAACATAGCAAAGCTAAGTGGTGTTTCCCTGTTTGTGCCTTTCCTTTATATGTGTTTCAGTGCAGTGGTGGGATTAGTCTCTGCACCGGCCATTTCACTAGAAAGGGGTAGGTGCAGGGCGAGCTAGGGTTTAAAGGTATGCTGAGCGGCGCCCGGGGCGGAACCGGCCTAGGGATCGGTAGGAGTGTAGAGACACTGACTTAGGGGAGTGCAGGAGGTCTCCACATCCCCATTCCCTACTGCAGGGCCCACCATTGTAGTTGTTTCCCTGGTGTTTCCCCTTATTATTTAAATTCGCCCTGCTGGAGGCAGTGTATCCAATTTCACATGTATTTGTGAAATTCGCCTGCTGGAGGCGGTGTATCGGCTGCACGTCTTATTATTTAAATTCGCCTTACTGGAGGCGGTGTATCCAGGGTCGCGTGTGTCATATAAATTCGCCCTGCTGGAGGCGGTGTGTCCAGTCACACATTGACCATTGAAAAAACTTAGCTATACTTGCTGTCAATGCTCCGAGCAGCAGAGTAAGGCACCCGACCATCATTCAGCTGAAACACCACTGCTCCTGATAAGCTGAACCACCAGTGCACCAGGTAGATCCAGTCTTCACCACGGTTGATATCAAAAAGAAGTTTATCACCATCACCAGCTGATGCATCAGGCGACCTTGTATAGGAAGGAGGGAGAGGTCACCACCTGTTGACTAACTAAACATATAATACAAAATCCCAGTAGCAGAAATAATCTCAAACAACGGTGAATACTTAGTACTAGACACCGCCTGCAGGCATTAGCCCATGGAAAACTCCAATATATATAGAAACAAACAAAGAAAAAAGGAGTCTATATCCACCTATAAAATTCCATTATTATTTATTGATATTCACAAAATAAAGTAAAATCCATTAACAAAGATTACTAGACAAAAGTTACACAATCACATATAAAAAAAAAAAGTGGTTTGGTACCGTGTTAGCCAGTAGAAAAAAATATATAAAGTGCTCTCAGTGAGAGAAACAAAATAGGAATCTTGTGGGTATGATACCTTTTACTGGCTAACAAATAATAGTGAATGATGTTACAAAGCAAGCTTTCGGGACTGCTTCTGTCCCTTCATCAGGCTGATATCAGCCTGATGAAGGGACAGAAGCAGTCCCGAAAGCTTGCTTTGTAACATCATTCACTATTATTTGTTAGCCATTAAAAGGTATCATACCCACAAGATTCCTATTTTGTTTCTCTCACTGAGAGCACTTTATATATTTTTTACAACCACATATATGACAAATGCATTACAAAGAGACCAAGGTGCAACTGAGTGCAGGGTTGCTAACAGCAAACATAATTAGCATATCTATAGCAAGTGCCATTGTCTCCCAGAGGCTCCATAGGCTACTGAATAGTTAAAGTGAAATAATCCTCCAGTGAGGTGTGAAAGAAATACAAGTGTCCTGCTACCAGTCCTCAGGTCATAACCTGCATGTCATTGCTCACCCATTTGCTGTCAGGAATGCCACACACTGCGCCCCTTTACACGCTCTTCACGTGGGCTTCTTCCAGGGGCTGCTGCAGTGTCTACTGTCCAAAGGTCCTCATCTTATAGGCCACTAACAGGTGTCTGATCGTGTGCTAATGAGCAGCGCATGTTTCCGGGTTCGTGAGCCAGTAGTGACATCACACACAGCGCCAAGGAGATTGCGCGCGTCACAGGGTAACCCTGGTGATGTGACTGGCACGCGCGCGTCACCCGGCGGTGCCGGTGGGATGCCTCCAGCCCAGCGTCACCGCAGACATGCGCACTAGCGATCCAGATCTTCAATACACACATCACTGGAGGATATATTACAGCATTTAAGTGGGGGATTCAAATAGGCAAAATATCTCATTCTATTGAACAATATATACCGCACACCACATATGAAATAAAGACACCCAACAGTACCAATATTTAGGTATTATTACACAGTGCAATCTATAAAAGTGACAGTGCCTTAAATAACAAAACAAAATAATAATAATAACATATGTGCATTATTAAGAAATAAAATATGCACATCTATATATATATATATTGCACACATATATACAGTATAATGTCGTAAAAATACATAATATAAAAAGTGCATTACATAAAAAATGCCTATGAGGCATCAATATATAAGTGACAATAACTACGTCAACAGCATAAAATATGCTGAAAAACCTAATTCTCCAACAACAATGTAGTGAAAATATTTTACACATATTCTTCTTTGGACAGACGGAAATGCCTTTACAGATCCATAGAATCTTCCTCCCCACCACTTGGGTATGTGGCACTATATGATGAGGACAACGGAGTCTCCAAGTGAAAAACAGAACTACAAATACAAAGACAAAAGACACCAATTAACATAAAAACTCCTAAAAAACGGGAGAAACTTAATTGTTCATTTAACCCCGCCAGTGATAGGGTGTTTAAAGAGACAATCCATTTGCATTCCCTCTGAAGGAGGGAGCGCATAGCATCCCCACCACGAATCCCCAACCTGATCCGATCAATTCCCCTAATCCTAAGGGTCGCCGGATTCGATCCATGTTTGAGGCGAAAATGTCTCGCAATCAGTTTCAGAGCTTCCACGTCATCTTCCCCATGAGACGCCTCAATATCTCTCACGTGCTCTCTCATCCGCACTCGCAACTCACGAGAAGTTAATCCTACATATATTAAATTACAACCACATGTGGCATAATATATTACATGCGTTGTAGTGCATGTAATATATTCATAGTTTTGAAGGCTGAAGGAAGACCTTATGTCCATCTAGTTCAGCCTATTTTTAGTGCAGCTGTTCTGCATTGTTGATCCTGGGAAGGCAAAAAACCCACAGAGTAGAAGCCAATTTTCTCCATAGGGAAAAAAATTCCTTCCCCTAAGCTGGGTCAACCATCTACCTATAATATTATGTTATTTTTAACCTTCTATACTGTTAATCACAAGAAAAGCATCCATTCCTTTCTTAAATTCATTCAGTGAGTTGGCCATCACCACTTCCTCAGGAAGAGAATTCCAGAGCCTCATTGCTCTTACCGTGAAGAACCCTCTTCTATGCTGGTGCAGAAATTGTCTTTCCTCCAAACGAAGAGAATGCCCCCTTGTTCTTGTCACAGTCCTTGGTACAAACAGTTCATTGGAGAGATCGCTGTATTGCCCTCTGATATACTTGTACATATATATTAGGTCTCCCCTAAGTCTTCTCTTTTCTAGAGTAAATAGACCTAGTTTTGATAACCTTTCTGGGTATTGTAGTGAATAGTGTTGAGCATTCCGATACCGCAAGTATCGGGTATCGGCCGATATTAGCGGTATCGGAATTCCGATACTGACTTCCGATACTTTTGTCATATCGGATACCGGAATCGGAAGTTCCCATCATGCTATGAGCCTGCTTGCTTTGATTAAGCCAATGGGAATCCTCCGAAGTGTGGGCACATCCTGTTAGGCATGTAGGCATGTTAACTATTGGCATGGCTGTGATTGGCTGCCGAAATGATGTCATGATGCACTATAAAAGCCACCGCAGCCGCCATTTCTGGTTCACTCTGCAGTGAATTTAGTTAGGGACAGGCTGCTGTAGAAGACTGTGAGGGACAGTTAGAAATAGCGATTCCACCAAACATCTAGTGCTTTACCCAGGCTACATAAACCACCACTGTAGCCTTCTTTGCCCTAGCAGCAGTGTTCACAGCTGTCTGCAAGGGCTGTGTGAGTGCAGCTCACGCTGTGGAGTGGGTCCTGCAGCCACGTCAGGTTGTAGGCTGCCCAGCGTGCCTCACTGCTGCCTCATGCATCTTTTAATTTTTGAGCTGCATTTTTTACATAATTTCAATCTAGTGTACTTCCATCCGTATCCATATACGTTGGTTGCAAACACTAGTAGTAGACAGCGGAGCCTTTCTGCAGCCTTTCAGTGCTAGTGTCCACTTTGCTGCACTGTTCACGGCTGTCTGAGAGGTCTCTGACTGTGTGTGAGTGCAGCTCACACTGAGTAGTGTGTCCTGCAGCTACGTCTGGTTGTAGGACGCTCAGCGTGCGTCAGTGCCTCACACATATTTTTATTTGAGTGCAGCTCATTTTTTCTTCTATTAGTGTGCATCCATCCGTCTCCATCTACGGTGGTTGCAAACACTATATAGGAGTACACAGCGGAGCCTTTCTGCAGCCTGTCAGTGCCAGTGCCCACTTAGCTGCACTGTTCACGGCTGTCTGAGAGGTCTCTGACTGTGTGTGAGTGCAGCTCACGCTGAGTAGAGTGTCCTGCAGCTACGTCTGGTTGTAGGACGCTCAACGTGCGTCACTGCCTCGCAAATATTTGTCTTTGAGTGCAGCTCATTTTTTCTTCTCCTATTAGTGTGCATCCATCCGTATCCATCAACATTGGTTGGTTGCAAACACTATATAGGAGTAGATAAAGTAGCCTTTTTTTCTGGCTTGTGCCCTGCCGGCCCAGCCAGATTAGTATTACCCAATTTTTTTGGAGCCTCATCTTTTGCGTTGTAGGTTACCTGCCTGCATTGTAATAGCTCCAAAAAGTTGGTGATACTATCAGTTTCAATTCTTTGTACACATACTTTGAGTTTGTTTCCAACAAAGAAACCACAAAAAAAGTTCACCAAACACTACATTTGGAACTTGTGTAGGCCACATCAGCTCCTATTAAAGTGTAGTCCACACACACTTCATAAAATTAGTGTTTCTTGTACCTGTAACCAGCTGTTCAGGAATAAGCACACTAAGGCCCCCCTTTGTACTTTTCTGCCTATCTTAAGCAGTCTGGCAAGATGAAGAAGGCAGGGAGTAAGGTACGTGGGCATGGGCGTGGAGTTTCAGCAGGGAGAGGACGTGGGGATTCTGCAGGGAGAGGACGTGGGGATTCTGCAGGTAGAGGACGTGGGGATTCTGGGCCTGCTGCGGGCATCAGTGGATCAGCATCCCCCAGTTTTAGCAGGCAACAGTCCTTTATGCGCAGCTTTGTAGGACCTCAACGTACCCCACTGCTGCGGGAGGAACAAATTGAAGCCGTTGTCGGATGGATGGCAGCTAACGCATCGACTTCAATTACTTCCACAGCCTCTCAGGACCAGAGCACCGAAGAGCAACCATCTGTCTCTTCACCACCTGCCAAAGTGCCCAGGCAGTCAGAGAGACATGGACAGGAGCCATCACAGTCTCTACTTCTGTTCTCGGAATCTGTTGGCTTGGAAAGAGGGGGCCAGCCAAGCAGCATTCCTGAATGGGAAGAAGAGGGAGTATGCAGTGATGCGCAACTTCTTTGTCCCTCTGAATCTGAAGAGGCGAGTGGGCCAGTGCCTATGGTCAGCACACCTCAGTACGCATCAGATGATGACGAGACTCAGTTGCCACTTTCTGGTGCATACGGTGCTGGCGAGACAACCCCGGAGAAGCAGCTGTTTGAAGAGGGGAGGGAAGATGATGAGGTCCTTGACCCATCATGGCGTGAGGAACAGGAAGGTGGTGGGAGCAGCTCGGAGGAAGAGATTCCCCTACCGGCCAAAACAGGAGGCAGAGGGAGGGGGAAGACTTGGTTGCCTGTACCCTCCACTTCGGCACCCGTTAGGAGCATTCCTCATTCCAAAGGCAAAACGGGCGCTCCCAAGACTTGCAGTGCGTGGTCCTTTTTTGACACAGTTGCAGATGACATTTGCTTTGTCAAATGCAAGCTGTGTCATCAGAAAGTCAAAAGAGGGAGAAATGTCAGCAACCTCAATACCACAAATATGTGGAAACATGTGCGCACCAAGCACGAGTTGGAGTTGCAGAGACACCCTGAAGACGTAGGCCAACGTACAGCACCACCTACCACCTCTTCAGTTCGTGTTGGGGCCTCTTCCTCCAGCTCACACACTGCTGGTTCGGCTTCCTCACAGGATCGCCAAGGAAGAACCTCTGCCACTGTTGTCCGGAGACCCTGTCAGATTCCACCCATAGCAGCACGTTCCCATCCATCACAGCCATCGGTAGCACAGGCATGGGATAAAAGGCGCCCTTACTCGGCAAACCATCCCCGAGCACAGTCTCTGAATGCTGGCATTGCCAAACTTCTGGCAGTTGAAATGCTGTCATTCAGGCTGGTGGACACTGACACCTTCCGGGACTTAATGGCATTGGCAGTCCCCCAATACAACGTGCCCAGCCGCTTTTATTTCAGCAGGCGAGCCATCCCTGCCCTGCAGAAACATGTTGAGGGCAAAATAAAACATGCGCTACTAAACGCCGTTAGTAGCAAGGTCCACCTGATCACCGATGCGTGGACCAGTAACCATGGACAGGGACGATACCTTTCCCTCACTGCCCACTGGGTCAATGTTGTGGAGCCGGGTACAGATCTGGAGAGTGGCGCTGTACGTGTTCTTCCAACGCCACGGATTGCAGGACACCAGTCTGTACACATAGACTCCTCCTCCTACTCAAGTTCCTCAGAAACAGCAGAGCAGGAGCCTGTTACGACCGATATGAGCACAGCCGTGGCCAAACGTCAACAGGCTGTACTCAAATTAATTTCTTTGGGGAATCGAAGCCACACAGCGCAGGAGCTCTGGAATGCTATCAAGCAGGAGAGCGATGTGTGGTTTGGGCCAGCGAATCTCCAGCCGGGCTTGGTAGTGTGTGACAATGGCCGAAATCTGGTAGCAGCTCTTGGCCTAGGCAACCTCACACACATCCCATGTCTGGCACATGTGCTTAACTTGGTCGTGCAGAGCTTTCTGAGGAACTATCCGGATCTTGATGCACTGTTGCACAAGGTCTGCATAGAGTGCGCTCACTTGCGGCGTTCCAGCACGGCAAGATCGCGCCTCGCTGCTCTGCAGCGACGATTTGGCCTTCCGGAACATCGCATCATATGTGACCTACCCACCCGGTGGAATTCAACGTTACATATGTTGGAGCGGTTGTGTGAGCAGCAGGCAGCAGTCATGGAGTACCAGCTGCATCAGGCGCAAACAAGTCACACTGTGCGCCATTCACACTTCAGCACCATTGAGTGGGCCTCAATGAAGGACATCTGCCTCGTTTTGCGTGCCTTCGATGAATCCACACGGATGGTGAGTGCAGATGATGCACTAGTCAGCATGACTGTCCCCCTTATCTGCCTGCTTCAACAAACACTGCAAGCACTAAGGGATGAGGTTTCGGAAGAGGTGGAGGATGAGGAGTCCCAAATGCCATCTGCTTCTGGACAGTCTGCGCTACATGTTTCCTCACAAAGGCCTAGGCAGGGGACACTTTGTGAGGAGGATGAGGAGGAGTCGATGGAGGAGGAAGACATCTCTCCAGAGGAGGGAGGTACACAAACCTCTACTCAGTATGTACAGCGAGGGTGGGGTGATGCAGAGCAGGCCGAGGTCACGCCTCAAACAGGGGACAGCGGTTCTTTGGCAGTTGGGAGTCTGCAGCACATGGTTGATTTCATGCTGCAGTGCCTGAGAAATGACCGCCGCATCGCCCACATTCTCGTCTCGGCTGATTATTGGGTGTACACCCTCCTAGATCCTCGCTACCGGGACAGCGTACAAAGGCTCATACCAACGTTGAACCGGGAGCGTAAACTGCGGGAGTACGAAGAGTCACTGGTGCAGTCCATAATGTTTTCCATTCCACCCGACAGCATTGTTGCTAGTGCTTTACAAAGCAGCTCTGTGCGTCGAGGCAGTGGAGGAAACTCTGCACAAAGAGGGAGCAGAGGCAGCGCCGCAGCACAAGGCAAGACCACTATGGCCCAAATGTGGCAAAGTTTTGTGTGTCCACCACAATTGTCTACACCATCAGCGACGCCTCGAGTCAGCAGGAGGCAACGCTACTGTCAGATGGTGTCAGACTACATGTCTTGCCCTGTCACTGTACTCCCAGATGGCTCTTTCCCCTTCAAGTTTTGGGTCTCTAAGCTGGATACATGGCCAGAGCTTAGCCAGTATGCATTGGAGGTGCTGGCTTGCCCTGCTGCCAGTGTATTATCGGAACGCGTCTTTAGTGCCGCAGGTGGTGTACTAACAGACCGTCGCACGCGACTATCTTCCGATAATGTTGACCGGCTGACTTTTCTGAAAATGAACAAGGCCTGGATCTCCAAAGACTTTGCCATTTCTCTTACAGACTAAATTAGTGGTTGGCAACTGTATCCAGGTCTGCTGGTGTGTTCATTTTTCTACCACCTGAACTATAATCCCTGTGCTTCAACACAGCCAGTTGTCGCTCAGATGTGTCGTCTGCACAGAGAAACACACTAGCTCCTGTGTTAGTGGGGTTCAGTAACACCAGCTGATCCCCTGCTGTGTGGACGGCAAAGTCACCAGCTCCATCAACATTCAAACCACTACTGATTTTTAACCGTGCCCAACTTAGGTCTCTGGCTCCACTGTCTCTACTATTTCCCCTGGCCTCCAACCCCGCCATCTACATCTCTGAAGTGGCGTCAGCACAATCTACACTTGTTCCTGTGTTCCTGTGGCTCAGTCCCATCAGTTTATCCCCTGATGTGTGTCCGGCAAGGTCTCCTGCTCTGTCCACATTCCCATAACCAGTAGTGGGAATGAGGACAGAGCTGGCGAACTTGCAGGACAAACATCAGGGGATCAACTGACGGGACTGAGCACCAGTAACACAGGAACAAGTGTAGATTGTGCTGACGCCACTTCAGAGATGTAGCTGGCGGGGTTGGAGGCCAGGGTAAATAGTAGAGACAGTGGAGCCAGAGGCCTAAGTGGAGCATGGTTAGAATCAGTAGTAGTCAACAACCTCCATAAAAACCGCTGCCCATTGGCCTCTGCATGCGGCATGCGTAATCCTGGGCTCCAACAGCGTCAGTTGGTATTCAGAAGTGTCGTCTCCACAGAGCCAAACACATTCGTTCAAGTGTTAGTGGGGTTCAGCACTGCCAGCTGTTCCCCTGCTGTGGAGATGGCAAGTCTCCTGCTGCCTACACCTGCCAAAATCCAGTAGGACCCAGCCTGCTCCACGCCTGATCCTGGGCTCCAACAGCGTCAGTTGGTGTTCAGAAGTGTCGTCTCCACAGAGCCAAACACATTCGTTCAAGTGTTAGTGGGGTTCAGCACTGCCAGCTGTTCCCCTGCTGTGGAGATGGCAAGTCTCCTGCTGCCTTCACCTGCCAAAAGCAACAGGCCCCAGCCTGCTCCTCGCTTAATCCTGGGCTCCAACAGCGTCAGTTGGTGTTCAGAAGTGTCGTCTCCACAGAGCCAAACACATTCGTTCAAGTGTTAGTGGGGTTCAGCACTGCCAGCTGTTCCCCTGCTGTGGAGATGGCAAGTCTCCTGCTGCCTTCACCTGCCAAAAGCAACAGGCCCCATCCTGCTCCTTGCCTAATCCTGGGCTCCAACAGCGTCAGTTGGTGTTCAGAAGTGTCGTCTCCACAGAGCCAAACACATTCGTTCAAGTGTTAGTGGTGTTCAGCACTGCCAGCTGTTCCCCTGCTGTGGAGATGGCAAGTCTCCTGCTGCCTTCACCTGCCAAAAGCAACAGGCCCCAGCCTGCTCCTCGCCTAATCCTGGGCTCCAACAGCGTCAGTTGGTGTTCAGAAGTGTCGTCTCCACAGAGCCAAACACATTCGTTCAAGTGTTAGTGGTGTTCAGCACTGCCAGCTGTTCCCCTGCTGTGGAGATGGCAAGTCTCCTGCTGCCTACACCTGCCAAAATCCAGTAGGCCCCAGCCTGCTCCACGCCTGATCCTGGGCTCCAACAGCGTCAGTTGGTGTTCAGAAGTGTCGTCTCCACAGAGCCAAACACATTCGTTCAAGTGTTAGTGGGGTTCAGCACTGCCAGCTGTTCCCCTGCTGTGGAGATGGCAAGTCTCCTGCTGCCTTCACCTGCCAAAAGCAACAGGCCCCAGCCTGCTCCTCGCCTAATCCTGGGCTCCAACAGCGTCAGTTGGTGTTCAGAAGTGTCGTCTCCACAGAGCCAAACACATTCGTTCAAGTGTTAGTGGTGTTCAGCACTGCCAGCTGTTCCCCTGCTGTGGAGATGGCAAGTCTCCTGCTGCCTACACCTGCCAAAATCCAGTAGGCCCCAGCCTGCTCCACGCCTGATCCTGGGCTCCAACAGCGTCAGTTGGTGTTCAGAAGTGTCGTCTCCACAGAGCCAAACACATTCGTTCAAGTGTTAGTGGTGTTCAGCACTGCCAGCTGTTCCCCTGCTGTGGAGATGGCAAGTCTCCTGCTGCCTACACCTGCCAAAATCCAGTAGGCCCCAGCCTGCTCCACGCCTGATCCTGGGCTCCAACGGCGTCAGTTGGTGTTCAGAAGTGTCGTCTCCACAGAGCCAAACGCATTCGTTCAAGTGTTAGTGGGGTTCAGCACTGCCAGCTGTTCCCCTGCTGTGGAGATGGCAAGTCTCCTGCTGCCTTCACCTGCCAAAAGCAACAGGCCCCAGCCTGCTCCTCGCCTAATCCTGGGCTCCAACAGCGTCAGTTGGTGTTCAGAAGTGTCGTCTCCACAGAGCCAAACACATTCGTTCAAGTGTTAGTGGTGTTCAGCACTGCCAGCTGTTCCCCTGCTGTGGAGATGGCAAGTCTCCTGCTGCCTACACCTGCCAAAATCCATTAGGCCCCAGCCTGCTCCACGCCTGATCCTGGGCTCCAACAGCGTCAGTTGGTGTTCAGAAGTGTCATCTCCACAGAGCCAAACACATTCGTTCAAGTGTTAGTGGGGTTCAGCACTGCAAGCTGTTCCCCTGCTGTGGAGATGGCAGTCTCTCCTGCTGTCTCCGCATTCCAAAGACAGTAGGCCTCTGCCTACACCCTACAATTTCCTGGGCTTCAACACAGCGAGTTGTAGCTCGGAAGTGCCGTCCACACGGAAAGAGACACTTGCTCCCGTGTCTCTGTGGGGTTCAGTAACGCCAGCTGTTCCCCTGCTGTGTGGATGGCAGTCTCTCCTGCTGTCTCCGCATTCCAAAGACAGTAGGCCTCTGCCTACACCCTCCTATTTCCTGGGCTTCAACACAGCCAGTTGTAGCTCGGAAGTGCCGTCCACACGGAAAGAGACACTTGCTCCCGTGTCTCAGTGGGGTTCAGTAACGCCAGCTGTTACCCTGCTGTGTGGATGGCAGTCTCTCCTGCTGTCTCTGCATTCCAAAGACAGTAGGCCTCTGCCTACACCCTCCTATTTCCTGGGCTTCAACACAGCCAGTTGTAGCTCGGAAGTGCCGTCCACACGGAAAGAGACACTTGCTCCCGTGTCTCAGTGGGGTTCAGTAACGCCAGCTGTTCCCCTGCTGTGTGGATGGCAGTCTCTCCTGCTGTCTCCGCATTCCAAAGACAGTAGGCCTCTGACTACACCCTCCTATTTCCTGGGCTTCAACACAGCCAGTTGTAGCTCGGAAGTGCCATCCACACGGAAAGAGACACTTGCTCCCGTGTCTCAGTGGGGTTCAGTAACGCTAGCTGATCCCCTGCTGTGTGGATGGCAAAGTCTCCTGCTGCCTACACGGTCCTACTACTACTGATTTTTAATCGTGCTCCAATTAGGCCTGTGGCTCCACTGTCTCTCGTATTTCCCCTGTCCTCCAACCCTGCCAGTTACAGCTCCGAAGTGGCGTCTGCACAATCCACACTTGTTCCTGTGTTACAGGTGTTCAGACTGGTCAGTTAATCCCCTGATGTGTGTCCGGCAATGTCGCCTGCTCTGTCCACATTCCCATAACTAGTTATGGGAATGTGGACAGAGCAGGTGACATTGCCGGACACACATCAGGGGATTAACTGACCGGACTGAACACCTGTAACACAGGAACAAGTGTGGATTGTGCAGACGCCACTTCGGAGCTGTAACTGGCGGGGTTGGAGGACAGGGGAAATACGAAAATCAGTGAAGCCACAGGCCTAAGTGGAGCTTGGTTAAAATTAGTAGAAGTCTACAACCGATCTTAAAATTTCTTCAATGCAGCCTCAGCCTGCTCCGTGCTTGTCCCTGGGCTTCAACACAGCCAGTTGTTGCTCGGAAGTGCCGTCTTCACAGAGTAAAACACTAGCTCCTGTGTTTGTGGGGTTCAGTAACGTCAGCTGTTCCCCTGCTGTTTTGATGGCAATCTGTCCTGCTGCCTCCCAATTGACAGCACATCAGGCCTCAGCCTGCTAAGTGCTTGTCCCTGGGCTCCAACATCGCCAGTTGCTGCTCATAACTGACTTTGGCACGGGTACTCCCTCCTGCCCAGCTTGGTTCCAGCCCTGCCTGCTGTTTCCGGGAAGTGTCAATGTCAGTTTGCCACCCCAAGTTGCCATGTCGTGTTGCAGTTGGGTTAGCCGAGGCTAGGGTGCCAGCAGTTTAGGTGCTTCCTATGTGGACTGCGGGTTCTGGTAAGAAAGGCTTGTTCCGTAGTGCCAGTAGGACAAGCACCCCCTGTAGGACTGTGTGATTCGGTAACTGCGGCCAGCTTGCGGCATGCCAACTTTGCTTTTCAGGGGTAACTTCAGCTGCCCCTCCGGGTTCCAGCACCGTCAGCTGGTTCTCGGCAGAGCCTTTGGCCTAGGTGCCTCCATCTCGGTATCCGAGTTCCGGCATCGTCTGCTGGTCCTTGGTAGTGCTTTGTAGCACAGGTACCTCCTGCTTAGTAACCGGGTTCCAGCACCATCAGCTGGTCCTCGGTTGTGCCATTGGCTCTTATTCCTTCTGCTGCCCCTCCGGGTGCCAGCACTGTCAGCTGGTCCTCGCTATTTCCATTTGCTCTTGCAGCTTATGCTACCCATCTGGGTTCCAGCACCGTCAGCTGGTTCTCGGCAGAGCCTTTGGCCTAGGTGCCTCCATCTCGGTATCCGAGTTCCGGCAACGTCTGCTGGTCCTTGGTAGTGCTTTGTAGCACAGGTACCTCCTGCTTAGTAACCGTGTTCCAGCACCGTCAGCTGGTCCTCGGTTGTGCCATTGGCTCTTATTCCTTCTGCTGCCCCTCCGGGTGCCAGCACTGTCAGCTGGTCCTCGCTATTTCCATTTGCTCTTGCAGCTTATGCTACCCATCTGGGTTCCAGCACCGTCAGCTGGTTCTCGGCAAAGCCTTTGGCCTAGGTGCCTCCATCTCGGTATCCGAGTTCCGGCAACGTCTGCTGGTCCTTGGTAGTGCTTTGTAGCACAGGTACCTCCTGCTTAGTAACCGGGTTCCAGCACCGTCAGCTGGTCCTCGGTAGTGCCATTGGCTCTTGTTCCTTCTGCTGCCCCTCAGGGTGCCAGTACCGTCAGCTGGTTCAAGAGGACAAAGAACAGGAAGACAACCACCAAGATGCAGAACAACAAGAGAGAGAAGACAAAGAAGCATAAAAAAACAAAGCAGAAGAACATTAAGCATAAGACTAATACTCTGAGCAAATGATATTATCTTATTTATAAGCAGAAGAAGACTAAGCAGTGTATGGGGGTGAGTCCGTTCCTCCTCGTGGTGCCCCTGGAAAAGGCCTGCTGCTGCAGGCCAAACTGAACGCGGACAAATCCTGTTGTAAATCTTTTGTGACAGGCAGAACGGAAGGTGTAAACTTCTAACTTTTCTAGATAACAACTACAGGAATGCCTGACACAAATAAGAATATGATGAAGAAGAATAGGAAGAAGATGAAGAAGTTGAATATGTAGAATAATAATTGTTGAATAAGAAGAATATGAAGAATGTAAGAAAAGGAAGAAGAAGAAGAATGTAAAAAAAGGAAGTAGAAGAATTTAAAAAAAGGAAGAAGAAGAAGAATGTAAAAAAAGGAATAAGAAGAAGAATGTAAATAAAGGAAGTAGAAGAATGTAAAAAAAGGAAGAAGAAGAAGAAGAAGAATGTAAAAAAAGGAATAAGAAGAATAAGAAGGTAAAAAATGGAAGAATAAGAAAGAAGAAGAAAGAAGAAGAAGACATACATGTCTGGCAAAATATAAATGAGGCTAACATAGTCAATATCTTTGTAACTCCTAACGTCTTTAAAAAAAAAGTTTAATTCCTGCTATTCCATTTGATTGGGCTAAACCTCTATGGCTTTAATGTCTCCTCCACCTCCCACAATACATTCTACATTATTCTTAGTTGTTTTTCTTCATGTAGAATTAACCTACAAGGAAAGAAAGGGTTTTTTTTAATTCCGATATTTTGGCCCCATTGACTTGCATTGGTTCCCGGTATCGGAATCGGCGATACCGATACTTTTTTTAAAGATCAGCCGATCCATTCCGATCCGATATTTTCAAGTATCGGCTGGTATCGCTCATCTCTAGTAGTGAACCAACTCCATTTATCATTTTAGTAGCCCGCCTTTGAACCCTTTCAAGTTCAGTAATGTCTTTCTTGAGCACCGGCATCCAAAATTGCACACAATACTCCAAGTGTGGTCTGACGAGTGATTTGTACAGAGGGAGAATTATGTTTTCATCTCGTGTCCCCAGTTCTCTTCTAATGCATCCCATGACCCTATTTGCTTTGGTGGCAGCTGCCTGACACTGGGCACTCCAATTTAGCTTTTTATTGGCTAAGATGCCTAAGTCTTTTTCCATGTCTGATTTCCCCAGCAGTTTCCCATTTAGTAAGTAATTGTAGCATCTGTTTCTCCTTCCCATGTGCATAACCTTACACTTATCTGTGTTAAACCTCATTTGCAATTTTTCAGCCCAATTCTCCAATTTACTCAAATCTGTCTGTAGTTGCAAACTGTCCTCATTTGTGTTAACTACCTTACATAGTTTTGTATCATCTGCAAATACTGATATTTTACTGTGTAAGCCATCCACTAGATCATTAATAAATATATTAAATAGTAGGGGGCCCAATAAAGAACCCTGTGGTACCCTACTAGTAACCCTGGCCCAATCTGAGTATGCACCTTTAATAACCACTCTTTGTTTTCTATCACTAAGCCAGCTACCTACCCATCTACACACATTTTCTCCTAGCCCAAGCTTTCTCATCTTACTTACCAATCTTTTATGTGGGACAGTGTCAAATGCTTTAGAAAAGTCGAGATAAATGACATCCAATGATTCTCCTTGGTCCATTTGAGAGCTTACATCCTCATAGAAGCTGATCAGGTTAGTTTGACAGGAGCGATCCTTCATAAATCCATGTTGATATGGAGTTAGACATATATTAACATTGAGATATTCCATAATGGTATCCCTTAGAAACCCTTCAAAAATTTAACCCACAACAGATGTTAAGCTTACCGGCCTATAGTTTCCAGGTTCCCTTTTACACCCCTTTTTGAATATTGGTACCACATTTCCTTGCCGCCAATCAAAAGGAACAGACCCTGTTTCTATAGAGTCTTTAAATATAAGGAACAGAGGCCTGTCTATCACATTACTTAACTCCCTTAATACCCGAGGGTGAATGCCATCAGGGTCATTGATGTTATATTTAGTTAAGCCATCTGATGAAGAGAATGACATGGATCGCTCATGGTTTCTACACGCCAGTCATGCACCACAAGGAAAGAAACCCTTCCTTCTATCTACAATCCCAAAAAGGGAGACGGTTTACTGACATAATGGCTTTTCACTAGCATGTCTCTTAGGTTTCTGCTGCTTCTTGCAGTCATCAAAGGAGAAGATAATAGACAGTCCTTCAAAACAGGATCCGTCAAGAGTATTGGCCAGTGTTTATTGCCTATCCCTTGCATGGTCTCCCATTGCTGATTGAACACAGATATATACCGTGTCTGGCTACTGTCTTTTTTCTTGGTCTGTGCATTTGTCCACAGCAACTCACCCCTCCCCACCTTTCTCGCCCTTGTATAGCCTCTTTTAATACTCCGTCTACTGTACCCAAGATCCTCAAACCTTCGCCCAAACTAAACTAAACATGTAGTAACACCAACGGCAGCCGGGGGCAAAAACCCACCAGTAGACTATCTAAACTTGTAGTAACACCAGCGGCCACTGGGGGGAAAACCCCACCAGCAGACTAACTAAACTTGTAGCAACACCAGCGGCTACCGGGGGCAAAAACCCACCAGCAGACTAACTAAACTTGTAGCAACAACAGCGGCCACCGGGGGCAAAAACTAATATTAACACCCAATGGCCTGAAAGGAAAAAAGTTTATATATGCAAGCAAAAATCTGCCACAGATCCAATAATGGATCGTGACACCGTGTCTGAACAGTAGGTGTTCACTACGGGTGCCAAACTTTACTGTTCGGGTGCACCCATTTCTACTTAGGAAGACTTTGCAGTTGTTTTTTTGCTAATTATTCTAATTTACTGAGATAATGACTTTTGGGTTTTCATTGGCGGTAAGCCATAATCATCAACATTAACTGATATAAACACTTGAAATAGATCACTCTGTTTGTAATGACTGTATAATATATGAGATTCACTTTTTGTATTGAAGAACTTGTATAAATTAATTTTTGATGATATTCTAATTTTGTGGGACACACCTGTATATCAGCAGAGCAAGTTTCCTTACACAGCTCACCTTTTACAACTTGATACAAACTTTCTACGCTTAAATAGTGACTTTTTTCTCTTTCAGCTTTTTCCATATAAACTATGACTTTGCAAATCCAGAGAGAAGCTAGATCCGCTAACAACGATATATTAATAAGTGGGGTAACGTGTTATTATTTCCTGTACATTTGGGGAAATAATCCCAAAGAGGACAAACTCTGCAGAGTGCACCTACTCTAGGCTTCCTACGTAGTGATTGCATTCTATTAGATTTATATTATTGTATATTGTATTGCTAGGTACATAGCTCTACAAAATATCTGCTGTCTACTTATCCATCACTATTGCCTGAGCCAACTGGTATTTTAAAAAGTGCACATTATTTTTTAAAAAAAAAGGTTAAATTTATGAAGTGAAATTATTTTTAACAGCGCGAAATATGAAGTATAATAATCAAGATAATTGATAACAAGATAATTGTATTTTCTCCCTAAACTTTTCTATGGTAAATACAGTGACTGATTTATTACCATTGGTGGGTAATTGACAGAGGATGCCGCAATTATGGCTTTTATCGCAGGTATACTTCTATGTTTCAAAGCGATGCCTTGCTTCTTACAATAATTGACTATGCCATTTGTTGTTTGCGCTGAAGAGTAATAAATCTTTAAGAACATTTTCCCTAGTATAGTATTCAATTAAAAAAAAGGAAAGCAGTCAGAGAGCATATACTTTTCTCATACTAATGGCTTCATTAGCATGACTCAAGTCAAATGAAAAATGCATAGTGCAGATAAAATCAATCCGAGAGTGAAGTGCTGCACATGCTGTAATTATCCCTATAGACGCTCAAGATTTTTTTGCTTTCTGAAAAAAAAAAATGAAAAATTGGCAAGATATATAGTAATTTAATATTGAGGTCCTCATCAATTGATTATTATTGATTATTAGGACAATAGGCAACATTTATTTGCTGTCCTTAACTTACATACCTAGCCTAGTTACAGAAGGAGAGGCAGTGAAAGGGCTCACTCACGATAGCAAGTAAGGCCTGTTTCACACTTCAGTTTTTTGCCATCAGTCACAATCTGTCGTTTTTTGAAAAAAAAAACGATCCAGCGTCTTTTCATGCTGGATCCGGTTTTTTCTCATAGAATTGCATTAGTGACGGATTGTGACGGATGGTCGCATGTTTCATCCATCGTCCAATGGATCCATCAGAAAATCTCTGTCCGTCGGCGGGAGACAATGGACAGAGTAACGTTTTTTGTGTACGTCGAAAAGTCGGACAGCGACGGATCGAGCGCCATCTGTCATTGGCTACAATGAAAGCCTATGGGCGCAGGATCCGTCGCTGTCCGTCAAAAGACAGAATCCATCGCTGGATTCCGTTATTTCATACTGAGCATGCCTGGAACAATTTCTCTCCATTTAAATTAACCCTCAAAGCCTTTCTGGCACATAAAAACTCTCTCTTTCCCTCTCTCTACTGTACCTTTAATTTCGTACAGCTCCAGCTTCGACGGATCCGTAAAAAAACGGATCCAGTGCATCAGTTTTTTGCAATCTTCACAGGATTCGTTTTTTTCACTCTTTGACGGATTGAGACTGATGGCAAAAAACTGTAGTGTGAAACAGTCCTTACTTGAAAGAGTGCTATGTGATGTTTTATCGGATAGCACATGGCCCAATGTTGCACCATGAAGCGGTGTACATCAGATTTTTTTTTTCTCATGTCGATTTGGCGTGAGAAAAAGATTGCAGCTTGCTGCAAGTGACTCCGCAAATCAGACCAAGCACACCCATACACCAGACTGCACTCACATGTCTGATGCAAATGCTAGGAGACACCGGAGAAACTAAGTTCTCTGTCTTCTCTTCACCTGTGCTAACATTTTCTTTTGTGAGAGAATCGGATCACACTAGCATGACAATCGGCTCATTTCTGACAGAGACTGAGCTCAGTGTCATTAGCATAATCTGCCCGATTCTCTCACATGACAGAATCTATGGTTAGTGTGAACGAGCCATATAGTGAAATCTGAGCCATCGGTAGCAAATACTGTAAGATAGCTGAAAATTATATTTTAAAAAGGTAATAAAATACATATAAACTATACATATTTGGTCTTGTCATTTTCGTAACTCCTTCCAGACATGTCTATTTTACATTTTTGCATGTATTCCTTTTCCTTTCTATCTTCCAAGAGTCATTTTTTTATTTTTCCATCAGCCTAGCCATGTGAGGTCTTGTGTTTTGTGGGATGAGTTGTACTTTTGAATAAAACCATTAATTTTATCATATGAAATACTGGAAAGTGGCAAAAAATTGAAATCAGAGCAAAATTGCGGAAAAAGTACAATTCCACAATTGCTTTTTTTATATTTATAGTGTTCACTATACATGCCCCATTGTCTATGC
Source organism: Dendrobates tinctorius (assembly GCF_039654945.1). Lineage (NCBI taxonomy): Eukaryota > Metazoa > Chordata > Amphibia > Anura > Dendrobatidae > Dendrobates > Dendrobates tinctorius. The sequence continues at coordinate 4,975,193 of NW_027361747.1, forward strand.
CACTGTCATAGATTTACAGTGGCAATTTAACGGCCAAAAACTGAGATCTACTCCATGAGCGTCTATTAAAGGCTGGAGACACACTAAAGCAGTCCGAGTCTCCCTGCCGAGAGTCGCAGGAGTGTAATGCACTAATCATGATCTTTTACATAGAGAATTGCTCTAAGTCATTCACACATCGTTTTCAAAGGAAATATTCATCGAAACACATGCACACAGGGTTACGGTAACCATGATGAGGAGGCAAGGAAAGCAGCAACATCCAAATACCATCAAAGGGTATGAAAGGTCCTGAGGAGCCATCTCAATGGGAAGAAGAAAATCCATGCCATCAATACATATGCCCGGCCAGTCATCAGATACCCTGCTGGCTTAGTATGCTGGCCAAAAGAAGAGCTGGAAGCTGCAGATGTGAAGACATGAAAGCTCCTCACAATGCATGGTGGTGGATGCCGTGTTCACACAGGTCCTGCTGCCACCTACCAATGAAAGACATTTGAAACTACAGCCAGCTGCTGTTCTTACAGCGTGAAATTGGGGTTTTCTGAGTCACAGGATTTAACAATCCCACAAGTAATCCACTTTGGGACAATTCCCTTCAGGCATAGTCATAGGATGCTTATGCCAACTTCTGGTTGGTGCAACCTTTGCAGCTTTTCAAAGTCACAGATCTAATAATCCTGTATATGATCTCGTTTGGAATATTTCTCTACTACCCCTTCTCTTTGAAATCTACAGGTTTATACACCAGTTCTTATATGGTGGATGGTGTATCACCTCCAATAGCACCTAATTTACTATTGGTCATACAATATAATGTCCAGAAAATTATAGAGATAGGAGCAGTCTTGTTTACTGATGAAGGCTAGTTGATACAGCCGAAATGTCTATATTTGACTGCAAATAAAAATTCTTCATCTTTGCAACAAGTTGAGTGCCAAAAATTTTTTGATTATTCCACCCTAAGTGTAGCACCCAAAGATTGTATACCAACAGAAAGGAAGGTGGTCGAGGCTTGATAAGCATCCATGCCACCATCACAGATGAAACAAGGAGTATCCAGGAGGATGAGATGCTGAGAGAAAGCCTAAGGCAGCAACAACAACAGATCTGGATGGAAGAACAGGAACATGAAGCACCATGGCAAGATAAGCCGCTGAATGGGATGTATCATAGATAGTGTTGAGCATTCCGATACCGCAAGTATCGGGTATCGGCCGATATTCGCTGTATCGGAATTCCGATACCGAGTACTGATATTTTTTCAATATCGGATACTGGAATCGGAAGTCCCCATAATGCAATGAGCCACTGTTGTGGCTGTGATTGGCTGCTGAAATGATGTCATCATGATGCGCGGTCTGTGCGCATCATGATGCGCTGTCTGTGTCGACTGTGGGGGGTCTGTGCCGACTGTCGGGGGTCTGTACGGGCCTCTCGGGGGTCTGTACAGGCCTGTCGGGGGCCTGTGCCGGCTGCCAGTGGACTGTATGGGCCTCTTGGGGGCCTGTGCTGGCTGCCGGTGGTCTGTACAGGCCTCTCGGGGGTCTGTACTGGCCAGTCGGGGGCCTGTGCCGGCTGCCGATGGTCTGTACGGGCCTCTCGGGGGCCTGTGTCGGCTGTCGGGGGCCTGTGCCGGCTGCCGGTGGTCTGTACAGGCCTCTCGGGGGCCAGTTCGGGCTGTCAGTGGTCTGTGCCGGCTGCTGGGGGCCTATGCCGGCTAGCAGTGGTCTGTATGTAGTAGTAGTCCCATCATCTGGCTAATGTGTTGAATGTAAAAAAAAAAACATACTACATACATACTACATATATACACTCACTGGCCACTTTATTAGGTACACCATGCTAGTAAGGGGTTGGACCCCCTTTTGCCTTCAGAACTGCCTCAATTCTTCGTGGCAGAGATTCAACAAGGTGCTGGAAGCATTCCTCAGAGATTTTGGACCATATTGACATGATGGCATCAAACAGTTGGCGCAGATTTGTCGGCTGCACATCCCTGATGCGAATCTCCCGTTCCACCACATCCCAAAGATGCTCTATTGGATTGAGATCTGGTGACTGAGGAGGCCATTTGAGTACAGTAAACTCATTGTCATGTTCAAGAAACCAATCTGAGATGATTCGAGCTTTATGACATGGCGCATTATCCTGCTGAAAGTAGCCATCAGATGTTGGGTACATTGTGGTCATAAAGGGATGGACATGGTCAGCAACAATACTCAGGTAGGCTGTGGCGTTGCAACGATGCTCAATTGGTACCAAGGGGCCCAAAGAGTGCCCAGAAAAAATTCCCCACACCATGACACCACCACCACCAGCCTGAACCGTTGATACAAGGCAGGATGGATCCATGCTTTCATGTTGTTTACGCCAAATTCTGACCCTACCATCCGAATGTCGCAGCAGAAATCGAGACTCATCAGACCAGGCAACGTTTTTCCAATCTTCTACTGTCCAATTTCGATGAGCTTGTGCAAATTGTAGCCTCAGTTTCCTGTTCTTAGCTGAGAGGAGTGGTACCCAGTGTGGTCTTCTGCTGCTGTAGCCCATCTGCCTCAAAGTTCGACGCACTGTGCGTTCAGAGATGCTCTTCTGCCTACCTTGGTTGTAACGGGTGGCAATTTGAGTCACTGTTGCCTTTCTATCAGCTCGAACCAGTCTGCCCATTCTCCTCTGACCTCTGGCATCAACATGGCATTTCCGGCCACAGAACTGCCGCTCACCGGATTTTTTTTCTTTTTCGGACCATTCTCTGTAAACCCTAGAGATGGTTGTGCGTGAAAATCCCAGTAGATCAGCAGTTTCTGAAATTCTCAGACCAGCCCTTCTGGCACCAACAATCATGCCACGTTCAAAGGCACTCAAATCACCTTTCTTCCCCATACTGATGCTCGGTTTGAACTGCAGGAGATTGTCTTGACCATGTCTACATGCCTAAATGCACTGAGTTGCCGCCATGTGATTGGCTGATTAGAAATTAAGTCTTAACACACAGTTGGACAGGTGTACCTAATAAAGTGGCCAGTGAGTGTACAACATTCATACAACATACATACATACTTCATATATACTACATTCATACACCATACATATTTACTACATACATACTTCATATATACTGCATTCATACACCATACATATATACTACATACTACATACATGCTACATATATACAACATACATACATACTACATACTACATACATGCTACATATATACTACATTCATACAACATACATGCATACTACATACATACTTCATATATACTACATTCATACAGCATACATACATACTACATACATGCTACATATATACTACATTCATACAACATACATACATACTACATACTACATACATGCTACATATATACTACATTCATACAACATACATACATATTACATACATACTTCATAGATACTACATACATGTATACTACATACTACATACATGCTACATATATACTACATTCATACAACATACATACATACTACATACATACTTCATATATACTACATTCATACAGCATACATATATACTACATACATGCTACATATATACTACATTCATACAGAATACATACATACTACATACATACTACATATATACTACATTCATACAACATACATATATACTACATACTACATACATGCTACATATATACTACATTCATGCAACATACATACATACTACATACTACACACATGCTACATATATACTACATACATACAACATACATACATACTACATACATACTTCATATATACTACATTCATACAACATACATATATACTACATACATGCTACATATATACTACATTCATACAAACATACTACATACATACTTACCTCTCCACTCACTCCCTCCTAGACCCTTCACAGTCCGGTTTCCGCCCCCTACATTTGACAGAAACTGCACTCATCAAAGTGACCAATGACCTTCTGACAGCAAAACGTAATGGTGACCATTCTCTGCTCATTCTTCTCGACCTTTCTGCAGCTTTCGACACTGTTGACCATCCTCTCCTACTCTCTAGGCTCCAGTCACTAGGCATTAAGGACACTGCTCTTTCCTGGTTCTCCTCCTATCTTTCCGACCGCTCCTTCAGTGTTCTGTTTTCTGGCTCCACTTCATCTCCTCTTCCTCTCACTGTTGGGGTACCTCAGGGCTCAGTCCTTGGCCCCCTTCTCTTCTCTCTCTATACAGCCCCAATTGGACAGACCATCAGCAGATTTGGCTTTCAGTACCATCTTTATGCTGATGACACACAACTGTACACATCATCCCCTGACCTTACCTCCGCTGTACTACAGAACGCCACTGACTGTCTGTCTGCAGTCTCCAACATCATGTCTGCTCTCTATCTGAAACTCAACCTCTCCAAAACTGAACTTCTTCTGCTCCCTCCATCTACTAACCTCCCTAAATCTGACATTTCCCTCTCTGTGGGTGGCACCATAATAACACCCCGACAGCAGGTGCGCTGTCTGGGTGTTATGTTCGACTCCGATCTCTCCTTCACCTCCCATATACAATCTCTTGCCCGCTCATGCCGCTTACACCTAAAGAACATCTCTAGAATCCGCCCTTTTCTCACCATGGAAACAACAAAAACTCTCACTGTCGCCCTGATCCACTCCCGCCTAGACTACTGTAATGCTCTATTAATTGGCCTCCCTCTCACTCGACTCTCCCCTCTCCAGTCTATCCTTAATGCAGCAGCCAGGGTTGTCCATCTGGCTAATCGTTTCTCAGACGCGTCCGCTCTTCGCCAGTCGTTACACTGGCTGCCAATTCATTACAGGGTACAATTCAAAGTACTTGTTCTCACCCACAAAGCTCTCCACAGTGCGGCACCCCCTTACATCTCCTCCCTCATTTCTGTCTATCGGCCTAACCGACCGCTGCGCTCTGCAAATGACTTTCGACTAACCTCTGCCCTAATCCGTACCTCCCACTCCCGACTCCAAGACTTCTCCCGTGCTGCGCCAATCCTCTGGAATGCTCTACCCCAAAATATTAGGACCATCCACAATTTGCATAGTTTTAGGCGCTCGCTCAAAACACATTTGTTCAGAGCGGCCTATCACATTCAGTAATCAAAGTCATGTTTGTGTGTGTGTAGCCCATTCACTATCTCCATCTAACCCCCACCCCCTGAAGATGGCTGGACCGTCATTGTAAATACATCATTGTAAATACAAACCTGTGCTTTGTATCCCCCCCACCTCATTGTAGATTGTAAGCTCCACGAGCAGGGTCGTCTTATTTCGCTTTAATTATTGTATTGTTAACGTTGTTACTTATGACTGTTGTGTTTGAAACTGTTCAACTGTAAAGCGCTGCGGAATATGTTGGCGCTATATAAATAAAGATTATTATTATTATATATACTACATTCATACAACATACATATATACTACATACTACATACATGCTACATATATACTACATTCATACAACATACATACTACATACATGCTACATATATACTACATTCATACAACATACATATATACTACATACTACATACATGCTACATATATACTACATTCATACAACATACATACTACATACATACTACATATATACTACATTCATACAACATACATACATACTACATACATGCTACATATATACTACATTCATACAACACATATACATACTACATACATGCTACATATATACTACATTCATACAACAAACATATATACTACATACTACATACATACTTCTTATATACTACATTCATACAACATACATACATAATACATACTACATATATGCTACATTCATACAAATACATACATACTACATACTACATACATACAACATGCTACAGAAATACAACATACATACATACTACATACTGCATACATACTACATACATACTGCATACAATACATTCATACAATACACACATATAGACATACAGTACATATAACATAGAGTACATACTCACCATCACTTGTCACTTTGATCCCCAAAGCCAGTGTCATCTAGGAAAAAATATGAAAATAACAAACAAGCCATATACTCCCTGATCCGCAGAAATCCACAAGGGTCCCACGCTGATCTCCCATGGAGAACAGCAGCATCAGCTGATGCGATCGCTCTCTAGGGGCTTCAATAATCCAATGACGGGATGTAGGTATCCTTCCGCACTGTATTCCTCCGCCACTGTAAAAAAAATAGTCCCTAGTCTCACTTTTGGCATTGCTGTGTGAGAACGTTACCACACAGCTTTTGCCATAAAGTGAGACCAGGGACTATTTTTTTACAGTGGCGGAGGAATACAGTGCGGAAGGATGCCTATCTCCCGTTACTGGATTCCTGGAGCCCCATAGAGAGTGGTCGCATCAGCTGATGCTGCTGTTCTCCATGAGAGATCGGCGTGGGACCCTCGTGGATTTCTGCGGATCAGGGAGTATATGGCTTGTTTGTTATTTTCATATTTTTTCCTAGATGACACTGGCTTCGGGGATCAAAATGACAAGTGTTATGTTATATGTTATATGTGTATGTATGTTGTATGAATGTAGTATATATGTAGCATGTATGTAGTGTGTAGTATGTATGTATGTATTGTAGAGATGTGACTCGCTCAGGTGCAGCGGGAGACAATCATGAGGCAGGTTCTTCCCAAAGTTCATGAGGTTTATTTGCTCCATAAACCATAAATCAGCATATCACCAAAATAGCCTCTAGCTTAGGCACAAAAGAACATAAACGTCCGTGGCTTCAGACTCGGACCGAGAGTCTCAGCACATGCTGGGAGGTGTATTCCTCCCCATATACACTAATATACCCAGCTCAGGGCAATGTCCAGAGCAGCGCTCTATCTGCAGCCGCAGACCAAGGAAGGCTTCTCCTTCCTTAGCACACAGGCCCCTCTCTGTAGTGTCCCCCCTGGACACAGGGAAGTCTGTCCACACTCTCACAGACTCCCTCCACTCTCACATGTGCCAAACACCTCAATTACATAGCCCTGTAACCACACCCAAAGGGGATCACATGGCTATGACATCACCAAAGGTTGTATAGACACACAGGCTTCCCTGACACAGTGTAACAGAAAGATCAGCAGTACCTCTGCTGATCAATACACCCTGGAGCCTGCATCCCAAGGCCACCCACCTTGAGACCCACAATGGTCATTTAGGACCCTGCTCCTGTTACCACACTGAATGTGCCTGTACACCCGTCCTGGGACACCCACACAGCGCCCCCTAGCCGACACAGTGGTAACTACACCACATACCTCCCCCCTCTGTTCAAACTTGTGGGGTTGAACACATGACATCACCCAGGTATCTTGAGACCTGGCACCCATGTCACCTTGCCCTACAAGTCGAGAGGACCATCTCCGTCTGTTTCGGTAGTCAAACTGCCTCATATTCACGTTAGGCCTCCCCCGCCCCCAGCGGTCAGTATCTCGGCCTTGGGCTTTGGCCTTCCCGTCAACGTCCGTCAGTGTGATCAGACACTCTTTAGTCTCCACCTGTTTGCAGTGCGCTCCGTCACCCGACCTTTCTCTCACCGGCCGGCTCTCCCAGTTCACACTGTCATGAGTCCCACGTCCAGCTGGGCCAACTGGCTGGTCTGAGTCTGACCCTCTGTCACTATGTCCACCACCGGGTCTCGTGCCTATGTTACTACGATTAGAACGGCCACTTGCGGACTCTCGACGTTCTTGCCTTCAACTACCTGTCCTTTCATTCCTTGGAGGATCCCTTCGGGTCCTTACACCTTGGGTTGGAGGTGGACGCCACCTGACGTTCTCTATCTGCTCATTCATCTGCAGTCGATCCTGTCTTAGCTGCTCAATCTCCTTCAGGTACGCTACCCGATATTCCAGGAGCATGCGAAGCTTCCCAATGCTTTCCACCGAACCAACCACAATGACAGGAACCATGTCATCTTCAATAACGACTTGGATTTCACCAGCAGGTGGGATCCTCACTCTCTTCACACAGGACCGATTCACCATCTCCTGCATCACCTTTCCAAGTCTGCCAACGACTTTCCCCACCAGATTTCTGGGTACCGGAATTATGTCTTCCACAAAGCCCAGCCGACTTTGTGCTTCCCTTGCAAGCTCCAGACGTCGAGCGGCTTTCCTATTACGCTCCACGAGCATCTGTTTCGTGCGGAGACATTGTAGGTGCATCTCCTTCAGGACAGCCACCCTTCTCTCTGTGTCTTCCGTTTCTGCCAGTATCACCAACTGGTCTGTTTCTGGTGCCCAGCTCACACTATAGGCCTTTACTGCCTTTTTAAAGGTCTCATGCACACCTTCGCTGGCACACGCTTCTCGCACGTCTTCGGGTACCTCCATCACGCACTTGAAGGTCATGGACTTGCTCTCATCCTGGACAGATGGCTCTGGGTTCCCCACGGACACTTCCCTCAAGGTATCTGCAAGACCGGGTGACTGTCTTGTGCAGCTCTTGGTTCACCATCTTCCTGAGATTTACAGTCTTCAGGACCCTTTTCCAAGATGGGCTTTGGCAGTTCTGCCTTGCTATCAGTCGGGCACGGCCGCTGTACGTCTTCACCCATCCACTTCTTCTCCTGTAGAAGACCTTTTACTACTCCACTGAGTTCTTGCAGAACTTTATCTCACTCCTCTGCCAGGTAGCGACGCTGATCCTCTCTCCTGAGAATCTCCTGTTGATGCTTCTCTTGGGCCTCTCTGAGCACCTCCATATCTTCCAACAGGGTCTTGTTCATGGTTTTACACGCTGACAGGTGACCTCTGAGCTCAGAGACTTCCTTCTCCAGCTCATCCACTCTGTGCTCAGCTGCTTGCCTTAGGATTCTTTCCCGTTCGACATGTTCTGTTACAGTCTCCTTTATAAGCTGTATCTCACGATCTTGTTCTCTTTTGGCCAGCACGTGTCTCACCACTACCTCTTTAATTATATCATCAAAGGGTACCACTGGGTCAGTCACACCAGTCGAGTGAACCCTCCAGTTACCGTCCAGCACCAATGTGTCTAGTCCAGTAGTCTCATCTCCCAGCCCACCATCTGTCTTATCACGAGACGTCAGGTCCGTCAGTTGGGCAGATGTACTTCTTCCTCTGGTCAGTTCTACCTCTGACCTGTCCATGTCAGGAGCCGTCACTGTTTCAGTGTCTGCTTGCCCCACAGTCGAAGCATCTCCACCGTCCGACCAAACGTCATCAAACAAAAGAAAGTCCCGGCCCCTCTCCCAGGCATACACTAAGTCCAGTGGTATCCCACTACCTTGGCACTCACCACCTTTGGTCCCCTCAAACACTACTGTGTCTACTGCGTAGTTCACCGTGACCCCGTGTTTACAGCGAACCCTGACGTTTTTCTCGGCCAGAGAGAAAACGAGAGGCGTTCCTGTCAGAGTCACCTGACTCTCTGAGTCCAGCCGACCAAAGGCTCCTTCCCGGTGCAGCATCACTGTACACATCTGTGGCCCGTCATTACTACCCGGAAAGGATATTCCACATTCTGAAAAAGACCTGCACATACACTGCGGTACTCCAGACATATCTACTGAGTCACCCAGTGTTGTCACTTCTTCACACTTGGCCCCTTTCTGGACCACCACCCCACTTTGGGTTGCCACCCCAATTTGGGTCACCGCCCCCTTTTGGAACTCCACCCCTTTTTGGGTCACCACTCCAACTTGGGTCACCGCCCCCTTTTGGGACTCCACCCCTTTTTGGGTTACCACTCCAATTTGGGTCACCGCCCCCTTTTGGGACTCCACCCCTTTTTGGGTCACCGCCCACTTTTGGGTCACCGCCCCCTTTTGGGTCACCGCTCCCTTTTGGGATTTCCCCATGTCCGTCCTGCAGAACCTCTTAGGCCACAGTTCACACAGTACAGTTTGTCTTTTAACGATACCACACAAGTCTTTGCTGGCACCACCACAGCTCCTGCTGTCACTGATCACCGGCACCTCCGGCTGCTGTTCACACACATACACAGCGGCTGGTGTCACTGCAGCTCCTGCTGCGCCATCTTCGTGGACCCGCCGATCCACCGGAAGCCGCTTGTCACCTTCGTAACCCCTCCGGGTTACTGGAAGCCGCTTGTCACCCTCAAAGATAAAAAAGCCACAAAAGTGCGCCCATAGGGCCTTACCAGTGCAGGTATAATGGGTTATGCAGCAATAATACAGGGTACTCACCCTTAAAAGTTGTGTAAAGCCACAACTACTGTATCCGCTTAGTCACATGCCATAAAGCTGCAGCAGGATGGCGTAGACAGACAGCGTCTGCTACCAATGCTCCCAGGGCAGATCCCTTAAAGAAAACACCAGGTCCTTGTGCTGCGAGACCTTCGTGACCCCACTGAGCCACAGCAAGCACCTTCAGGTTTTGCAGAGGAAAAGAAAAAAAAAAAAGAAAAAAAAAAAACACATGCACAGTCTCTCACATGTCCTGTTCGTGTGCCACTCAGGACGTACCGTCTCCACCTGAGACCGTCCAACACACAGGGCACACCGGGTGCTATTCAGGGAGCCGACCCTCCTCCCAGGGTCTCCCAACACACCAGCCTCACCAGGTCCAGGGGCTCAGCGGGTGCTCTTCAGGACATCCGTCTCCGCCTGAGACTGCCCAACACACGCCTCACCAGGTCCAAGGTCATAGCACGTGTTCCAGGGATCCGATTCCTCTCCCAGAACCTCCCAACACTGACCCTCCAGGACCTTGCTCACTGACCCCTCCAGGAACACAGTCTCTCACTGACCCTGGTCAGTGCAACACAGACTCCTGTCTGTTACCTGTGTCGGCCACACAGGTTCCTGGACGCCTCTTCTCTTCAGAGGTATCCCACAAATATTAATACAGTCACTTTCTCTGACCTCGGTCAGTATTACTCACGGTTGTCAGACTGTCTGCTCTCCTGGCTCAGAATCGCCAGCGCTGCCACACGTGCTTCTGGGAATCGTTGCCCGCATTCTCCACCAATTGTAGGGATGTGACTCGCTCAGGTGCAGCGGGAGACAATCATGAGGCAGGTTCTTCCCAAAGTTCATGAGGTTTATTTGCTCCATAAACCATAAATCAGCATATCACCAAAATAGCCTCTAGCTTAGGCACAAAAGAACATAAACGTCCGTGGCTTCAGACTCGGACCGAGAGTCTCAGCACATGCTGGGAGGTGTAGTCCTCCCCATATACACTAATATACCCAGCTCAGGGCAATGTCCAGAGCAGCGCTCTATCTGCAGCCGCAGACCAAGGAAGGCTTCTCCTTCCTTAGCACACAGGCCCCTCTCTGTAGTGTCCCCCCTGGACACAGGGAAGTCTGTCCACACTCTCACAGACTCCCTCCACTCTCACATGTGCCAAACACCTCAATTACATAGCCCTGTAACCACACCCAAAGGGGATCACATGGCTATGACATCACCAAAGGTTGTATAGACACACAGGCTTCCCTGACACAGTGTAACAGAAAGATCAGCAGTACCTCTGCTGATCAATACACCCTGGAGCCTGCATCCCAAGGCCACCCACCTTGAGACCCACAATGGTCATTTAGGACCCTGCTCCTGTTACCACACTGAATGTGCCTGTACACCCGTCCTGGGACACCCACACAGCGCCCCCTAGCCGACACAGTGGTAACTACACCACAGTATGTTGTATGAATGTAGTATATATGTATCATGTACGTAGTATGTAGTATGTATGTATGTTGTATGAATGTAGTATATATGTAGCATGTATGTAGTATGTATGTATGCTGTATGAATGTAGTATATATGTAGTATATATGTAGTATGTATGTAGTATGTATGTATGCTGTATGAATGTAGTATATATGAAGTATGTATGTAGCATGTATGTATGCTGTATGAATGTAGTATGTATGTAGTATGTTTTGTTTTTTTTTTACATTCAACACATTAGCCGGATGATGGGGCTACTACTGTCCCATCATTGGCTAATGTGTCAATCACTGTCATTGTAGCAGGCATCGCCCAATGGGACTTGTAGTGAGACCAGGGACTATTTTTTTACAGTGGCGGAGGAATACAGTGTGGAAGGATACCTATCTCCCGTCACTGGATTCCTGGAGCCCCGTAGAGAGTGGTCGCATCAGCTGATGCTGCTGTTCTCCACGAGAGATCGGCGTGGGACCCTCGTGGATTTCTGCGGATCATTGAGTATATGGCTTGTTTGTTATTTTCATATTTTTTCCTAGATGACACTGGCTTCGGGGATCAAAATGATAAGTGTTGGTGAGTATGTACTCTATGTTATATGTACTGTATGTCTATATGTATGTATTGCATGAATGTATGAATGTATTGTATGCAGTATGTATGTAGTATGTATGCAGTATGTAGTATGTATGTATGTATTTTGTATGTCTGTAGCATGTTGTATGTATGTAGTATGTATGTATGCATATTGTATGATTGTAGCATATACAGTGGGGAAAAAAAGTATTTAGTCAGTCAGCAATAGTGCAAGTTCCACCACTTAAAAAGATGAGAGGCGTCTGTAATTTACATCATAGGTAGACCTCAACTATGGGAGACAAACTGAGAAAAAAAAATCCAGAAAATCACATTGTCTGTTTTTTTTTCATTTTATTTGCATATTATGGTGGAAAATAAGTATTTGGTCAGAAACAAGCAATCAAGATTTCTGGCTCTCACAGACCTGTAACTTCTTCTTTAAGAGTCTCCTCTTTCCTCCACTCATTACCTGTAGTAATGGCACCTGTTTAAACTTGTTATCAGTATAAAAAGACACCTGTGCACACCCTCAAACAGTCTGACTCCAAACTCCACTATGGTGAACACCAAAGAGCTGTCAAAGGACACCAGAAACAAAATTGTAGCCCTGCACCAGGCTGGGAAGACTGAATCTGCAATAGCCAACCAGCTTGGAGTGAAGAAATCAACTGTGGGAGCAATAATTAGAAAATGGAAGACATACAAGACCACTGATAATCTCCCTCGATCTGGTGCTCCACGCAAAATCCCACCCCGTGGGGTCAGAATGATCACAAGAACGGTGAGCAAAAATCCCAGAACCACGCAGGGGGACCTAGTGAATGAACTGCAGAGAGCTGGGACCAATGTAACAAGGCCTACCATAAGTAACACACTACGCCACCATGGACTCAGATCCTGCAGTGCCAGACGTGTCCCACTGCTTAAGCCTGTACATGTCCGGGCCCGTCTGAAGTTTGCTAGAGAGCATTTGGATGATCCAGAGGAGTTTTGGGAGAATGTCCTATGGTCTGATGAAACCAAACTGGAACTGTTTGGTAGAAACACAACTTGTCGTGTTTGGAGGAAAAAGAATACTGAGTTGCATCCATCAAACACCATACCTACTGTAAAGCATGGTGGTGGAAACATCATGCTTTGGGGCTGTTTCTCTGCAAAGGGGCCAGGACAACTGATCCGGGTACATGAAAGAATGAATGGGGCCATGTATCGTGAGATTTTGAGTGCAAACCTCCTTCCATCAGCAAGGGCATTGAAGATGAAACGTGGCTGGGTCTTTCAACATGACAATGATCCAAAGCACACCGCCAGGGCAACGAAGGAGTGGCTTCGTAAGAAGCATTTCAAGGTCCTGGAGTGGCCTAGCCAGTCTCCAGATCTCAACCCTATAGAAAACCTTTGGAGGGAGTTGAAAGTCCGTGTTGCCAAGCGAAAATCCAAAAACATCACTGCTCTAGAGGAGATCTGCATGGAGGAATGGGCCAACATACCAACAACAGTGTGTGGCAACCTTGTGAAGACTTACAGAAAACGTTTGACCTCTGTCATTGCCAACAAAGGATATATCACAAAGTATTGAGATGAAATTTTGTTTCTGACCAAATACTTATTTTCCACCATAATATGCAAATAAAATGAAAAAAAAACAGACAATGTGATTTTCTGGATTTTTTTTTCTCAGTTTGTCTCCCATAGTTGAGGTCTACCTATGATGTAAATTACAGACGCCTCTCATCTTTTTAAGTGGTGGAACTTGCATTATTGCTGACTGACTAAATACTTTTTTTCCCCACTGTATGTAGTATGTATGTAGTATGTATGTATGTTGTATGAATGTAGCATATATGTAGTATGTATGTAGTATGTAGTATGTATGTATGTTGTATGAATGTAGTATATATGTAGTATGTATGTAGTATGTATGTATGTTGTATGAATGTAGTATATATGTAGCATGCATGTAGTGTGTAGTATGTATGTATGTTGTATGAATGTAGTATATATGTATCATGTACGTAGTATGTAGTATGTATGTATGTTGTATGAATGTAGTATATATGTAGCATGTATGTAGTATGTATGTATGCTGTATGAATGTAGTATATATGTAGTATATATGTAGTATGTATGTAGTATGTATGTATTCTGTATGAATGTAGTATATATGAAGTATGTATGTAGTATGTATGTATGCTGTATGAATGTAGTATGTATGTAGTATGTGTTTTTTTTTTTTTTTTTTTTTTTACATTCAACACATTAGCCGGATGATGGGGCTACTACTGTCCCATCATTGGCTAATGTGTCAATCACTGTCATTGTAGCAGGCATCGCCCGATGGGACTTGTAGTCCCATCGGACGATGCCTGCCTGCACACACACAAGACCCCCGGCAGGCCCGCACAGACCACCGGCAGCCGGCACAGGCAGCCGGCACAAACCACCGACAGCTGGCACAGGCCCCCGAAAAGCCCGCACAGACCACCGGCAGCCGGCACAGGCCCCCGGCAGCCGGCACAGACCACCGACAGCCGGCACAGGCCCCTGAGAGGCCTGTACAGACCACCGGCAGCCGGCACAGGCCCCCGACAGGCCTGTACAGACCCCCGAGATGCCCGTAATGACCACCGGCAGCCAGCACAGGCCCTCGACAGTCGGCACAGACCCCCGAGAGGCCCGCACAGACCACCGGCAGCCGGCACAGGCCCCCAACAGACGGCACAGAACCCACTCGCACACACAGACACGCACAGTGTCTGCCCATGCACCGCCCACACTCTTCCCCCCTCCCAAACAGGATGTACAAGGTAAGAAAGGGGTTTTTTTAATTCCGATATTTCTGCCTCATTGACTTGAATGGGACTTCCGGGATCGGTCACAGGTGAGGATGTACCCCATACTTTTTTCATATCGGCCGATCCAATCCGATCCGATATTTTTCAATATCGGGTGGTATTGCTCAACACTAATCATAGACAAATAATGGGGGTGGCTGACATGGTGAAATCCTACTAATGGCTTGAGAAAGCTGGACTTCGAGACAGCACAGAGGCACTAATCATAGCAGCACAAGAACAAGAACTAAGTACCAGGTCCACAGAAGGAGGAATCTGCCACAAGACAAGACCCTAGGTGCAGACTATGCAAAGAAACCTCAGAAACAGTCCAACACATAGTGTCAAGATGAAAAATGCAAGCAGGAACAGCGTATACCAAATGCCACAATCAAGTAGTTGGAATTGTATACAGGAACATCTGCTCAGCACATGGGCTAAGTCCCCCTAAGTCCCCCTAAGTCCAGGAGGAAGACCCCAGACAAAGTGGGGGAGAATGAAAGGGAAAAAATCCTGTGGGACTTCAAGATCCAGATGGATAAGCAGGTATTGGCTAACCAACCAGACACTGTGATAGTAGACAATGATCAGAAGACAGCAATGATAATAGATGTGGCAGTGCCAAGTGACAGCAACATTAGAAAGAAGGAATACGTGAATCTGGAGAAATACCAGGGCCTCAAAGGAGAACTGGAGAAGATGTGGAAGGTGAAGGCAACAGTGATTCCAGTGGTGATAGTAGCACTTGTAGCAGTGATCCCTAAGTTGGAACAATGGCTACAACAGATCCCAGGAGCAACATCTCTGCTCTCTTTCCAGAAAAGCACAATGCTCAGAACAACTAAGATCCTGCATAGAACTCTCAAACTCTCAGGCCTCTGGTAGAGGACCTGAGATTGGGAAAGGACAACAAAGACCACCCCCAGTGGGGGTGAGAAGGAAGTTTTTGTTGCTTCAGGTTTTTTTCAGAGAATATGAATGAGAATACCAAAACTTTTTCTCCACTTATGGTTAGTGGTTAGATGAAGCCTTTATTGCTAAACTATTGTGTTTTCTCTTTTTAAATCATAATGAAAACCCAAGACATCCAAATGACCCTGATCAAGGTCACATAGCCTGGTGATTTTGGCCTGATAATATGCACAGAAGTTGACACAAATGGGTTTGAATGTCTACTAAAGGTTACATCCTCACCTGTGACCTGTTTGCTTGTAATCAGTGTGTGCTTAAAAGCTAAGTGAGTTTCTGGGATCCAGACAGACTCTTGCATCTTTCATTAAGCCACTGATGTTTCTGGATTGTGAGTCATAGGGAAATCAGAAGAATTGTCATTGGATCTATGGGAAAAGTTGGTTGCACTCCATAAAACAGGAAAGGGATACAAAAATATATATGAAAAAAATCCCACAAATAACATCAGCTGAAATATTGGACTCTCTGAAAACTAGCAGTGTGATTGTTTCAAGATGCACATTAAGGAGGCACTAGAAGAAAAATGGGCTGTATGGTAGAGTTCCAGAAGAAAGCCATTACAGCCCAAATGCCACAAAGTATCTCACCTGCAATACGCTAAACAACACAGAGGCAAGCCTCAAAACATCTGAAACAAGGTAATTTGGAGTGAGGAGACCAAAATTGAACTTTTTGGCCGCAACCATTAACATTGCATTTGGAGAGAGGTCAACAAGGCCTATGATGAAAGGAACACCATTCCTACTGTAAAGCACGGAGGTGGATCGCTGATGTTTTGGAGATGTGTGAGCTACAAAGGCACAGGAAACTTGGTTAATGTTGAAGGAAAGATGAATCCAGCATGTTATCCTCAAATACTATAGTCAAATTTGCAATCATCAGCCCAGAAACTTTGCATGGACGTACTTCGACATTCCAACATGACATCGATCCAAAAGACAAGGCCAAGTCGACCTGTCATTGGTTAGAAAATAACAAAGTGAAGGTTCTGGAGTGGCCATCTCAGTCTCCTGACCTCAATACTCAATATTATTGAGCCACTCTGGCGAGATATCAAGGTCATGTGGGTCGCCCTCCCAGGGCTGTGGGGTACTCGGTACCAGGCCAGTGTCAGGGGAATGTGTCACAGCAGCGGTGACACGGTCCATGGCCCTGGGCGCTCAAGTAATGGGGGAATGCAGTTAATGGAATGGAATAGCTCATGACGCCACCTATGGTGTTCGGCAAGTGAGATGTTAAGCCAACCCTGCATGCAGATCCACTGGGAATGATGGTAGGGTGCAGCAAAGGTGTAAAAGCTCCCCACAGGTGAAGCTGTAGTCCCAGGGCAGTGTAGAAGTGGTTGGCACGGGGATGTAGCAGTGCCGTAAGGGTAGGAAGCAGACAAGACACAGCGGGGTGCAATTTCTGTACCTTTACTTGATAACTGCAGTCCAGGGTCCTGATTACAGATGGTAGTGGAGCAGGCTAGCCTGGAAGCAATTCAGGGATTCTCTCCCAGCAGATGGGCTGTGCAGTCTCCTTCCCTAGCTCCTGTTTGAATGAAGTACTCCAAGTACTGAGTTACACTGAAGTTCCTCCTCCTGTCTGATGTTCCCAAGAACCTTACTTGCACGGCAGACAGCTGTATCCTTTCTCGGGGACGCCTCTCTCTTGAGTCCTGGCTCTCTATCCAAGCTGCTGTTGTGCCCTCAAGTCATAGATGTGAGTAGGGCATTTACAGCCTCCTACTCCTCTGGTATCTGTTGTAGGACCGTTAGTATCCATACAACCGTGGAGACCAGGCTCCAGTTCATGCGCTCACTGTGAGGGAGCTCTCCTTTCCTAGCTCAACCTCCAGCTTCTCTCTACACGTCTGCACACTTCACCCTCCGCAGACTAACTCATAACCACCCCTTCTTCTTGGCCCTCAGAGAGCACTCCTCCCCTTAGTCCCGGTTCAGAGTTCCCCCTGCTGGCCTGGAGTGGAACTGTGTTGCATGTATGGATTAACTGTGAGAGAGACCCATCATTGCCTCCAAGCCTGGCATTACCCTCCCCTGGAGGAAGGCAAAGCCACTGTGGCGGCCATACTCCTGGGGGTGCCACATTCCCCCCTAGTGCAAGTCAGCACTCCTGGGCTGAACAAAAACATGAAACATATAAACAGTTAAACAATAATAATTGTACAAGAGTTAAAAAATGAAAAAGTTACAAAAACTAAGTGCTTCAAAAACGGTCCTATGATGATAAGTCCAGCATCAATGTCCATGGTCCATTACTGGGCAAATGGTGAAATATTTAGAAGGAAAGTTTTTGACCACACAAGTCCTGTGGTACAATGTCCATAAAACAAACTGGCAAATTTAAAGGATACTCTTACAGGTTACCTATAGGCACAAAACTTGAAAAACAGTTACATATTTACATTTCAACAGTCATATTACTTTATATGCAGAATCTAACTGGTAGTATGCCTTGGGTGATATGAGTAGATCTGCGTAAGACTGGTGTAGTGGGTAATGTACTGGATACACTACTGGGGGTTCTGCATGGCACAGGGATCCTAGATTGTCTGTGAACTCTTAGACTCACCAGAGGCACAACAGGTTCACCACTGGCAGGGCGAGGGTTCTCTGGCTCCACTGCTAGTGTGGCATCTGCTACCCAATTTTCCTGATTCTCTTGAGTCACTTCTCCCTGTACTACCAGTTGGGGAAATGTCAACACTGGCACCACTATTGCATCGTTCACTTTAGTCCAACTCGCAGGGAATTCCCCAAGCACTGTGCTGACCTTCTCTTCTTCCACTATGGGCTGGATATTATCTGGTTCTTCTTTTCTTTCTTTTAACTGGTCAGGGCATAACTTCAAATGATCTCTCGATACCGATGCTGAGGTCTCTCCTCCATCTTTACTAACAAGGTATACCTTAGTATTATCAAAGTTTGGGGGCAGAATGGTATAAGGTTCAGCTTCCTATTGATCATCCAATTTGTGCAATCTTCTCTTCCTTTTCAAGACTTGCTCTCCCGGCGACAAAGGAACGGCAGGTGCATTTTGATTGTAAAGCTTCTCCTGCTTTTTCCTTGCCTGGGCTAGACTCTTCTCCACACATTCTTGAACTGTCCTGTACTGTTGCTGCCTCACCGTGTCCCAGTCAGCATCTGGTGATGTTACTTCAGGTGTCAGGACTCCCATGTCCAAATCAATAGGCAGTTTACTGGGTCCTGCTCTCATTAAATAGGCTGGGGTACAGTTGGTAGAGTTCACTGGAATATGGTTGTAGAGGTCTACCAGATCGGGCAACTTCTCTGGCCACAGATTCCTCTCCTCCAAGGGCAAAGTCTTCAGGAGGTCAATCACTACCTGGTTCATCTTCTCGCACATGCCATTGGTCTATGGGTGGTACGGTGTTGTCCTGATCATCTTACAACCATACAGGTCACAGAATTCTTGGAACACTTCTGCCTCAAAAGCTGGACCTTGATCCGTAAGCACTCTTTCAGGATACCCATGCGGTCTACAGAAGTGCTGTTGCAATGCTCGGGCTGCTGTCCTGGCCGTATTATCTTTGACAGGCACAACTACCAGGAATCTTGAGTAGTAGTCCACAATGGTAAGAGCATAGATGTAGCCTGACTGGCTTGGAACCAGCTTCACAAGGTCCAGGGCTACCAAATCAAGGGGCTGTTTGGTGATGATTGGCTGTAGAGTAGCTCTCTGGCTGTCTAGATCCTTTCTGCGCAGGTTACATTGTCCACACTCCTGGCACCACCTCTCAATGGCTTTCCTCATACCAGCCCAGTAGAACCTCTCTCGGAGCAATGCTTCCAACTTCTTCTGTTATGAATGGGAAACCGAGGAGGAAAAAAAGACAACAAGCTAAGTCTCAGAAAATCAGAGAAGTTGGTAACTATGCAGATTGCAGATCCCTGATCTTAACCGCAAAACTAGCAGCAGTCGTGGAGCGTTCCTACGTTGGTCCTAGACGCCTTGTCACAACCAGAGAACTACATAAGCCTAAAGCAGGAAAAGAGGAAAACTAACTGCCCCAGAGCAGACCCCAAAGGAAAGACAGCCCCCCACAAGTATTGACAGTGAAACAAGATGAAAATACAAACAAAGGCAGGAAAATAAGCTGAGCAAACGATGGGGCCCGGCTAACTAAAAAGGACAGAAAAGGAAAGACACTGTCTGCAATCTGCCAAAAAAAAACTACAAAAATATTGTCCAACACTTCTGATAGCAAAATTAACCCTGAAGTCACTAGACATCTAAACCTATATCAGCACTCTGAAATATTCTGAGACAGAGCAAAAAAGAGGCCAATCTAATAAGGGACAAAAAGCAGATTGGCAAATACTGATTAATAGGAGTGGAATTTCAGCATAGCCCCAGCAGGGGTAGGCTGATTATACAAAAAACTGAATTGACCTACAAGTGCAAGTGTGAACATTAGCAAAAAAACAAACATAACTTGAGAAGACTGGAAGAGAGCTGAAGTCCAGGACCTGAGAAGCAGACAGAATCACCAGCACCCGGATAGGGCGTCGGCTGTCTTATATCCAGTCTGATACTCCAGAGATCCAATCGTTATCTTCCTCATCAGGTGGCAGGTCACTACCACTTAAACCAACCGCACTACCTCCTGTCACCACCAGAGGGAGAACGGAAGGGGAATTCTCAACTGGTGGAGCAGAAAATGAGTTCATGACATTCTTCCATCCAAAGTGTCCAGCTCCATTGTGGTATGCTTCCAGGACCATTGATGCCTCTCTCTTTGGGACTATCACCTGCCAAACCAGCTCATGAGTGCGGGCATTGATACTCCTCCGACACAGCTTCCCTTCATAAATGAACAGCCGGCCTCTCTCCTTCCACAACTGCTGAGTTTCTTCAGGAGCATCCGACTCCGGTTGTGAGTCAGCTCGTGTCAGCAGCTCCTTCACCAGGCAGACTGCAGGGTCACTATCTTGCATTTCTGCCCAATCATGATGGGGCAATGGATTCAGGGTGACCTCCTTCAAGCCAGACCGTCTGTTTCTCACTCCTTGAGCACGTTGGGCCGCAAGTGACTGGTGGAAGGGAGGCAATTCTATTTCCTCAAGAGCCTCAGGGTCTTCTCCTGCATCTGGCAGATTAGGCATCCTGGACAGTGCGTCAGCATTGGCATTCTTGTGCCCTGCTCGGTACTTGATAGTAAACTCATAGTTAGACAGCCGAGCCATCCATCATTGCTCCAGTGCACCTAGTTTTGCAGTGTCCAAGTGCATCAACGGGTTGTTGTCCATGAAGATAGTGAACTTGGTGGAGGCTAGGTAATGTTTGAACCTTTCGGTGACAGCCCAGACTATGGCAAGGAACTCCAGCTTGAAAGAGCTGTAGTTGTCAGGGTTCCTTTCAGTGGGGTGCAGCTTCCTGCTGGCGTAGGCGATCACTCTTTCCTTTCCATTCTGTACCTGCGACAGTACTGCTCCTAGTCCCACATTGCTGGCATCAGTGTACAGCACAAAGGGTTTGTCATAATCTTGGTAGGCCAGAACTTCATCACCAGTGAGAGCCATCTTCAGCCGAGTGAAGGATGTCTCCAACTCTTCAGTCCATTCAAAGGTGGAATTTTTCTGTTTGGTCTTCTTGGACTGCCCCACCAGAAGATTTTGCATAGTGGTGGCTATTTCAGTAAAGCCTTTGATGAATCTTCGGTAGTAGCCTACCAGTCCAAGGAATTGGCGTACTTCATGAAGGTTGCTGGGCTTCGGCCAGTCCCGGATGACTGTGACCTTATCAGGATCTGGTGCCACACCTTCTGCACTGACCACATGACCAAGGTACTGCACCTTGGGCTTCAGGAGGTGGCACTTGGAGGACTTCACCTTCAGGCCAAAATTGTACAAAGCTTCAAACACTTCAGCCAGGTGTTCCAGATGATCTTCATAGGTTTTGGAGAAAACAATGACATCATACAGGTACAACAGGACTGTCTCAAAGTTCATGTGTCCCAGGCAGCACTCCATCAGCCATTGAAATGTTCCTGGAGCAGTGCAGAGCCCAAATGGCATATAATTGAACTCACAGAGACCCATTGGAGTGATAAATGCTGTTTTCTCCTTGTCTGCCTCTGCCAAGGGAACCTGCCAATACCCACTGGTGAGATCCAAGGTGGAAAAGTAATTAGCAGTTTTAAGTGCAGCTAATGATTCCTCAATTCTGGGTAATGGGTAGGCATATTTATGTGTAATGCTGTTAATTTTCCATGGTACCATCCATTTTCTTTACAAAAACTATTGGAGCTGCCCACGGGCTACAACTGTCTCTGATAACCCCAGCTTCCTTCATCTCTCTCAACATACTCTTAGCACACTGGTATTGTGTTGGGGGTATAGGTCTGTGCCTCTCCTTTATGGGTGGATGGTCTCCAGTGGGGATATGATGTTGAACCCCTTTTGCCTGCCCAAAATCTAGTGGGTGTTTGCTGAATACCCGCTCATACTCTTGTGTCACTCTGTAAACCCCATTTTTCTGGTATGAAGGTGTAGAGTCAGTCCCCACCTGCAGTTGCTGGCACCACTCCTCCAGCTGCTTCACAGAGCCATTGTCCTCCACCTGATCGGATGAAACTAAGGGTTCTGCTGCCTGCAATGAGTTGTTATTAACAGTGAGCAGCTTAGCAACTGTGGCGTACAGAGGTATTGTGGCCTCTTCCTCCCCACAATTCAAAAGACGTACAGGTACTCTCCCTATTCGTACATCAACCACCCCCCTGGCTGTCAGGACAGTGGGCCTGCTGTCGGAGTATACTGGTTCTACCAATGCCTGGTAATCTCTTCCTCTAAGACCTATATCTGCCCGACACCAAACCAACATTTCACATCTGGGGGGTATTGCAATGGGGAAAGCATCACTCACTCTAACGCTGCCAATCTCTCCGCCAGAGAGTTCTACCTGTTGTCTTTGCATCAGGGCTCTGATCTCCTTCTGCAGGACTCGTTGTTCACCGGAACCAGCAGTCTCAGCCACCTGTTGCAACAAGACAATAACCTCAGAAAGACAGTTTTCAATTACATTTGTACCAAGAGTCATCATGGGATTACATTCACGTCGATCAATATCAACAACTATCAGACCTTGAGACTTAAGTTCTACCCGACCCACTTTAACAGTAATTTCTTTGCATCCAATCTGCGGCAAAGACTGACCATTACTGGCATCTACTGTAAGTTCATCAGTTGGGCCGCGGGTAAGTTCAGAATCAGCCCAATACCTCTTGTAAAGAATGTACGGCATAGTGGTCACCTGGGAGCCAGTGTCCAGCAAAGCGTTCATGGGGATGCCGTCAATCACCACTAGAAGGATTGGTCTCCCTCCAACATACTTGGCTCTCCAGTTCCTTGGGCCTGGGGATCCTACTCCTGGGGGTTGGCCCTCTGCCCCAGGGGTTGCTCGTTTAAAGGACAAAATCTTGCAAGATGACCTGTCTTGTAGCAACGACGACAGATGGGATGTCCGTCCTGGTTATAGCGATCATTGTTCCTTCCTCGAAGTGGCGGGGCTCTCCTCCTCTGGAGCCATGGGACATCCTCTGGACTGGAAGCCAGCTGGATCTTTTCTTTGGAGGACACCTGCAGGAACTGCACGGTTTTAGTAAGTGCAGCCATTCCTTTGGTCAACTCCTGGGCCTGAAGACGCAGCTCCTCAGTTGGATCTTTATCCAGAGTTTGTGCATCAGCCTCCACAGGGATGGAAGGAAAAGATGTTGCTTCCTGATGGTAGGTGATCGCTGGATGCCTAAGGAGCTCTGGACGGCTGTCAGTGGATTCCTGCAGTACTCGAATAGCCCTGTCCTTAAAATCAGCAAAGTCGGGATCAGGGTTTTGCAGGGTTATGATATGCAACTGTCCTCTGTGGGTACTGAATAGGGGTCCTTCAATGAACTGCTCCTTTAACAGTTTATCTTCCTCTTTCACACTGTCAGGGTCAACTTGCTTAACTGCTCGCAGCGCCTCCTGCAGGTTGAGAGCATAGTCCCTGATACTATCCTGCGCCTTCTGTTTACAGCCAAAGAACCTCATTTTGATTTCAGCTGCAGTGCTGGTGTCAAAGGTGCTTCTCAGCTTGGCCAGGATCTTTGCAACAGTCTCTTTATCAGTGTCCTGCCAGGCTTTCACCTCTCTCTGTGCTGCACCCGTTAGCTGTCCAATCAGTATATTCACTTTCTGGCTTTCAGACAGAGGGTATACTTTAAACAAACTGCACAGTCTCTCTTTAAATTCACTCAGGGTATGCAACTCACCCGAGTACTGCGGTAGCCAGGCCGCTCCCGGGATGTAGGGCATGGACAGCGGCATTATGAAGACCACTGCGGTGGGCGCTCCTCCTTGCGGTGCTGCGGGGTTGGCAACGGCGCCTGCTGCTGCATTGCCGTCTGGTGCGGACATCTTCGTCCCTCCCCAGTTAACGTTAGCCAGGGCCGGGGGTTATGTGAGCTCACCGGCGGCCGCTTCATAGGCCCGATGCTCTGGGCTGTATGCCTCAGCTCCTCTTTCTCTCGCGCGCTGTCCTCTCTTCCCGCACGGCACTTCGCTTCTTCACGCTCTACGGCAGGCTCCGCCCACGAAGGCACGCCTCTTTCTTCCCGCGCACGCCAAGCAGTGCGGTAATGGTGGCTATTGGTGCCAAATATACACACAGTCTTTCTGCACAAGCACAGTCTATGGCACACAGGACCCGGGGGTACCGGGCTCTGTAATCCTGTTCATGATGCCAAATTGGGTCGCCCTCCCAGGGCTGTGGGGTACTCGGTACCAGGCCGGTGTCAGGGGAGTGTGTCACAGCAGCGGTGACCCGGTCCGTGGCCCTGGGCTCCCAAGTAATGGGGGAATGTAGTTAATGGAATGGAATAGTTTGTAACGCCACCTACAGTGTTCGGCAAGTGAGATGTTAATCCAACGCTGCATGCAGACCCACTGGGAATGATGGAAGGGTGCAGCAAAGGTGTAAAAGCTCCCCACAGGTGAAGCTGTAGTCCTAGGGCAGTGTAGAAGTGGTTTGCACGGGGATGTAGCAGTGCTGTAAGGGTTGGAAGCAAACAAGACACAGCGGGGTGCAATTTCTGCACCTTTACTTGATAACTGCAGTCCAGGGTCCTGATTACAGATGGGAACGGAGCAGGCTAGCCTGGAAGCAATTCAGGGATTCTCTCTCAGCAGATGGGCTGTGCAGTCTCCTTCCCTAGCGCCTGTTTGAATGAAGTACTCCAAGTATTGAGTTACACTGAAGTTCCTCCTCCTGTCCGATGTTCCCAAGAACCTTACTTGCATGGCAGACAGCTGCATCCTTTCTCGGGGACTCCTCTCTCTTGAGTCCTGGCTCTCTATCCAAGCTGCTGTTGTGCCCTCAAGTCTTAGATGGGAGTAGGGCATTTACAGCCTCCTACTCCTCTGGTACCTGTTGTAGGACCGTTAGTATCCATACAACCGTGGAGACCAGGATCCAGTTCATGTGCTCACTGTGAGGGAGCTCTCCTTTCCTAGCTCAACCTCCAGCTTCTCTCTACACGTCTGCACACTTCACCCTCCGCAGACTAACTCATAACCACCCCTTCCTCTTTGCCCTCAGAGAGCACTCCTCCCCTTAATCCTGGTTCAGAGTTCCCCCTGCTGGCCTGGAGTGGAACTGTGTTGCATGTATGGATTGACTGCGAGAGAGACCCATCATTTCTTCCAAGCCTGGCATTACCCTCCCCTGGAGGAAGGCAAAGCCACTGTGGCAGCCATACTCCTGGGGGCACCACACATGCTAGACAGCCCAGGAATTTACAGGAACTGGAGGCTTTTGCAAAGAAGAGTGGGCAGCTTTACCATCTGAGAAAATAAAGAACCTCATCCACAACTATCACAATGCACAGTATTAAGAAATACAATACGTGGTATTAAGAAATGGGGTATGTGAACTTTTGATCAGGGTCTTTTGGATGTTTTGGGCTGTCATTATAATTTAAAAAGAGAAAACACAGTAGCTTGACAATAAATGGCTTCACCCAACCACTAACCATGAGTGGAGAAAAACATCACTGCTCTAGATGAGATCTGCATGGAGGAATGGGCCAACATACCACCAACAGTGTGTGCAAACCTTGTGAAGACTTACAGAAAATATTTGACCTCCATCATTGCCAACAAAGGATATATAGCAAAATATTGAGATTAACTTTTGTTAATGACCAAATGCTTATTTTCCACCATAATTTGAAAAATAAATCTTGCCAAATCAGACAAGGTGATTTTCTGGATTTGTTTTCTCATTTTGACTCTCATAGTTGTGGTCTACCTATGATGTCAATTACAGGCCTCTCTCATCTTTTTTAAGTGGGAGAGCTTGCACAATTGGTGGCTGACTAAATAATTTTTTCCCCACTGTAGGATACATAGATATATACAGCTCTGGCAAAAATTAAGAGACCATCACATCAAAACCCTGTCATAGGCAACCCATTATCCAGACCTGAACCCCATTTAAAACCTCTGCAATGTAATCAAGAGGATGATGGATAGTCAAAAGCCATCAAACAAAGAACTGCATACATTTTTGAACCAGAAGCAGTGTGAAAGACTGGTGGCAAGCATGGCAAGACGCATGAAAGCTGTTTTTAAAAATCATGGTTATTCCACAAAATATTGATGTTAGAACTCTTCCTGACTTAAAACAGTAGTATTGTTGTTTGTAAATGATTTTGAACTTGTCTTCTTTGCATTATTTGAGGTCTGAAAGCACTGTTTTTTTAATTTTTGCCACTTTTCTTTGTCAGAAAAAAAAATGCAAAATTTATTGCTTGGAAATTCGGAGACATATTGTCAGAAGTTTATAGACTAAAAGAGCAATTTACATTTTACTCAAAAATATATCTATAAAGAGAGAAATCAGACAAACTGAACATTTGAAAGTAGTCTCTTAATTTTTTCCAGAGTTGTAGATGTCAGTGACACACACAAATATATGTATATGCCGACAGGATAGAAGAGATTGATTACATACAGTAAATACAAATAGAATATGTAGATATACAGATGTATGTAACAAATACAATTAGTACAGTGTGTGTGCAGCTTACTGTATGTGTATCTAGCGAATAAAAGATAATTTTTCTAAAAAAAAAGTCATGGACTCCAAAGTAACTTTGTAACCAGCAGAGGGAAAGCCGATGGCTGTTGGCCGATGTTTATAGCCTGGGAAGGAGGTAATACCTATGGAGCTTAACAGGCTATTAACAACAGCTCACAACTATGTACTTAGCATTTACTGGCTATTAAAATGGGGGACCCTAAAAAAAAGACATATAGTCCTCCTATAATCATTTTCCAGCAAAGGCTATGCAGACAGCTATGGGCTGATATTAATAGCCCAGGAAGGGGACATGGATAATGGCCCCCAGGCTAAAAACATCAGCTCTCAACCACCTCATAAAAGGCTCATCTCTAAGATGCACCAATTCTGGCATTTAGGCTTGCTCTTCCCACTTGCCCTGTAGCGGTGGAAGGTGGGGTGATAGTTGGGGGGTAGATGTCATCTTTGTATTGTCAGGTGACACCAAGCCTCAAGGTTACATTGTTTGAAAACACAGACACCCTGAATAAAGTAATTTAATTGAAAGAATGATACAGACTTCTCTAATAAATGTTAATCAAACCGTACTTACGACCTCGCCCATTCCACCGACACCCTTGTCATCTGCAAAAGAGTCAAAAATAAAAAACAACAATATTCCTCATTTATCTGCAGAGATGTTGCTAATCCATTTGTCCCACAATGAGTCTGTCCCACAAGGGTTGCCGTGACGTGGCGGGATGGCTTGTACATTATTTTGATCAAAATTATGTTTACTAAATACCCTTATTATTATTACCTTTATGCATTATTTGCAGTATATTTTTTACTTTTTAGTTCAGGATATTTGTGTTTTTTGCTTTTTGTTTTCAATGAGTCTAGCTCTGCTGTATCTAGATGGCAGACTGCATGGTTGCGTGATGCTACTATGCAGCCTGTCATCCAGCAGAGATACTGATCAGCATGTCCTCAGTATCTCCCTTTGAAAATCCTATTCCCTGTTTCTCACGGCACTTGCATTGATGTCAGAAAGGTGAACTGAGTTCATTGGCTGTCAACTCGCAGAACCTGCCTGATAGCAACCGTGAGTAGGAGAACTTTCTCACTTTCGCAATACACTCAAACAGGGATTAGGAGTTCACAGGGAGACACTGGGGGACACACTGTTCAGTGTCTCTGCTGGATAGACAATCTGGGAACAGGCTTGCAGTGTTATGATTTATTGCACAGATGTATACAAACTGGAATAAATAGAAAAGATGTGGTTAACTGTAGGATAGCTGTGAAACAATAGAAAATGGTCTTACGGAGGTGAGGATTACATATGAATACCAGAAATATATAGGCAAACTGGAAACTAGGGAATCAAAGCTCGTATCCCATACTGGAACTTAGTCCTGAAAGCATGTAATGTTCAACAAGGGTCACCACATTCAGCTGAGAATGGCCACAGTCAACAGCCAAACTGGAAACAAGCTTGCTGTGATGAACTACCTGAGTTGCAGTGATTGAAGTGTGAACAGTGCCAAGAACTATTGGTGTTCTGGAAAACTGATTTAGAGAGAGAGGTGCACTGGAAAAGTTGTACTAAGCTTGGAAATAAATTCTGGTAGTTGAATATAAGTCAGAAGTAGCAAAAGATATTTAAGCACTGTACTGGAGTTGAAGCTATGTAAAAATTAACAAACTCCTGACAATCATGATGGGTGATGATGTCGGTATCCAAAATAAAATAGTACAAAGGGAAGCCACCATAGAGGAAGGAAACAAGTCCTGAACCAAGATAGGTAAGTAACATTATATACCAGTACATAATGGATGAAGAAAAGAATACAAATTCTCAATGTGGCTCACTGATAGAATGTTTTCCTTTCATACTAGAGGTCATAAGTTTGAGTCCTTGGAAAAACAGCTACAAGTAAAAGTTGATAATTAAATAGTATATAAAAGCATCTACTTAACACATTCAGATGACAAAATGGACTCTTCCCAAAAATTATACAGTGAAACCAACCCACTGACACCAGATGGGATGGGTAGTGAGGAGGAGGATAAAATTAGTGTTAAAAATATCATATAAAGGAGATGATTTGTTCCAAAACAACATATTACCTATAGGATTAGATACACTATGAACCAAGTTGCAATAGGCCCTGGCACTTGCTTGAGTTGCCTAGCCTGTATTTATAATTCTACAGATGCTTCAAATTACCAAAGATAATTACAAGATCTAATGTTCACATTTATTTAGCAGCATGGACAGCTAAATTTTATTTTTGCCTTTCTGAATGGTCAAAAATTGTACCAAATATAACAGACTTTACACCATATAGTAAAACTGGGCCAAGGTCTGCACACCGATTATTCAGATCAAAGTGATACAGGAAAGATGTATATCTTTGTACTGTGTTAGCCAGTAGATAGAAGAATATTTAGAATTGAGAGTCCTCAGTGGTTGATACCTTTTAATGGCTAACTGAAAAGATGGTAACACATTGCAGGCTTTCCAGACTACTCAGGTCTCTTCATCAGGCAAAGACTAATATAACATCTGAAGAATAAATATGATAAATATGTGACTTCAGATTTTGTATTAGTCTAGCCTGATGAAGAGACCTGAGTAGTCTCGAAGGCTTGCAATTTGTTACCATCTTTTCAGTTAGCCATTAAAAGTAGTGTTGAGCATTCCGATACCGCAAGTATCGGGTATCGGCCGATACTTGCTGTATCGGAATTCCGATACCGACTTCCGATATTTTTTCAATATCGGAATTCGGCATCGGAATCGGAAGTTCAGTTGATTGACAGCCTGACGTCATCATGATGCGCGGTGTGTGCGCATCATGATGCGCCGTCATTTCGGGCCTTCCGGGGGTCTCTGCCGGCCTGCCGGGGGGCTGTGCCGGCCTGCCGGGGGGCTGTGTGGACTGCCCGGGGTCTGTACCGGCCTGCCGGGGGGCTGTGCCGGCCTGCCGGTGGTCTGTGCACCCTGTGGGGGTCTGTACCGGCCTGCCGGGGGGCTGTGCCGGCCTGCCGGTGGTCTGTGCACCCTGTGGGGGTCTGTACTGGCCTGCCGGGGGGCTGTGCCGGCCTGCCGGGGGGCTGTGCTGATGTCCGGGGGTCTGTGCAAGCATCGTCCGATGGGACTACAAGTCCCATCTGGCGATGCCTGCTACCATGACAGTGATTGACACATTAGCCAATGATGGGACAATAGTAGTCCCATCATCCGGCTAATGTGTTAAATGTTAAAAAAAAAAAATACTACATACATACTACATGCTACATACATACTACATGCTACATACATACTACATATATACTACATACATACTACATATATACTACATACATACTACATACATGCTACATACATGCTACATACATGCTGCATGCTACATACATACTACATACATACTACATACATACTACATGCATGCTACATGCATGCTACATGCATACATGCATGCTACATACATACTACATGCATGCTACATACATACTACATGCATGCTACATGCTACATACATACCACATACATACTACATACTACATATATACTACATGCATGCTACATACATACTACATGCTACATACATACCACATACATGCTACATACATACTACACATATACTACATACATACTACATACATACTACATACATACTACATACATACTACATGCATACTACATGCATGCTACATACATACTACATGCATGCTACATACATACTACATGCTACATACATACCACATACATACTACATATATACTACATGCATGCTACATACATACTACATGCTACATACATACTACATGCTACATACATACCACATACATGCTACATACATACTACATATATACTACATACATACTACATACATACTACATGCATGCTACATACATACTACATGCTACATATATACCACATACATACTACATACATACTACATGCTACATACATACTACATATATACTACATGCATGCTACATACATACTACATGCTACATACATACCACATACATACCACATACATGCTACATACATACTACATGCATACTACATGCATACTACATGCATGCTACATACATACCACATACATACTACATACATACTACATACATACTACATGCTACATACATACTACATATATACTACATGCATGCTACATACATACTACATGCTACATACATACCACATACATACTACATACATGCTACATACATACTACATATATACTACATGCTACATACATACTACATATATACTACATGCATGCTACATACATACTGCATGCTACATGCATGCTACATACATACTGCATGCTACATGCATGCTACATACATACTACATACATACTACATGCTACATACATAACACATATATACTACATACATACAATACATTCATACAATACATACATAGACATACAGTACATATAACATAGAGTAACATACTTACCAATACTTGTCACATTGTTCCCCGAAGCCATTGTCTTTTCCGGAATAAATATTAACATAACAAACCACAAAAATACTCACCCACGATCCGAAGCAGTCCACGAGTGTGTCCCACGACGATCTTGGGTAGAGAACGGCAGCATCAGATGATGCTGCCGTTCTCTACGGGCTGCAGGAATCCAATGACGGAAGGTAGGTATCCTTCCGCACTGTATTCCTCCGCCACTTAAAAAAAAAAAGTCCCTAGTCTCACTTTATGCCATTGCTGTGTGGGAATTTCCCACACAGCAATGGCATAAAGTGAGACTAGGGACTTTTTTTTTTTTAAGTGGCGGAGGAATACAGTGCGGAAGGATACCTACCTTCCGTCATTGGATTCCTGCAGCCCGTAGAGAACGGCAGCATCATCTGATGCTGCAGTTCTCTACCCAAGATCGTCGTGGGACACACTCGTGGACTGCTTCGGATCGTGGGTGAGTATTTTTGTGGTTTGTTATGTTAATATTTATTCCGGAAAAGACAATGGCTTCGGGGAACAATGTGACAAGTATTGGTAAGTATGTTACTCTATGTTATATGTACTGTATGTCTATGTATGTATTGTATGAATGTATTGTATGTATGTAGTATATATGTGGTATGTATGTAGCATGTAGTATGTATGTAGTATGTATGTAGCATGCATGTAGCATGCAGTATGTATGTAGCATGCATGTAGTATATATGTAGTATGTATGTAGCATGCATGTAGTATATATGTATGAATGTATGTAGCATGTAGTATGTATGTAGTATGTATGTGGTATGTATGTAGCATGTAGTATATATGTGGTATGTATGTAGCATGTAGTATGTATGTAGCATGTAGTATGTATGTAGCATGCAGTATGTATGTAGCATGCATGTAGTATATATGTAGTATGTATGTAGTATATATGTAGTATGTATGTTGCATGTAGTATTTATGTAGTATGAATGTAGCATGTATGTAGCATGTATGTAGTATGTAGTATGAATGTAGCATGTATGTAGTATGCATGTTGTATGTATGTAGCATGTAATTTTTTTTTTTTTTTTTTTACATTCAACACATTAGCCGGATGATAGGACTATTACTGTCCCATCATTGGCTAATGTGTCAATCACTGTCATGGTAGCAGGCATCGCCCGATGGGACTTGTAGTCCCATCGGACGATGCCTGCACAGACCCCCGAAGCCTGCACAGCCCCCCGGCAGGCCGGCACAGCCCCCCGGCAGGCCGGCACAGCCCCCCGGAGCCTGCACAGACCACCGGCAGGCCGGCACAGCCCCCCTGAGCCTGCACAGCCCCCCGGCAGGCCGGCACAGCCCCCCGGCAGGCCGGCACAGCCCACCGGAGCCTGCACAGACCACCGGCAGGCCGGCACAGCCCCCCGGCAGGCCGGCACAGACCACCGGAGCCTGCACAGACCCCCTGGCAGGCCGGCACAGCCCCCCGAAAGGCCCGTACAGACCCCAGAGAGGCTGTACAAGGGCAGGAAAGGGTTTTTCTTATTCCGATACCGGAAGTCCCATAGACTTGAATGGGACTTCCGGTATCGGAATCGGCGATACCGATACTTTTTTTAAAGATCGGCTGATACCATCCGATACGATACTTTGAAGTATCGGACGGTATCGCTCAACTCTAATTAAAAGGTGTCAACCACTAAGGACTCTCAAATCTAAATATTTTTCAGATCATAGTGAGCATTTGAGGTAATGTGAGCATTTAGAACTCACAGGTATGACACAGAATTTGATAATATTAGGTCGTGATTAGTGTTGAGCATTCCGATACCGCAAGTATCAGGTATCGGCCGATACTTGCTGTATCGGAATTCCGATACCGACTTCCGTTATTTTTTCAATATTGGGCATCGGCATCGGAATCGGAAGTTCAAAGTTGATTGACAGCCGAAATGATGTCATCATGATGCGCCGTCATTTCGGCCCTTCCGGGGGTCTCTGCCGGCCTGCCGGGGGGCTGTGTGGACTGCCCGGGGTCTGTACCGGCCTGCCGGGGGGCTGTGCCGGCCTGCCGGTGGTCTGTGCACCCTGTGGGGGTCTGTACCGGCCTGCCGGGGGGCTGTGCCGGCCTACCGGTGGTCTGTGCACCCTGTGGGGGTCTGTACCGGCCTGCCGGGGGGCTGTGCCGGCCTGCCGGTGGGCTGTGCTGATGTCTGGGGGTCTGTGCAAGCATCGTCCGATGGGACTACAAGTCCCATCTGGCGATGCCTGCTACCATGACAGTGATTGACACATTAGCCAATGATGGGACAGAAATTCCCACGCAGCAATGGCATAAAGTGAGACTAGGGACTTTTTTTTTTTTAAGTGGCGGAGAAATACAGTGCGGAAGGATACCTACCTTCCGTGATTGGATTCCTGCAGCCCGTAGAGAGCGGCAGCATCAGCTGATGCTGCAGTTCTCTACCCAAGATCGTTGTGGGACACACTCATGGACTGCTTCGGATCATGGGTGAGTATTTTTGTGGTTTGTTATGTTAATATTTATTCCGTAAAAGACAATGGCTTCGGGGAACAATGTGACAAGTATTGGTAAGTATGTTACTCTATGTTATATGTACTGTATGTCTATGTATGTATTGTATGAATGTATTGTATGTAGCATGCATGTAGTATGTATGTAGCATGCATGTAGTATGTATGTAGCATGCATGTAGTATGTATGTAGTATGTATGTAGCATGTAGTATGTATGTAGCATGCATGTAGTATATATGTAGTATGTATGTAGTATGTATGTAGCATGTAGTATGTATGTAGCATGCATGTAGTATGTATGTAGCATGCATGTAGTATGTATGTAGTATGTATGTAGCATGCATGTAGTATGTATGTAGCATGCATGTAGTATGTAGCATGTATGTAGTATGCATGTAGTATATATGTAGTATGTATGTTGCATACATGTAGTATATATGTAGTATGTATGTTGCATGCATGTAGTATATATGTAGTATGTATTTTGCATGCATGTAGTATATATGTAGTATGTATGTTGCATGCATGTAGTATATATGTAGTATGAATGTAGCATGTATGTAGTATGTAGCATGTATGTAGCATGCATGTAGTATGCATGTTGCATGTAGTATATATGTAGTATGTATGTTACATGTAGTATATATGTAGTATGCATGTTGTATGTATGTAGCATGTATGTAGCATGTATTTTTTTTTTTTTTTTTAACATTCAACACATTAGCCGGATGATGGGACTACTACTGTCCCATCATTGGCTAATGTGTCAATCACTGTCATGGTAGCAGGCATCGCCCGATGGGACTTGTAGTCCCATCGGACGATGCCTGCACAGACCCCCGAAGCCTGCACAGACGACCGGCAGGCCGGCATAGCCCCCCGGCAGGCCGGCACAGCCCCCTGGAGCCTGCACAGACCACCGGCAGGCCGGCACAGCCCCCCGGCAGGCCGGCACAGCCCACCGGAGCCTGCACAGACCACCGGCAGGCCGTCACAGCCCCCCGGCAGGCCAGCACAGACCACCGGAGCCTGCACAGACCCCCTGGCAGGCCGGCACAGCCCCCCGAAAGGCCCGTACAGACCCCAGAGAGGCTGTACAAGGCAAAAATAGTGTTTTTCTTATTCCGATACCGGAAGTCCCATAGACTTGAATGGGACTTCCGGTATCGGAATCGGCGATACCGATACTTTTTTTTAAGATCGGCCGATCCATTCCGATCCGATACTTTGAAGTATCGGACGGTATCGCTCAACTCTAGTCGTGATGTTAAAAAAGTTTTTTCACAAAAATCTTGCTTTAGCCCCAAATTTCTCACTTTTGCAAGAGATAACACCAAAAAGTGGACCCCACAGTTTATTGCCAATTTTATGAGTGCAATGATATCCAACATGTTGTCAAAAAGTTCTCTTTGAACAAATGAAAGGACTTGGAATGGAAGGAGCAATATTTTAATTTTGTAACACAAATTGACTGAAATAGATTGTGTGTGACATGTCACATTTGCAGGGCCCCTAGGGCACCAGTAGAAACCCCCCATTCTGAACGCAAATTTGGCTGAAAGAAATAGCAGGCAAAATGTTGCATTTGCAGGGCCCCTTTGGTGCCGAAACAGCAGAAACCTCCCACAACTGACCTTGCTTTTGAAACTACACACCTCAAGGATTTTATCCAGTGGTATAGTGAAAATATTGAACCCAAAGGTACTACGCAGAATTTGATAACATTAGGCCATCGCATTGAATAATGTCATCATTAGTGTTAAGCACATGTGCTCACTACTCTAGTTTGCATTGGGTGCTCAGATATGCACAGAGTATTATGGGTGCTCGAGTGACATCATCGAGTGCCCACCCTGCATATTTTTCAGCTGTTAGACAGCAAAAAAAACATATGAGGGCTGCCTGTGTATGTATGGCAGGCAATCCCCACATGTCTTTTTTGGCTGTCTAACAGCCGAAAAACATGCTGGGTGGAGATTTGAGCATGTCACTTGAGCAACCGTGATACTCGGTGTATAACTTAGCACCCCAATGCAAACTAAAGTAGCAAAAATTTGCACTCAACAATAGTCATCATATCAACTTAAATTTATTTTAACTTTTTAAAAAACCCTAATCCCAACCCTAAACCCAACTTTAACCCCAACCTTAAGCCCAACTCCAACCCTAATCCTATGCCCAACTGCAACTCTAATCCTATGCCCAACCCTAACAATGAGCCCAACCCTAAGCCCAACCATAACCTTAGCCCCAACCTTAACCTTAAGCCAAACCTCAACTCTAGGCTCAACCCCAACCCTAAGCCCAACCTTAACCCTACAGCCCTAACTCTATAAGCCCATCGGCAAATTTAACCCTAACTATAGAGAATTTAAGAAATAAAAAATGTAATCTGACTAAGGGGATTACACAGTGGGAGATAACATATAAATTTTTGCCTTTTGATCACTGTGATAGATTCTATCACAGTGATCAAACGAAACAATTGGAAAAACAATCCCCTGATGCCGGGTGCCGGCTGGCAGATCTTGGCGGGTACACTGTGCATGTGTTGCACCCGTGACAATAATGCCACAAAATACCTGCATGTGTGATATACTTATATATGTATTGCCAGCTATGGTGGTGGCTGGTTTCTCTGCTGGGAAAAACTGCATCCACACATTTTATCCGATCCCTTACTGGGAAATTGTGCACTTTTGCTTGAACCAGTAAGTGTGCACAATTCCTCAAGGGGAGGAGGTGCTTCTGAGAGGTTGCAATGTGCAGAGCAGTGAAGATTTAGGAAGAGATAGGAACATGGAGGTCCACAGGCAGAGGAGAGGAGCATGCTCTCCCTGCCAGGATAAGCTGCAGGAGGCAGGGTATCAGTCTAAAGAGCACAGAGACTTCCAGGGTGTGTGCTAAACTGAATGACTGCTCGATTTTCATATAATGATCAGCAATGTGCTTTTGCACAAGAGCTCAGCAGCAGAGACACTGCTGCAAGAGAAAGTGTTTTCCACAGGATTTGTGTTGCTTGTTCGCTGGAAGGGATCACTGATCCAGTAACTGTTTTCCATGGAACCATGGTGGTCCAAGAATCTTTTACCAGGGGTATAATTATCAACAGGAATGCTACACTACATCACAGCACAGAAACTGAACTCTCACCATGCAGGACTGACCAAAACCCTATATGTGAATTGTATGAAAACTATTGGAACTGTTTGCAGAACTTCAGTAAAAGGTACAAACTGATCATTACCCTGTCTAATGCTGATTATTCTCTCCTGCACAATTCTTGCTCCAACACCCCTGGGAGCCAGACCTAGTCGGTAAGACGTTAATCATTTGTCAATATCCATCACCATCTAACTATCAGGGACTCTTATCAGTGCCCAACCATACCAGGCCGAACATCCCAACTGGCGTCACAAACTATTCTATTAATATTATTATTAACCCCACAATTGACAAAGACTGGCGCGTGCCCCCTGTCGAACTCAATCAGTACTCGGAACTGTCGTGACCCAGTACCACTACCACAGTGGCCCGGTCAGGGCAGCACACATGTGCCCGCTATTTTTTCTCTTGGAGAGGAGGCTGAGGGCCAGGGGATAGAGCTGGATGACAGAGGTACTGAGGGGGGTGGGCTTGGGGACATAATTTATCTCTCCTCAGACATTTGTACCATGTCAGAAAAGAGAGAAATTATTTTAATAGCGGGCACGCTTTTTTTATGTGATCGCTAATATTCATTCAATAGCGATGATCGCGTGATCAGAGACAGTAGAATTCGATAGCTGAAACCCCAGAGATTTTCGGACTTTGAATGGCGATATACCTTTATTCCCAATCGGTGAATTAGGCAACTAGCAGCCGCCGTTTTATTACATATCAGCAATCATTAAGGGGTTAAAGCTTTTTTCTTTGCGTGAAAATATTCATCAATGATTCAATTCAACATGTTACTTTTTTCATCTAGAAACTTAGTCTTTGGCAGCACATCTGTTATTTATCTCAGTTATTTGTCATCTCAGTGTTAAAACAAAAAATATCACACTCTAATCAGATTAGAGAATGCAAGCTCGATGCTGCCATATGGGTATTATATCTAATAGAAATTGGAATTCTGTATTAATATTTTCATTTCATTAGAAAATAAACTCTTCCACAAAAATCAAATATCCATAATAACTATTTAATAGTCAATCATTTGTTTTTCTTTTACATGCTCAATTGTAATTTATTTTATCTGACAAGTAGAGAACGTGGTAACTGCAGAATATTGTATTTTGTTCATTTTAATAGATGTTTTATTTTTATCCAGAATTTTATTGCGTTTCACTAGTCTTCAGTTTAATATTGTGAATGGCTTGTGTGCGACCTTTGGAACCTCTGCCAATCCTGAGAACAAAGAACAGAAAATCCCTTGGGTGAATTACCTACACAGCCAAATCTGTAGCTAGATATTTCTGTACCCAGGACAAAGATGGCAATCTCCGACACAAACACATGTGCACACTCCCACCCAAGGGTTTAGGAATTACAGCTCTTTAATATTTAGCTGACTTTTTTAAAGGAACCAAAAGTAAATGGACAATTATCTCAAAATCTCTTTAATGGTCTGCTATTCCCTCATTAAGTCATCATCAATTAAGAAGGTAAATGGTCTGAATCTGATTTCAGGTGTAACATTTGAATTTGGAAACTGTTGCTTTGAACCCACAATATCTGGTCAAAAGAGCTCACAGTGGAAGAGAAAAAGATCATAATTAGGCTGAATAGAGAAGAGATCCAACAAAAGTATACGCGTAGCAGAAATATTAAGAGTGGCCAAATCAACAGTTTGTTACATTCTGCAAAAAAAAGAGCGGTGATCTTGGAAACTCAAAAAAGGCCAGGGCATCCATGGAAGACAACAGTGGTGAATGATCGCAAAATCCGTTCCTTGATGAAGAAATACCCCTTCACAACATCTACTCAAGTGAAGAACGCTCTCCAGGATGTAGCTGTTTCCACATCTAAGTTTACTGTAAAGAGAAGACTTCATAAAAGCAAATTCAAAGAGTTCGCCACAAAGTGCAAACCATTAATCAGCCTTAAAAATAGAAAAGTCAATTTAGACTTTGCTTTGCCAAAATAATCTAAAGCAGCCAGATCAGTTCTAGAAAAGCATTCTTGGGACAGAAGAAACTGAAATCACTCTATACCAGAATAATGGTAAGAAGAAATAATAGAGAAGTTTTGGAATGGCTCATTATCCAAAGCACACCATATCCGCTCTAAAAAATGGTGGAAACAATGTTATAGCATAGGCATGCATGTCTTCCAATGGCACTGAGTCACTAGTGATTATTGATGATGTTAATTAAGAGAGAAGCAGCCCGATGAATTGTGAAGTGTACAGAGCAATATTTTCTGCTCAGATTCAACTAAATGCAGCAAGGTTGACTGGACGGAAAGCAACCCAGGAGTTTTTTAAAGCAAAGTAGTGGAAAATTTTGCAATGGAAAAGTCAATTACCAGATCTCAACCGTATAGAACATTTATCAAGCTTAAGAGAAAAGTTAAGACAGAAACAAGCCAACAAACAAGCAACAAATGAAGTCAGTTGCAGTAAAGCATCACAAAGAGGGAAATCCAGCATTTGGTGGTGTCCATGGCTTCCAGACTTCAGGCAGTCACTCCCTGTAAAAGATTCTCTGCAAAGTATTAAAAATGAACATTTTATCTATGGCAAGGTTAATTTGTCCAATTACTTTTGAGCCCGTGAAATGAGAAGGCTTTATAAAATAAAATGGTTGCAGCCCTCCAATGTTTCACATGATATTTTTGTTCAAACCCTTAAATTAAATAAGTCAACACTTCAATTGAATCTCAGTTGTTTCATTTTAAATAAAAATTACCAAAATGTAGAGCCAAAATGATCAAAATTCAGCCACTGTCCAAACATTTCTAGACCTACCTGTATACACCAGAACATTAGCCAAATTTGTGCCTCACATATAAAATGTAAGAAAACATACATATTGCTACACGTATAAAAATATATTCATTACATACATATATATTACACATATATTGAAACATAAACATTGCACAAAGATATGCATAAGGTAAATTCATATATACACAATACTCATAAACATACACATTAAACTTCAAGCTAAGTAAATACACATGAAACATACAAAACATACATATATTCATACACATTACTCACCCATACAAAAGCATCACTCATTAGACACATGTACGGAGAAGCAATACACACATATACAACAATACATGCCCAAACATTCACATTTTACACATACTGTATAGTCACACTGCACAAATATACTTACACATTACATAGCTGTTAGATACCAGCAATGAAATTCCCCAGCAGAGGAATTTGTAGTGTACAGAAGACTCTTTCCCCTTACTCTCAGATATTGTCCTGACAGAGCAACTGCTTGGATCATGATAAAGCAATTAGTAAGAAACGTCAACTACTATAATATAAGGTGTCACAGACAGGAGACCAAACAAAAGGCAACATTTCCAGTCACCCTTACCCTACAGCCCCTTTTCACCAATTACTTGAATGTAGGGTAAAATTCCTACTTGCCCTCACAGAAGCTAACTTACTGTTAGGGCTGGCGGAACACACCAAATAATAAAAAGATGGTAATAAGGTGCGTTCACAGCCCGGGGTCCACCGTGCAGAGATGTTAACTGCTGATTGGTAATGGCGGACACTAAATGGCGGTATCGCACTGGACACACGTGGGTTAAACGCCACCCAGTATGTTGTAGCGACAGGCTCTGTTGCTTCACAGAGCCACGGTACCGCATAACACAGATGTCGTGCCCTGTTAACTGTCACAGGGCACAGCTGAGTCTGCGCTAGTGTACGGTCACAAGACTCTACCCCAAGGATGCAGAGTAAGAGCCTCTCTAGAACCACTAGACGCATGGCGTTGCACTTGCGAGTGCCTCTAATAGACGCTGGCTACTGTGGAGTGCAGACCAAGAGCACAGTGGCATGCAGGAAAACCACTACTTGGCGCTGAAGTTAGGCCATGACCTAGGCACTACCTGGCAAGGCTGATCAACACATGCGTACCAAGGGTAGGGGTTTCATAATGAGTCAGTCACCAGAGACATTCATACGTGCATACAACACTCACTCCACATAGTCTATACTAGCGCACGGTCGTGCGATCCTCTTATAGCCGCAGCCTTCCGGGACCTTCCTGATGGCCCAATCCGAGCTGCTTGAGGACCTGAGCATGTGACCTCCGACCACCAATGAGAGGTCGTATCACAGACATGCTCAGATGGAGAAAAGCAGGACTTGGTCCCAGGAGCTCCTGCTCGCTGCTGACTAATACTGAATGCTATAGCTGAACCTGGGGAGGCAGCAGCAACCAGACACATAGCA
This sequence comes from Dendrobates tinctorius, assembly GCF_039654945.1. NCBI lineage: Eukaryota > Metazoa > Chordata > Amphibia > Anura > Dendrobatidae > Dendrobates > Dendrobates tinctorius. The sequence continues at coordinate 5,016,722 of NW_027361747.1, forward strand.
TTAGCCTGAGCAAGATGCTGGGACCAACGTCTCTGCTGAGCAGGAACCTCTGCAGCTGCAGAAGAATGGGAGACTGCAGAGGACATGGCTTGAGATTACCCCTATGCAGTGGCAAAAGCTCAACGTCTAACAGTTACATTGCTATTTTTGGTAATGCCCCTTAATTTTAGAAAAGATTTTCCAGGATTGGCTTTTTAACATAAAGCTGTACAAACTTCTGGAAGATGTGAGAATTTATAAAAAACATCATGATTGACTCTCTCAACCTCAATTTCAAACCGACATGAGTGTCCTGGCTATGTTCCAGAGCACAGTGGCCCCACAACTGGGGTAGTGTTGTTGTTGTGTGCACAACATGTGGCCAAGATTTAGACTAGACTGGAGAAAAACTGCATAGGCAGTTTCAACATCCACCAATAATATTCAAATAGAATAGTGGGATTCAATCATCTTGTTTGATAGAAAAACTCTTATAGGTAATCTATCAGCAATTTTAAGTGTGCTGCTGACGGATAGATTGGAGAAATGGAAAGCTATACAAATGTAAGCAGTGTGTTAGTGGCAGCATGACTTATAAAAAATAGATTTTCTCCTGTGCCTGTTTCTCCCAAAAGTGCATTGAAGAAAGACCAAGCTCTGAAGTGCACTCCTCTTTCTGTTCTGAGTGCTCTCCAACCCTTTTCCCTCAGGGATTGAAAGTTCTTGCATTCAATCGTCATCCTACTACAGGCATTCTGTTATCAAGACAAATTATTTCACTTCTCATTACCTGTAAACATTATAATAATCCTTTTTATGATGTTTGTCATTTCTTGTAAAAGTGAAAATCACCTTTTGAACATAATTTTGTTTGTTTCTTAAAACAAGTCCAAATTCTGTACTTATTGCTTTCTTACATTCTTATAATAAACTAGAGGTGTGCCCAATGCTATTGCATCGGGAGGGAAGTGTGTATGTGGGAGGTGTGTGTGTGAGTATGTGTGTGTGTACATGTGTGTGTGTGAGTACATACAGTGGGGAAAAAAAGTATTTAGTCAGTCAGCAATAGTGCAAGTTCCACCACTTAAAAAGATGAGAGGCGTCTGTAATTTACATCATAGGTAGACCTCAACTATGGGAGACAAACTGAGAAAAAAAAATCCAGAAAATCACATTGTCTGTTTTTTTTTCATTTTATTTGCATATTATGGTGGAAAATAAGTATTTGGTCAGAAACAAAATTTCATCTCAATACTTTGTGATATATCCTTTGTTGGCAATGACAGAGGTCAAACGTTTTCTGTAAGTCTTCACAAGGTTGCCACACACTGTTGTTGGTATGTTGGCCCATTCCTCCATGCAGATCTCCTCTAGAGCAGTGATGTTTTTGGCTTTTCGCTTGGCAACACGGACTTTCAACTCCCTCCAAAGGTTTTCTATAGGGTTGAGATCTGGAGACTGGCTAGGCCACTCCAGGACCTTGAAATGCTTCTTACGAAGCCACTCCTTCATTGCCCTGGCGGTGTGCTTTGGATCATTGTCATGTTGAAAGACCCAGCCACGTTTCATCTTCAATGCCCTTGCTGATGGAAGGAGGTTTGCACTCAAAATCTCACGATACATGGCCCCATTCATTCTTTCATGTACTCGGATCAGTCGTCCTGGCCCCTTTGCAGAGAAACAGCCCCAAAGCATGATGTTTCCACCACCATGCTTTACAGTAGGTATGGTGTTTGATGGATGCAACTCAGTATTCTTTTTCCTCCAAACACGACAAGTTGTGTTTCTACCAAACAGTTCCAGTTTGGTTTCATCAGACCATAGGACATTCTCCCAAAACTCCTCTGGATCATCCAAATGCTCTCTAGCAAACTTCAGACGGGCCCGGACATGTACAGGCTTAAGCAGTGGGACACGTCTGGCACTGTAGGATCTGAGTCCATGGTGGCGTAGTGTGTTACTTATGGTAGGCCTTGTTACATTGGTCCCAGCTCTCTGCAGTTCATTCACTAGGTCCCCCCGCGTGGTTCTGGGATTTTTGCTCACCGTTCTTGTGATCATTCTGACCCCACGGGGTGGGATTTTGCGTGGAGCACCAGATCGAGGGAGATTATCAGTGGTCTTGTATGTCTTCCATTTTCTAATTATTGCTCCCACAGTTGATTTCTTCACTCCAAGCTGGTTGGCTATTGCAGATTCAGTCTTCCCAGCCTGGTGCAGGGCTACAATTTTGTTTCTGGTGTCCTTTGACAGCTCTTTGGTCTTCACCATAGTGGAGTTTGGAGTCAGACTGTTTGAGGGTGTGCACAGGTGTCTTTTTATACTGATAACAAGTTTAAACAGGTGCCATTACTACAGGTAATGAGTGGAGGAAAGAGGAGACTCTTAAAGAAGAAGTTACAGGTCTGTGAGAGCCAGAAATCTTGATTGCTTGTTTCTGACCAAATACTTATTTTCCACCATAATATGCAAATAAAATGAAAAAAAAACAGACAATGTGATTTTCTGGATTTTTTTTTCTCAGTTTGTCTCCCATAGTTGAGGTCTACCTATGATGTAAATTACAGACGCCTCTCATCTTTTTAAGTGGTGGAACTTGCACTATTGCTGACTGACTAAATACTTTTTTTCCCCACTGTATGTGTGTGTACATGTGTGTGTCTGAGTACATGTATGTGTATGTACTTGTGTGTGTTTGTCCCGCAGATGCCTTTCCACCTACCTCCATGCAGTCACAGCCAGCAGGAAAGAGGGTGGTTTGTGGCCTGTGCTGGAGATGTGAGTACATGTGTGTGTGCGTGCGTGTGTGTATGTGAGTACATGTGTATGTGAGTACGGGTATATGTGTGTACTGTATGTGAGTATGTGTGCGTGAGTACGTGTGTGTATGTGAGTACGTGTGTATGTAAGTACGTGTGTGTATGTGAGTATGTGAGTACGTGTGTGTGTATGTGAGTACGTGTGTGGGTGTGTCTGTGTGTACATGAGTAAGTGTGTGTGTAGGTGAGTACGTGTGTGTATGTGAGTACGTGTGTGTATGTGAGCACGTGTGTGTGTATGTGAGTACAAGTGTGTGTATGTGAGTATATGTGTGTGTATGTGAGTATGTGTGTGTATGTGAGTACGTGTGTGTGTGTGTGTGAGTACGTGTGTATATGTGATTATGTGTGTGTATATGTGAGTATGTGTGTGTGTATGTGAGTGTGTGTGTATGTGAGTGTGTGTATACGTGTGTGTACATGTGAGTATGTGTGTGTGTGTGAGTACGTGTGTGTATGTGAGTATGAGTGTGTATATGTGAGTACGTGTGTATGTGAGTATGTGTGTGTGAGTACATGTGTGTGTACATGTGTGTATGTGAGTACGTGTGTGTGTATGTGAGTACGTGTGTGTGTATGTGAATACGTGTGTGTGTATGTGAGTACGTGTGTGTATGTGAGTACATGTGTGTGTATGTGAGTACATGTGTACATGTGGTAAAAAGAAAAGGAAAAACAATCCAGCTCACCGTACTGCCCTGCCGGCAGAATCCAAATCCTTGCGCACGGACTTGACCAGGCAGTCAATCAACAGTGAAAAAGAAGGAAGGAAAATTCCAGCGCGAGAAATGGAAAATTAAAAATCCATTTTTTTGTGCCAATGCATATTAAAATTCCAGCAGGTACAGCATACTAGTCGGATGACTGCAGAACAACACGTTTCGACGCCTCAAGTCTTAAACATGATTAAGACCTGAGGCGTCGAAACGTGTTGTTCTGCAGTCATCCGACTAGTATGCTGTACCTGCTGGAATTTTAATATGCATTGGCACAATAAAATGGATTTTTAATTTTCCATTTCTCGCGCTGGAATTTTCCTTCCTTCTTTTTCACTGTGTGTGTATGTGAGTACGTGTGTGTATGTGAGTATGTGTATATATGTGAATGTGAGTATGTGTGTGTGTATATGTGAGTACGTTTGTGTGTATGTGAGTACATGTGTGTGTATGTGAGTATGTGTGAATGTGAGTGTGTGTATGTGAGTGTGTGTGTGAGTGTGTGTGAGTGTGTGAGTACGCGCGTGTGTGTATATGTGAGTACGTGTGTGTGAGTACCTGTGTGTGTACATGTGTGGGTACGTGTGTACATGTGTGTACATGTGTGTTGTGGTGCAGTGACCACTATGTCCGCTAGGGGGCGCAGTGTGGATGTCCCAGGACGGGCCTACAGTCATATCCATTGTGGTAATGGGTATAGGTGGCTGAAGGATCATTATGTATCTCAAGGTAGGTGGCCTTGAGATGAAGGCTTGCTTATGTGCTGATCAGCAGAGGCACTGCTGAGCTGTTGTTACACTGTGTCAGCGAAAGCTATCTACAAATCCACCCAGGGGTGTGTTTAAGAGTGTCATAATGAAGTATATGTGTATGAATGCTTAAAGGACCTGTGATGAGGTCATAGCCATGTGACCTGGGGGGCGTGGCTACGGACCATATAAGGTAACCAGAGTAGGTCGGTGGCCCAGAGTAGGGGGTGGTAGCCCAAAAGGGGTGGAGTCCCAAAAGGGGGCAGTGACCCAAATTGGGGTGGTGACCCAAAAGGGGATGGAGTCCCAGAGGGGGCGGTGACCCAAATCGGGGTGGTAGCCCAAAAAAGGGTGGATTCCCAGGAGGGGGCGGCAACCCAAATTAGGGTGGTTCAGGAAATGGCAGCTGGTTGCCTCAGTGGGTATGTCTGGGGAACCGCAGTGTGTGTGTATGAGTTTTGAGGAGTGCGGCATGTATTTTCCTGATAACGGCGGGCCACAGGTGTGTACCGTGATGCTGCACCGGGAAGGAGGCCCTGGTAGGCTGGACTCAAAGAGTCAGGTGACTCTGACAGGAACGCCTCTCGTTTTATCTCTGACCGAGAAAAAAGGCACGGTTCACTGCGACCAGGGGAACATTGTGAATTATATGGTGGACAGAGTTGTGATTGAGATGACAAAGGGGAAGTGCCAAGGTGGTAGTATGCCACCAAAATTTAGTGCATACCTTTGAGAGGGGTCGAGACTTTGTCATGTTTGATGACGTATGGTCGGACGATGAAGACGTTTTGAATGTGGGGCCAGCGGAAACTGAGACGGTGACACCTCCTGACACGGACAGGTCAGAGGTAGAACTGACTGGAAGAAGTACATCTGCCCAACTTACGGACCTGACGTCTCGTGACATGACGGATGGTGGGCTGGGAGATGAGACTGATGGGACTGACCCAGTGGTACCCTTTAACGATATACTTAAAGAGGTAGTGGTGAGACACGTGCTAGCCAAAAGAGAACAGGATCATGAGATACAGCTGATAAAGGAGACAGTGGAAGGACATCTTGAACGGGAAAGAGTCCTAAGGCAAGCAGCTGAGCACAGAGTGGATGAGCTGGAGGAAGAAGTCTCTGAGCTCAGAGGTCACCTGTCAGCGTATCAAACTATGAAAAAAGCTATAGTGAAGGATATGGAGGTGCTCAGAGAGACCCAAGAGAAGCATCAACAGGAGATTCTCTGGAGAGAGGATGAGCGTCGCTACCTGGCAAAGGAGCGGGGTAAAGTTCTCCAAGAACTCAGAGGAGTTGTAAAAGGTCTTCTGCGGGAGAAGAGCTGGGACGAAGATGTACAGCGGCCGGGCCCAAGTGATAACAAGGCAGAACTGCCAAAGCCCATCTTGGAAAGGGTCCTGAAGACTGTAAATCTCAGGAAGATGATGAGCCAAGAGCTGCACAAGACAGTCACCCGGTCGGGGCAGATATCTTGAGGGAAGTGTCCGTGGTAAATCCAAAGCCGTCTGTCCAGGCTGAGAGCAAGTCCACGACCTTCAAGTGCATGATGGAGGCACCTGAAGACATGCGAGAAGCATGTGCCAGCGAGGGTGTGCATGAGACCTTTAAAAAGGCAGTAAAGGCCTATAGTGTGAACTGACCACCAGATCCAGACCAGTTGGTGATACTGGCAGAAACGGAAGACACAGAGAGAAGGGTGGCTGTCCTGAAGGAGATGCACCTACAATGTCTCCGCACGAAACAGATGCTCGTGGAGCGTAATAGGAAAGCCGCTCGACATCTGGAGCTTGCGAGGGAAGCTCAAAGTCGGCTGGGCTTTGTGGAAGACATAATTCCGGTACCCAGAAATCTGGTGGGGAAAGTCGTTGGCAGACTTGGAAAGGTGATGCAGGAGATGGTAAAATCGATCGTGTGAAGATGTGAAGAGAGTGAGGATCCCACCTGCTGGGGTAATCCAAGTAGCTGTTGAAGATGACATGGTTCCAGCCATTGTGGTTGGCTCGATGGAAAGCATTGGGAACCTCCTCATGCTCCTGGAATATCGGGTAGCGTACCTGAAGGAGATAGAGCAGCTAAGATAGGACAGACTGCAAATGAATAAGCAGATACAGAATGTCAGGTGGCATCCACCTCCAACCCAAGGTGTAAGGACCCGAAAGGATCCTCCAAATAATGAAAGGACAGGTAGTCAAAGACAAGAATGTCGAGAGTCCGCAAGTGGCAGTTCTATTCTTAGTAGCATAGGCACGAGACCTGGTGGTGGACGTAGCGACAGAGAATCAGACTCAGACCAGCCAGTTAGGCCAACTGGACGTGGGACTCATGACCATATGAACCGGGAGAGCCGGCCAGTGAGAGAAAGGTCGGGTGACAGAGCGCACTGCAGACAGGTGGAGACTAAAGAGTGTCTGGTCACTATGACGGACTTTGACTGGAAGGCCAAAGCCCAAGGCCGAGATACTGATGGCTGGGGGCGGGGGAGGACTAACGTAAATATGATGCAGTATGACTACCGAAACAGACAGAGATGGTCCTCTTGACTTGTAGGGCAAGGTGACATGGGTGCCCGGTCTCGAGATCCCTGGGTGATGTCATGTGTTCAACCCCACAAGTTTGAACAGAGGGAGGAGGTATGTGGTGCAATGACCACTATGTCTGCTAGGGGGCACTGTGTGGGTGTCCCAGGATGGGCCTACAGTCATATCCATTGTGGTAATGAGTAAAGGAGGCTGAGGGATCGTTATGTATCTCAAGGTAGGTGGCCTTGAGATGAAGGCTTGCTTATGTGCTGATCAGCAGAGGCACTGCTGAGCTGTTGTTACACTGTGTCAGCGAGAGCTATCTACAAATCCACCCAGGGGTGTGTTTAAGAGTGTCATAATAAAGTATATGTGTAAGAAAGCTTGAAGGACCTGTGATGAGGTCATAGCCATGTGACCTGGGGGGCGTGGCTACGGACCATATAAGGTAGCCAGAGTAGGTCACATGAGAGAGAGCATATGGATCTGATTGAGCCATGTGGAAGGTCCCAGAAGGCCTACATGAAAGGTATGCTACCTTCCTGAAGACCATGTGCTGAGGCTGCTAACCCGGGGAGGCCTATGTATATTGGCTGTATGGGAGGAGGGATAAGCCTCCTGTGTTTTGCTGAGGCTCCAGGACTGAGCCTGAAATAATGGACATTTATGCTTACTTTTGCCTGACCTAAAGGCTATTCCTTGTGTTATGTGCTGCTTTATGGGTTATGAAGCAATAAACCCTGTGAACTTTTAAAAGGAACGTGCCTCCTGGTTGTCTCCCGTCGCACCTAAGCGAGTTGAATCCCTACAGTGTGTATGTGCGTACATGTATGTGTGTATGTATGTGTGTGTATGTGAGTATGTGTGTGTGCATGTGAATACGTGTGTGTGAATGTGAGTATGTGTGTGTATGTAAGTATGTGTATGTGTATATATGAGTATGTGTGTGTGTAAGTGAGTACATGTGTCTGTATGTGAGTACGTGTGTGTGGGTACCTATGTGTGTACATGTGTGTGTATATGTGTGTGTATGTGTGTGTATGTATGTACATGTATGTGTGTACGTACGTGTGTGTATGTACATGTGTGTGTGTGTGTATGTACATGGTGGGCAGGCAGCGGCGGGTCCGGTGGGGGGGTCTGGCAGCGTGGCCAGCAGCGGCGGGTCCAGCAGTGGTGACGGGTTCAGCGGCGGGGGGGTCCTGGTGGCGGCCAGCCGGCAGGAAAGACCACGGCTTGCGGCCTGTGCTGGAGATGGGGTGCGGCGCCACCAGAGGGCACCCGCACCCCATCTCCAGCACAGGCCGCAAGCCGCGGTCTTTCCTACCGGCTGTGATGGAGGTGGGTGGGTGGGCAGGCAGCGGTGGGTCCAACAGCGGCGGCAGGGGGTCCAGCAGTGGCTGGGGAGTCCCGGTGTTGTCCCGCTGATGATACTGTGGAAAGGCCTGGTACCACCAGCGGGTGCCATATTGGAATACCCATCACTTGGTTATTCCAATATGGCGGTCGGCGTACATCTGGTGCGGCGCGGTGGATTGTGGGATTCGGGGACATCCAGACGGAAGTGGATGACGGACAATTTAAGGCAATTATATATATAGATATTGCTCTATTTCTCCACAGCTTTAAATCATATGCATAGACATAGCGTTGAAAGGGTATTCTCAAGTTCTAAAATTGCTTTCAATAGTTAGACAGCAAAAAAATAAGTAAGCTTGCAATTGACTTGCTTTCTCTCTCTGTTGGCATTCTCCTTCAATGACAGCATTTATCTTTAATAGTGTACAGCTGGTTTTCATGGAGCTTTTCCTCTAGGCTGAGTGTAGCAGTAGTTACATTCCAGGAGAGAGGTTAACTCCTAACATACCAGCCACCTGTCTCCAACCCATTGCTTTCTATGCAGTAGCTATCTGTTCACCTCTCTCCCCCTCTCCATATCATCTTTTGAAGTTATACAGTTATAAATCAACAGCCTGGCCATTTCCTCACCAGGTATGATAATCTTCTCTAATCTTTTTGTCAGGAGCTGCGTGCTTGTTCAAATGCCCTGGTATCACAATGTGGAAATACAGTGATAACAGTGCAATCACTTCAGAACAATGCACTGATGGATGAATTTATTATAGCAGAACATGTGCTGAGCTGATCTATGCTTTGTTTATATCACACTGCACTAAACTTTCTTGTGCAGCATGTCAGGCTTTTAAAGCAGCCTAGCATGTTCCCATGTGTTGTATTTCCTAGGTCTATATAATGTTTGCTAGACACACATTTGGGTCTTGGTATTAAGTCTTGGTAGTAACTCTTTTAGTTATCTGTGCACAGTTCCAGTACATGATATTCATAACATCTCCTGGCTGTGTGTGGTTTCCCATTCATGAGTTATTTCAAGTAACTGTGCTACCTGTCAGTGGTCTCCAAGATTTTGCCTGTTCATCTATGGCTTCCAGGCTTCCAAGCCATTTTGCTACGACTTTCAATGACTCCACCAGGCTGCCTTCAACTTCCAGGATGCACATTCTTTCTACACCAAAGCCCATGGCCCATGTGCTCACCCAGACCTTGGGCTTAGAGGATTCACCTCAACCTGTGAGCCCACTTTATGTAACATAATACCAAAACCATGGATCCCAAAGATACAGCAGTACAGTGTTGCAGTGGTAAGGACTTCTTTTTTGTGAGGAAGTCCCTTTTAGGTGGGAGGGGTTACTGTTACTCACCTGTCCTGAATACATGCTTTGCTTTCCTCATCCTGAAAGTAGCCCAGCATGCTCCCATGTATTTTCTTTCCTTGACCTCCCAAGACACATACATTTGTTATATCAAAAACAATAATAGCAAAAGCTGAGGAGCTAAAGTGCAAAGTGCGGGATAAGGTGCACTATACCGACTATATTATGCTAGCAAGAAAAGTATATCACCCATAATGGTCCATGGCTCATGTAGCCCAAACACACCATGCATATCGCTGTGGATCACAGCTTTTTCAGGGAAGGTGCTATGGGAGGAAGGACTGGTTCGTTAGAGGCTGTGGTGTCGGAACCTTTGGGACTGCCACTAGTGTTGCAGGGGGACAGACAACCTGACCAGGAACAACCTGTGACCCCTGCTGCCAGGGGTGGGTCTGTGATAAAAGGGGCTGTGCACGGGAACCCGGGGCTCTTGGAGGAAAGTCAGGAGTCACGGCAGGTGAAGGTTTGCTCCCTCCCTGCTGGTACTCCTGTCAAGATCACCACACTACACTCGCTCACTGAGCCAGTGCGCATGTCCTGAGTACAAAAACAGTGTTCAAAGATACCTGTGGAGCAGGGCAGCAGCAGTGACAATGCGTGCTTCAGACTATCAGTGTCAGGATCCTGTGTTATGAGCTCATTTTCTGCTCCACCAGCTGGGAGTTCTCCTTCCGTTCTCCCTCTGGTAGTGACAGGAGGTAGTGAGGTTAGTTTAATTGGTAATGGTCTGCCACCTGACGAGGAGGATAGTGATTGGATCTCTGGAGTATCAGACTGGATCTAAGACAGCCAACGCCCTATCCTGTTGCTGGTGATTCAGTCTGTTTCTCAGGTCTTGGACTTCAGCTCTGCTCCAGTCTTCTCAAGTTAAGTTTGTTTTTGCTAATGTTAACACTTGCTCTTGTGGGTCAACTCAGTTTCCATGTGGTCAGCCAGCCCGGCTGGGCTGTGCTGAATTTCCACTCTTATTTATCTGTATTTGCCAATTTGCCTTTTTGTCCTTTATTAGATTGGCCTCTTTTTGCTCTGTCTCAGAATATTCCAGAGTGCTGATATAGTGGGAGAAGTCTAGTGAGGGGTTAATTTTGTTATCAGAAGCGTTGGACATTATTTTTGGTAGGGTTTTTTGGCAGATTGCAGACAGTATCTTTCCTTTCCTGTCCTTTCAAGTTAGTTTGGCCCCATCGTTTGCTCAGCCTATTTTTCTGCCTTTGTTTGTGTTTTCATCTTGCTTCACCGTCAATACATGTGGGGGGCTGTCTTTCCTTTGGGGTCTGCTCTGGGGAGTTAGTTTTCCTGTTTTCTTACTTTAGGCTTATTTAGCCCACCGGTTGTGATGGCACGCTCCAGGGCTCTGCAGTCTGCATAGTTAACAACCTCTCTGGTTTTGTGAGACTTAGCGTGTGTAGCTTTTTTCCTCCTCGGTGACCCATTCATAACAGAATCACCAGCCCCACCGCAGATTCTAGGGTACTCAAAAGCAGGAAGGAATTGTTTAAGAAAAGAAGGGAAAGAAAAAAAAGTGTCAGAATTTTATTTTTAATATTTTTTCCTCTTTTTCTCTGGGGCCGTAGGAGGATTTTTTTTTCTCTGCTAATGGAGATTAAGCAACTGTCTGATCGTGTGGAGCAACTTGCTGGTGAAGTGCAGGGAATTTCTACGTACCTCATTCAGTCACATGTTGCTGAACCCAAGATCCCTACTCCTGATGTGTTTTCTGAGGATCGGTCTAAATTTCTGAATTTTAAGAATAATTGTAAATTATTTCTTGCCTTGAAGCCTAGCTCATCGGGGAGCTCTGTGCAGCAGGTTAAAATTGTCATCTCCTTGCTGCACGGCGATCCCTAGGATTGGGCGTTTTCTCTGACACCTGAAAATCCTATTCTGACTAATGTGGATGCATTTTTTCAGGCTTTGGGGTTGTTGTATGATGAACCTAATGCCGTTGATCAAGCTGAGAGAACCCTGTTGGCATTAAGCCAGGGTCAGGATCCTGCAGAGTTATACTGTCAAAGATTACGAAAGTGGGCGGTCCTTACTACATGGAATGATAGTGCACTGGCAGCTCTCTTTCGGAAAGGTTTATCAGAGACCGTAAAAGATGTTATGGTGGGATTTCCTGTTCCCTCTGGTCTGGATGGCTCTATATCATTAGCCATTCAAGTTGATCGGCGTTTACGTGAACGTAAGACTACACGTGAGGTGCTGCCACTTTCTGAACAAATGTCTGAACCTATGCAATGTGATGGGGTGTTGTCTAGGGCGCAGCGTCAGGAGTTTAGAAGGCGTAATAAGCTGTGTTTTTTCTGTGGAGACGCCTCTCATACTATTTCTGTCTGCCGTAAACGAGAGAAACGTTTTGCACACACATTTGCTGTGGGCAGTGTACAACCTAAGTTCCTTTTGGCAATTACTTTGATCTGCTCCTTGTCCACATTTTCCACAAAGGCTTTTGTGGATTCAGGAGCACCTCTGAATCTGATGGATTTGGATTTTGGTATACGTTGTGGCTTGTCCATGACGCCTCTGCAGATGCCTATTCCTTTGAGGGGTATTGATGCCACTCCTTTGGCAGAGAATAAACCTCAGTTTTGGACCCAGGTGATAATGCGAGCTGCCCCAAACCACCAAGAAAATTGTAAATTTTTGGTTCTGCATAATTTACATAATACTATTGTTCTGGGTTTCCCCTGGTTGCAAACTCATAACCCAGTTTTGGATTGGAAATCTGTGTCTGTGGTGAGTTGAGGTTGTCAGTGTGTTCTTAGGGACGCTCCTGTTTTCTCCACCTCTCCTCAGTCTCATGATATTCCTGATTATCTGGCTGATTTCTCTGATGTATTTAGTGAGAGTAAGTCTGCGCTTTGCCTCCTCATAGAAGTTATGACTGTGCAATTGAGTTGATGCCTGGGTGTAAATTTCCCAAGGGTCGGCTTTTCAACTTATCTGTACCCGAACATGATGCTATGCGATCCTATATTAAGGAGTCGTTGGAGAAGAGTCATATTAGACCATTCTCATCACCTTTAGGCACTGTTTTTTTTTGTGGCCAAGAAAGATGGTTCATAAAGACCGTGTATTGATTATCGTTCCCTTAACAAGATGACGGTTAAATATCAGTACCCGTTACCTCTGATGTCTGATTTATCCTCCAGAGTTAAGAGTGCCTGCTGGTTTACTAAGCTTGACCTCAGGGGGGGCGTATAATCTTATTCGCATCAAGCACGGGGATGAATGGAAGACGGCGTTTAATACTCCGGAGGGACATTTTGAGTACCTGGTGATGCCTTTTGGGCTCTCCAATGCCCCTTCTGTCTTCCAGTCCTTTATGAATGATATTTTTCGAGACTTTGTAGATAAGTTTTTGATCATCTATCTGGATGATATTTTGATCTTTTCTAGTGATTGGGATTCCCATGTGGAACATGTCCGGACTGTGTTCCGGATCTTGAGGGAGAATTCCCTGTTTGTTAAGGGATCGAAATGCCTCTTTGGTGTACAGAGGATTTCATTTTTTGGATTTATCTTGTCTCCATGGACTATTGAAATGGACCCGGCCAAGGTACAGGCCATTTATGATTGGGTTCAGCCTACTTCTTTGAAGGCTCTCCAGAAGTTTTTGGGTTTTGCTAATTTCTATCGTAAATTTATAGGTAATTTTTCTTGTATTGTCAAACCACTGACTGATCTGACCAAGAAGGGAGCTGATGTGCTGAATTGGCCTCCTGAGGCTGTCTCAGCATTTCAGGAGCTTAAGCGGAGATTTACTTCTGCTCCAGTTCTACGGCAACCTGATGTCTCACTTCCATTTCAAGTGGAGGTAGATGCTTCTGAGATTGGTGCAGGAGCTGTTTTGTCCCAAAAAGATCCTGTGACTTCTAAGATGAATCCCTGTGCCTTCTTTTCTCGAAAGTTCTCCCCATCTGAACGCAACTATGACGTGGGGAATCGGGAATTGTTGGCCACAAAATGGGCATTTGAGGAGTGGAGACATTGGTTGGAGGGAGCTAGACATCAAGTTATGGTCCTCACCGATCACAAGAATCTGATTTATCTGGAGTCGGCTAAATGCTTGAATCCTAGACAGGCTAGATGGGCCTTGTTTTTCACGCGTTTTAATTTTGTGGTCTCTTTTCTTCCGGGCACTAAGAATGTTAAGGCAGATGCCCTTTCTAGGAGTTTCTTTGCTGATTCTCTTAATGTGACTGAGCCTACTACTATCCTAGGTGAGGGGGTAGTTCTTTCTGCCATTTCGCCCGATTTGAGATGCGCCCTGGAGGAATTTCAGGAGGATAAACCTGAGCTTTGCCCTATGGGAAGATTGTATGTTCCTGACCGGTGGAGAAAGAGAGTGATGTCTGAAGTCCATTGCTCCGCATTGGCTGGTCATCCAGGTATTTTTGGTACCAGAGATTTGGTGAGTCGGTTGTTTTGGTGGCCTGCCTTGTCTCGTGATGTCAGGAATTTTGTACAGTACTGTGGGACTTGTTCTCGGTCTAAACCCTGTTCTCATTCTAATGGGTTGCTGATGCCCCTCCCTGTGCCCAGGAGGCCATGGACCCATATCTCAAATGGATTTTATTTCTGATCTTCCTGTCTCTCAGAGAATGACTGTTATCTGGGTGATTTGTGATAGATTTTCGAAGATGGTCCATCTTGTACCACTGCCAAAGTTGCCATCTTCCGCTGAGTTGGTACCCTTGTTTTTACAACAGGTGGTTCGGTTACACGGGATTCCTGAGAACATTGTGTCCGAAAGAGGGGTCCAGTTTGTTTCCAGATTTTGGAAAGCCTTTTGTTCCAATCTGGGAATTCAGTTATCCTTCTCCTCTGCGTTTCGTCCCCAGACTAATGGGCAGACTGAGAGAACAAACCAGATCTTGGAGTCTTATTTAAGATGTTTTATATCTGATGATCAAGATGATTGGGTCTCATTTTTGCCCATGGCCGAATTTGCGCTGAACAATAGAGCTAGTTCTGCCACTTTGATGTCACCCTTTTTCTGTAATTTTGGGTTTCATCCTCGATTCTCTTCAGGACAAGTGGAATCTTCGTCCTGCCCAGGTGTGTACACTGTGGTTGTGAGAATGCAGCAGATATGGGACCAAGTCGTGGATAAGTTGTCACTCTCTCAGGAAAAGGCCCAGCGTTTTTCCAACCGGCATAGGACCATTGGTCCCCGGTTTAAAGTGGGTGATATGGTTTGGTTGTCGTCTAAGAATATTCCTATGAAAGTTGCATCTCCAAAATTTAAGCCAAGATTTATTTGACCTTATAAGATTTTGGAGATTCTTAAACCTGTTTCTTTTCGGTTGGCTCTTCCAGTTACGCTCAAAATCGATAACGTATTTCACAAATCACTGTTGAAGAGGTTTGTTGAGCCAGTAGCTCCTGTGGCGGCTCCTCCTGACCCTGTTTTTGTTAAAGACAATGTGGAATATGAGGTAGAGAAAATATTGGATTCTCGCTTGGTCAGATGGGGACTCCAGTATTTGGTCAAATGGAAGGGTTATGGCCAGGAGGATAATTCTTGGGTCTCTTCCTCGGATATTCATGCCGATAGATTGGTTCGTGCTTTTCACCGGGCCCATCCTGATCAGCCTAGTGGCGTGGATGAGGGTTCGGTGACCCCTCCTCTAGGGGGGGTACTGCTATGAGTTCATTTTCTGCTCCACCAGCTGGGAGTTTTCCTTCCGTTCTCCCTCTGGTAGTGACAGGAGGTAGTGAGGTTAGTTTAATTGGTAATGGTCTGCAACCTGATGAGGAGGATAGTGATTGGATCTCTGGAGTTTCAGACTCGATATAAGACAGCCAACGCTCTATCCTGTTGCTGGTGATTCAGTCTGTTTCTCAGGTCTTGGACTTCAGCTCTGCTCCAGTCTTCTCAAGTTAAGTTTGTTTTTTGCTAATGTTCACACTTGCTCTTGTTGGTCAACTCAGTTTTTGTGTGGTCAGCCAGCCCGGCTGGGCTGTGATAAATTTCTACTCTTATTTATCTGTATTTGCCAATTTGCCTTTTTGTCCTTTATTAGATTGGCCTCTTTTTGCTCTGTCTCAGAATATTCCAGAGTGCTGATATAGTGGGAGAAGTCTAGTGACTTCAGGGTTAATTTTGTTATCAGAAGCGTTGGACATTATTTTTGGTAGGGTTTTTTGGCAGATTGCAGACAGCATCTTTCCTTTCCTGTCCTTTCAAGTTAGTTTGGCCCCATCGTTTGCTCAGCCTATTTTTCTGCCTTTGTTTGTGTTTTCATCTTGCTTCACCGTCAATACATGTGGGGGGCTGTCTTTCCTTTGGGGTCTGCTCTGGGGAGTTAGTTTTCCCGTTTTCTTACTTTAGGCTTATTTAGCTCTCCGGTTGTGACGAGGAGTCCAGGACCACCGCAGGCACGCTCCACGACTGCTTCTAGTTGTGTGTTAAGATCAGGGCTCTGCAGTCTGCATAGTTACCAACCTCTCTGGTTTTCTGATACTTAGCGTGTGTTGCTTTTTTCCTCCTCGGTGACCCATTTATAACAATCCTGTCAGCGCCGGAAAGTAAAGATGCACAGGACCTGTGGACACAGAAGTTAGCAAGCTGGCACAGGACCTACGGTCATGTGACTGCAAGGGGCGGGGCTTAGCGTCCTACTTTCAGAGATGGCAGGACACCATACAACAACTCAGAGTCAGGCAAAATGGAAGTCATACACAGTACTGGCAAACGAGGTACAGGAGGGATATACAGATGGGAGGTCAGACAAAGCCAAAGGTCATACACAAGAGGGCAGAGCGGTACCAAAGGGACGAGCAGAGAATAGTCAATTCACAAGCAGAGTCATACACGAGAGAGCGGTGCGGTTCAAAAGGGACAGGCAGAACTCGTAACAGGGACAGAACCGGATCAAAACCAAACAAGCAACAAGTAATCAGGCAAAAGGCACACGTACACCAGAGGTCAACTAACTGAGCCGAGGGCAGAAGTATAACTGACACCGGACTTAGGTCTAGTGAGCATTAAATAGCCGCCCTCTGCCAGAGAGAGGCAGAAACAATTAACCCCCTGTCTGATCAGGACAGGCCAAAGCAAAACCCCATCCTGGATCATGACACTCCTACAGAAAGGCTGAAGCTGCTGCAAATCGCTTTGGGGCGGAGCCCCACCATGATCCCAGAATGTGCCGACAACAGTGACCCCTCACCTGTTATGAATGTGGGGAAACAGGACACCAGGCATGAGAATGTCCACAGCGAGGGAGGAGCCAACCCCACCACCCATTAAACTAGAGAGCTCCGAGCTGGGGGGACACCACTTGGAGCCGGAACTGATACGGGGGAGTAGTGGAAGTCCCACAAATTTAGTGTCTACGTGCCCATTGATCTGGGCAAAATTCAAGGGGTGTGCT
Source organism: Dendrobates tinctorius (assembly GCF_039654945.1). NCBI lineage: Eukaryota > Metazoa > Chordata > Amphibia > Anura > Dendrobatidae > Dendrobates > Dendrobates tinctorius. The sequence goes on from NW_027361747.1 coordinate 5,033,627, forward strand.
GTGGGATGTTTGGTGGATATAGGCTCCAAAGTGACTACCATGCCCAAGACCTATTTCTGACAGCACTTCCCTGAAGCTATGAGACCCGAATGGGGACCCGTGATAAAATTTATGGCTGCCAATCAGTTGCCAATCCCGGTCGCAAGGGTTGCTTGGATGCAGATTTCTCTCTTTGGCAAAGACCTAGGATGGAGGGGTGTGGTGCTGACTCAAGGAGAGGTGAGCAGGGAGCACAGTCACGTTAGGGATGAATGTGCTAAAAGAGTTCTGAAGTCTCCTTTTCAGCGAGCCCTCCCAAGACACCCTGAAGCAATAGAGTTCCCACACCCCTCAGAGAAAAATCTTCCAACAGCTGGTGCGCATGGCCCAAGCCCAAGAGTCGTGCCAACAGGGAGACGTGCTGGGGAAAGTGATTGCACCCTCGTCACCGAAGCTCATGTTAATACCACCCGGACAAGCAAAAGTCTCTCTGCCCATCTGGGCTTGCATCCCTTTGGAAGGGGTGGAGATACAGGTTGAGCCTTCTTTCTCGGAGCAGTTACCCTCGGGATTCTTAGTAGCCCGCTCTCTGGCTACAGTAAGAGATGGAATCATGCCCATTCGGTGTGTAAACCTAGACATCACCGTGTAGCCCTGAAGTGAAGTGGCCAAGATAATGGGATTGCCTGAAGACAATTTGCCCTCCCAGATGCTGCAACTGGAAGTTTGTCAGGGGGGACAGTGACAGTGACAGTAAACTCAACCACGGCTTCAGAGCCAGAGCATACCCTAAAGGGGCAAATAGTCCTCGAGCAGATGCTGGCCAGGCTCTCTGAGCTCACTCAGTCTCAGGTGCAGCAAGTGAAAATCCTTTTGGGATGATATAGAGAGGTGTTTGCCAGTCACGAGGATGATTTCAGTTGTATCACGGCCATCACTCATGAAATTCCAACTGGAGACTCGGCAATCATAAGAGAACTTTACCGACAGATTTTCCCACAGCTGTATCAAGAGGTGAAGATGATGTTGGGACAGATGTTGCAAAAGGGTGTCATTCGAGAAAGTATTAGCCCATGGGCAGCCCCCATCGTACTAGTGAGGAAGAAGGACAGCACTCTGCGTTTCTGTGTGGATTATTGGAAACTTAAAGCCTGTACCATAAGGGATTTATATCCGCTCCCCCGCAATGAAGAGTCCCTGTTTGCTTTAGGAACAGCAAAGTATTTCTCCACGCTGGACCTGGCCAGCGGATACTGGCAGGTGCCCATGTCAGATCTGGATCGAGCAAAGACAGCTTTCATCCTACCCTTGGAGTTATTTAAGTTTAATCGGATGCCTTTCGGCTTTCATGAAGCCCACCAGGACGGTGGTGGCAATGCAGGAACAATTGCGGGCACATACGATGGAATTTTGTTGCAGTCTAGGAACAAATGGGTTCAGTTACAACAGGAAGATACGAAGCTCACCTTACTGCGACAGTGTGTAACACAAGGAAGACTTCTCCGTACCGCCCAGAGGGGCGCTCTCTCTCCCGGAACTTTATGGATCCTTCGCCAGTGGGAGTGCCTGCAGATGAAGAATGGGCTATTATATCTGAAAATACAGCTCCAGACGGAGCTGGCTGCCACATGGCAAGTAGTAGCATCTGAAACCCTACTGCCTGAAATTGCCCATGGAGGGGCGCATTTTAACCTGGAGAAAACTTTCCGGTGGTTACAAAGAGTCATCTACCACCCTCGACTGTGGACAGAGGTTGAGGAAGCCTGCAGGAAATGCTGGCAGTGTGAACTGGTGAAGCCGCCTGAGTAAAGAGCTCCCGTACAAACCATAGTAACATCCGCCCCCCTGGAACTCCTGATGATAGATTGTTTCACCATCGGACCAGCTCACCAGGGATATGAGCATTGCCTAGTAATGATTGACCACTTCACAAAGTTTGCCGTAGTGACTCCCACTCATGGTCAAACTGCAGAGTCCGCCGTTAATGCCATCTGCAAGAATTTTATTCAAATCTACGGCTGTCCCAAGTGGATTCCTTCGGACCAGTTGCATTGCCTGTATGGCATAGACAGGTCTCGGACCACTCCGTACCACCCGCTGGGGAATGGAGCCTGTGAGAGATTCAATCACACTCTGATTCAAATGCTACGAGCCCTGGAGGAAGACCGAAAAACCCGATGGCCGGAATATGTCTCCAAACTGGTTTGGGTGTATGATAATCGTGTACATCGAGTCTCTGGCTATACTCCCTACTCACTGCTGTTCGGTCGTGAAGGAAAAGAAATCACCAATCTGGAGCTGGATCCTGAAGAGAAACGTCCAGGAGCGGGGGTCTCTTCTTGGGTCCGAGATCACCGTCACTGTTCACAGACTCTGCATCAGCTGTTGCAGACAAGGCTACAGGAGCTGGAACACTCAGATAGGCCCCCTTCCCGGGCAGCTGAGCTCCAAGTAGGAGACCGAGCACTGGTGAGACAGAAACGTCCTCAGAACAAACTGGAACACAATTGGGAGAAGGAACCTTATCGGGTGAAGTGTTGAGTCAGCTCTGAGGGACCTGTCTACGAAATCCAGTCTGAGAAAGAAGTGAGTCGCAGTACTCGGATTGTGCACCAAAAAATTTTATGGCCCTGCTTGTCTGAAGACCCATCACGACCATAGGAAGTGCCCGAGACCCTGGAGCCAACACCAGCAGTTATAGAAGAAGAAAAGGAAGAAGAAGAAGAGTAAGTCCTCACTCCAAGTGACTGCACCCCAGAAGAATACATCTCCGAATCCCCTGCCATAAAGCCAGATTCCATCTCTCCAGAGAGCTCCACTACTCCTCCCAGCCTACAATGCTCCGAACAGTCAACAGCTGGCAAACCCCCCGAACGTTATGAGCAAGACCAATTCATGTGGGAGAAGTGAATCCAGAAAAGGCGAACATTTTCTAACACTCCCCGCCCGTGAAATGGCGAGCAAAAAGAGTGGAGGAATGTTAGAGGAAGGACTGGTTTGTTAGAGGCTGCAATGCCTATGGGCTAGAACCATTGGGACAGCCACTAGTGTTGCAGGGGGACAGAGAACCTGACCAGGACAAACCTTTGAACCCTGCTGCCAGGGGCAGGTCTGTGAAAAAAGCGGCCGTGCGCAGGAATCCGGGGCTCTTGGCGGAAAGACAGGAGTCATGGTAGGTGAAGGTTTGCTCCCTCCCTGCGGGTACTCCTACAGACGACACACTATGCTTGCATGCGTGCTCCCCAGCATCCAGCAACAGCACCAGTGACCGCTTACCGCTGCTGGACGTCGACCCTACGTGACAGCAGCCAGGAAACGCTGACTGTACTGTGCTACGCTTGACCACTGACAGCGCAGAGTGCACAGGTCCCGTCAGAGACTTCAGTTCTACAGCTGCGGCTGCGGCCTTGATGCCGTATCCCTTCGCTTCATATGCTGAAGCAACAGCCACTGGTACCCGGACATACAGCGGCCCACCAAAAGCTCCCGGACTCTTCACCACCGCTAAGAGACAGTGCCTCCAGTATATCCAGGACCACTTCTTCAACTTGACTCGCCACCTGCGGCGCCATCGTGGGATCTTCCAACCACCTCCCTCCGGACCCCAGAGTCTGATAAGTTGAACCCTTACTTTTTTTACTTTTGCTGATGGCCGAAGTCAGGCTGTCACCGCATTATACTGTTTTTTTGTTCTACATATTTGCCTGCGCAATACTTTTTGTGTAACTTGTATATATCAACTCCCTGTGTGGAGAAAGTATTGCCATCTTTTTATCTTTTTTATAAAACACCTGTTAACACTTGCTCTGCCTCCTGCTTGTCACTGCATCCTACACACCTGCCAGTAACCTACAGTGCTATGCTCTTTAGCTCCTTAGCTTTTGCTATTGCATCATCTGTTATAGCAATCTTATAAGTCATTGTACATATTTCCATAACAAGCTAGTAGGTGATTCTATATACCTATTATAAGCATTCTTTGTGTCTACTTACTTGGGATAGTATGATATTCTTTGCTAGAGCTCTTGTGATTACTATACCAATTGTTTTTGTGGGTACTGTCTGAGATTTTATTTAATTGCATATTGTACTGAAAATTGAATATTGAATTCTCTTTGTGTAGCTTCTCTCCAGGGGACTATCATCTCCTGCAGGGAACTTAGTATATTAAGCCCTCTTTTTTAGGATTGCTGGGATACTGTATGGTGTCCTTTATATGTATCAGTGCATGGTTTATCCTAGCTTTATGTACCATTACTTGTAGTGTTTATAAAGCTTAGGATGTTATGTTATTCTATTGTGACAACCCCTTACTATGTCACATTCACACCTGACTGTGTGCGTTTCATTTTGTTTCATGATATGTTATACATTTTAACGCTTGTACGCAAATAAAAGTTTTTATTTTAAGGTGAGCATATCATTAGAGTATTTCTTTTTCTCTTTTATACTTATGACAATTGTAAGATAGCAATAATTATTTTGCAATCTATCTAAAAATCCCCCTTTGCTGTCACTGGTTGTGACACTAATAGGTTAAAAAGCTGATTTCATGATTAGACCTGAATTCTGTAACCCACAGTGACCAGTTGCTGTTGCAGGGAAATATTGAGAAATGCATATTCTCTGAATATTTGAAACATTCGATATATTCTCAGGGATGCTTATGCCATGAGGTGAGATGAGCATATCACCTGTGGCAGTGGTCTGAGCTGGCTCTCAGTAGTCTCCATTTTGCAAGTGATTGATGTATTAAAGGGGTTGTCCCCTTTTTCAAGACTATGGTCTCCAAGTGCAACTTGTTATTGTTGAAATATGTTTGGTGCAACATCTACATTCCTGTCTACGAGTGTTTAGTTGCTAACTTTGTATGCAGTTAATAAAGTTAGAACAAGAAAAATCAAACTCCCAGACCATCACACAGAGGTAGCATGTGAATGTATTTCCTGTTTTTCCTGTGTCTGTGTATGGAAGATGAAGCAACCTGCTGTAGCTGCTGCACAGATAGAGACACTCAAAGGATTTATTCCTGATCTATTAAGCTTACCATATATTGTCATGATTGTTCCTGAATAAAGAAGATCTGTGGTCACACGCTTGGAGATTATCCTGAATAATCCCCTGCCAACAGGTTATGGGCCCAGAGTGACAAAGAACCCCAGAGTAACACAGGAATAGAAGCACAGGGCAACAGAGATGTCCACTAGCAGCAATCCTGTCAAGTTCTCAGTGCCAAGCCTCACTAACCAGAACTACCAGTCCTGGAAAATCAAGGTGAAGATGCTGCTCATAAGAGAAGGTACATGGAAATATACTCAGGAAACAGTGCCTCATCCATTACCGGATTATTCGCTAGAAAAGGATCAGAAAGCACGCTTTACCTCAGTGTAGATGATAATCAGATTGTGCATACATGCAAGAGTGCAACTGCAAAAGAGATATGGGATGAGTTGCAGAAAGTGAATGAAAGATCAAATCTCAGCAATAAGCTTTATCTCATGAGAAAGCTGACTCAGTCTAAGCTAAGTGATGGACAGAATATGCAGGACTATATAAGAAACACCCTAGAGATTGTGGAGCATCTCCACGGTATTGGAGAAGAAATTAAAGATTTTCATGTTGCTGCACATCTATTAAATGCCGCTAATGAAGAGATGAAGCCCCTTCACCATTTCCAGACATGGGAGCTTACTGAGCTACCACAAGGAAAAAGAGCTATTGGATGTAAGTGGATCTTCAAAAATAAATATGACTCAGAAGGTAAAGTTCACCAGAATAAAGGCAAGATTAGTTGCAAAAGGGTACTCACACAAGTATGGTGAAGATTATGATGCAAACCACATTCAGAACTTTAATGTCCATAGCTGCAGTTCAACAGGTGACAGTGAGACATTTTGACATCAAAACAGCCTTCCGACAAGGTGACATTGAAGAAGAGTTGTATATGAGCCAACCCAAGGAATATATTAAAAAGGGTGAAGAGCCCCTTGTTTGTAAAAAACAAAAATCTCTCTATGGACTAAAGCAGTCAGCAAGAGCTTGGAACGCGAAAATGAAAAAGTTTTGATGAAAGAAGGATTTAAAAGATCTCAAGCTGATCCATGTTTGTATATGAAAATTGTAGCGAAGGAGTCGATGTATGTTCTCCTTTATGTAGACAATGTAATCATGTCTCATCAAGACGAAAAAGAAGATGCAAAGCTGGGTGAAATTCTCAACTCGCACTTTGAGACTAAGGACCTTGGAAATGTAATATATTATTTGGGAATCCAAATCCAGAGAGAAGAAGATGGGAGTTTTCTTCTCAACCAAAGTTCTAAAATTTCTGCAATGCAATACCAAATCAGTTTGGAATGTCAGAAGCCATAATATGCAAATAAAATGAAAAAAAAAACAGACAATGTGATTTTCTGGATTTTTTTTTCTCAGTTTATCTCCCATAGTTGAGGTCTACCTATGATGTAAATTACAGACGCCTCTCATCTTTTTAAGTGGTGGAACTTGCACTATTGCTGACTGACTAAATACTTTTTTTCCCCACTGTACGTGAGAATGGTGCGCACTCAGGTCCGGGAAAAAGTAGGTGCAGGTGAAATAGACCGCTAGGGCCTTGTACACATAAAAAAAGAATGATTCACCGCACTCAACTCATTGATAGTATGCAAAATTTCATATATTTATTGAATGTGTCCAATCCATCAACAGAGGAAGGATGTGCCCAAGTAGAATTTAAACAATGTACGGTGACACAGAGGAAGGTACACATGAAATTGAAGAGGAGGTGATGGACCCAGTTGTTGACCCAGATTGGCATCCATTGGGGGAAGATGGTGCCGCTGCCAATAGCTCAGAAGAGGAGGAGGAGGATCCACAGCAGGCATCGACATCGCAACAGCTGTTATCTGGCAGGACCGTAGCAGTCCAAAAACGGGTTACAAAAACCAAAAGAGTTGCAGGACAGCTGGGCCAGACGGTCAAATTAGCACAGCGTGCAAGGCCTCAAAATGTTTTCCATAGTAGGAAGAGTGCAGTGTGGCACTTTTTTGAACAAAATTATAATGATCAGGCAAAAATCTGTAAGAAGTGCGCAAAGACCTTTAGCCGAGGCAAAAATCTGAGAAATTTGAATACCAGTTGCATGCTGAGACATTTAACCACCATGCACTTGCAAGCGTGGACGGACTACCAAACCTCATGTACCACATGTGCACCTGCTCCGAATGAAGGTAGTCAGCAACGCTACATCGCTTCCCCCACTGTAAGCCCACCGGTTAGCACACCACCAGCAGCAAATGTTGAGGTGTTGTCGCAAGGGCAAAGCAGTCATGGAATCACAATGTTATTGCTACGAAAGACTGAATCTAGGCCGTCAGCAACACCACCATCACCATCACCAACCCTCTCTCAGTCCGCCATGTCCACCGCTAGTTCCACCTTATGCAGCTCTCAAGTCCAGCTCACCCTACCAGAGACTCTGAGTAGGATAAGAAAGTACTCATCCTCTCATCCGTGTACACTGGCTTTGAACACCCACATTGCCAAACTAATCTCGTTAGAGATGATGCCCTACTGGTTGGTTGAAAGCAAAGCTTTCCGCGAGCTCATGGCCTATGCAGTACCATGCTATGACCTACCCAGTTGGCAAATCTTTTCGCAAAAAGCCATCCCAGCCCTCCACGTGCGTGAGAAAGACCGCATTGTTCATGCACTCAAGCAATCAGTGAGAGGAAAGGTGCACCTCACAACAGATGCATGGTCCAGTAAGCATGGCCAGGGCCGTTACGTGTCCATCACTGCGCACTTGGTTAATGTGCTGGATGCAGGGTCCACAGGGGACAGCGGTGGTGGGACAGTGCTGCCTAGCCCACGGTATAGGAAACAGTTGGCTGTAGGCGTTCGACCCTCCTCCTCCAGAAGCGAAAGCTCGTCCACAGAGCGCAGTCGCACGAGCACTCCATCCGCAGCTGCCAGTCTTGCACACGAGGTGTCCCACTATCACACAGTTAGTAGTAAGCGTCAGCAGGCTGTGTTGAAGATGATGTGTGGGCAACAACAGACACACCGCGGAGGTTCTGGCCGACTACTTGTAGCGACAAACTGAGTCATGGCTGGGCAGTCTACATCTTGAGGCAGGCAAGGTAGTTAGTGATAATGGCCGGAATTTTGTGGCCACCATAGCCCTTTCAAAACTCAGACACATACCTTGGCTGGCTCACACCTTGATCCTGGTGGTGCAGTGCTTCCTCAATAATTATCCGGAGTTTAACAGCCCTGCTCCATAAGGTGCGAAGACTGTGCTCGCACATCCGCCGGTTGCCCGTATACTCCAGTCGCATGCAGAAGCTGCAGCGATTGCTCCACCTTCCCAAGCACCACCTAATTATCGACGTTGCAACAAGGTGGAACTCCACTCCGCACATGGTTCAGAGGCTGTGCGAACAGAGGCAGGCTGTAATTCATTTGAGGGAGGATACACGGTCAGGCGGTTTGCAGGCAGACATGGTGATGTCTGGTGTGCAGTGGTTGAAGCTGAAAGACGTCTTAAAGTCCTTCAGTGTTTTGAGGAATGCACACAGCTGGTAAGTGCAGAAGATGCCATCATATGCATGAGCATCCCACTTATGCATCTGCTCATGCAAACTTTGATGCACATTAAGGAGCAGGCATCTGCAGCCGAGGAGGAAGAGGAGGAGGGAAGCCTTGATGACAGTCAGCCATTGTCTGCACAGGGAAGTCTCGTGGACGAGGTGGAGGAGGAAGAGGAGGAGGAGGATGTTGGGGATGAATATTTAGGGGAGGAGGATGCTTCTCAGGGGGGCAAGACAAATCGTAGGCTTGGCATGGTCAGGTGCAGGGTTTGTGCATGACTGGAGACATGTTGATTTGCCAGAAAGTGCTCCTCCACCCAGAACTCGCAGTGCATCATTGACACCTGGAACATTGGCCCACATGTCTGATTATGCCTTGCAGATCCTAAAAACGGACCCCCGCATTGCCAAAATGAACGATGACGACTACTGGTTGGCCAGCATCCTGGATCCACGCTATAAAGGCAAATTCCAAAACATGATGCCACAGGAGAACCTAGAGCTAATATTGGCTAACAAACAAGCAACTCTGGTAAACCGTTTGTTTAAGGCAGTCCCAGCACACAGCGGCGGTGATGTTTCTCCCACGAGCCGTAGGGGGCAACATGAAAGAGGTGTTCGTGGTGCACATAGCCGAAGTGACTTTGGACACAGGGGTTTCATGACCATGTTGTGGACTGATTTTTCAAGTACCACTCACACGACTGGTAATACTGCATCGATTGAAAGTGACAGGAGACAGCAGTTGTCAACTATGGTAACAAACTACTTCTCCCATATCGATGTTCTCCCTCACCGGTCATTCCCCTTTGACTATTGGGGCAGTAATCTTGACACCTGGCCTGAATTGGCACAATATGCCTTACAGGAGCTTGCTTGTTCTGCTGCTAGTGTGTTATCTGAAAGAGTCTTCATTGCTGCTGGATCAATCCTGACAGAAAAAAGGACCCATCTGTCGACCCAAAATGTTGATGATCTAACCTTCATTAAAATGAACCATGCATGGGTTTCAAAGGATTTTGTCCCACCCTCCCCTGCTGACACGTAGGTTGCCAGAAAAATGGCTCGCTTTTGTCCTCCTCTTCCGCGGACTTCTCCATTTACTCCATTTGCAGCTGCTGAATGTCCAACATCAACATATGCAATTTTTTACACCTCCCTAACTGGGCTGCCTCCCACCACAAGGCCGGGGTCACCACCTGGTGCACGCACCCGTGCGAGTGCCGATGCCTTGGACAAGTGGGTGGGCACACTCTTGGGCAATGGCACTGGCACAGGGTCCCTCATAGTACAATCAAGCGTCTCTGATGGTGGGGGTGCACACCCGCCGTCAGACACACCGCTGTACTATGAGGGGCCCTGTGCCAGTGCCGTCGCCATCGAGTGGGCCCCCCTGCTTGCTCAGGATCACAGCACTTGCAAAGTTGAAATACTTACCTCTCCCTGCTCCACCGCCGTGACATCTTCCGCATTTCCAGACAGTGACATTCTGGTCGGAGAGCGTGATGACATCACGTCTGTATGCCCTCTGTCTAAACAGTCCAAGTGCAGTGAGATGGAAGATGGGGACAATGAGGAGTCCAGACTAGTACAGGGATTCCCTAGCGAGGAGACTTATTTAATTGTTTTCAATGTTGAGACAGCAATTTTTTGGGTGCACTATACTCTGGAGAATGATATATGAGGCCCACCATACACTGGAGCATTCCAAAAGTGGACATCAGACACTGGAGCAGCATTTGCAGGGCCCGCTATACACTGGAGCATTAGAAATGGGGCCCATTTTAAATGGAGCATTATTTGGGCCCATAAGATAGTGGAGCTTCATCCATGGGGACCAACATATACTATAGCATTATGTGGAGCTCATCGTATACTGTATGGAACATTATATGGGACCAATGATTCTGTATGGAGAAATATATGGGCCTCATTACTCTGTATAGCGCACTATGCGGTGGCCATAATACTGTATGGAGTAATATACTGTCCGTTTTTGGAGCTATTGGAGAATTTAAAATGGATATCAGTCATGAGATGTAAGAAGTGAAGTATTTTTCATTGTACTATACCGCTATTTCTCTGCCGTATCAGAGGATCATGAATTGTGGCATGTGTTAAAGGAGACCAGTGACACTCTTTGGCCCACGAAAATCTGGAGCCAGCCCTACCCCCCCACTACTTTAGCCAAATAACCCCCAGATTTCAATGCCTAACTATTATTATAAAGTAAATTAAGGTTGACAACTTAAGTAATAAGAGTTGATGTTTTTGGCATTAAAATGGGCACTGTAGGTATGTTTCCTGTCCTCCACTCCCTGCCGACCTTGGTTCCCCATTGACTTGCATTGGGTTTTGTGTTTCAGTCGGCCTTCGACTTTTCACGATAATCGGCCGATTGCTTTCGACCCGACTTTTGAGAAAGTTGGGTTTCATGAAACCAGACTTGACCCGAAAAAAGGCAAAGTCGCTCATCCCTAGTAATGGGTGATATACAGGTGCAGCCTTGAGCTTTGAAGTCTAAGTCCAGAGATCACCTTACTGAGCATGTCCATGATATGGCGTCCTCCCATTGATGGTCAGATGTTAGCTGCTCTGGTGATGTGGCAGCTCTGGATTGACCCGCGGGCAACGCTTCGACTGACTGGGCATGAGTGTTTAGGGTGGAGCCTAGTGTATAAAAGACTAGCAGCGGTGCACGGGGGCGTGCTAGTGTCATTTACGTTTGGTGTGTGTGGGTGGATACTCTACCACTCTGTCCGCACGTTTGTGTGTCTGACTTTGCTTGAGTCTGTACACGTTGGCAGGCAGGTTACACACTTATGCGGTTTCATACCCATGGCTCTCTGCCTGAGTTTCTAGTCTGCTACATGCTTTGAGTGCCAGTCAGTCATGGGTTCGGTAGTGTCAGGACTGGGGTTACTAGCCACATGGCTTAGCATCTGTTTCAGTTTTGTGTGCGGTTAGCACAGTGCAGTTACAGAGCAAGCTCAATCCTTATGCTATACTTCTTCTTGAAGGCAACAGGGTATTCAACCTAGAGTCATAAGAGTTCTTTCTATTGGTTTAGCATCTGCTTCATTCATGTGTGTGTGGATAGCACAGTTTAGTTGCAGAGCAAGCCTTATCCAGGTGCTAATGTCCCTGTGACGTGAACAGGGTTTAGCACTTAGCGCACTTAGTGCAGTACCTCTCAGTGGAGTAACTGAGCTTGGTACTCGGTGTTCCTATCAACCTGCATGGCGCTAACAAAGTGTGTTTAAGGTAACGCCTGCTGTTTTGTGCCATCATCGTTCACACTAGCAGCAGGTAACATCTCTGCACGGTGGACCCCTGGTTGTGATTGCACTTTATTTATATTTTATTTAGTGCAATCCTCCAACCCTAATAACCTTAAGTCAAGAAGTAATTTGGTTGAAACAACTTTTGGAAGATTTCGGCAAGCCATTATCTCAACCAACAGTTATCTATGAGGATAACCAAGGATGCATTAAACTTGCCAGCAGTGAGAAGAATAGTGGAAGGAATAAGCACATTGATGTAAAACATCACCACTTATGTGACTTCGTGGAACGTGGTGTACTCGAGTTTGTTTATTGTGAGTCTGACAAGATGACAACTGATGGTATTACAAAGCCATTATCAAGAGCCAAGTTTGTGAATTTCAGAACCGCAATGGGACTAACAGGATAAGTAGTTGTTGAGTGGGGGTATTGGAATATGTTTGGAGCAACAACTCCATTCCTGTCTATGAATGTTTAGTTGCTAAATTTGCATGCTGTTCATAAAGTTAGAACCGAAAAAAAAAACTAGCAGAGGCTCACATAGGGATAGCATGTGACTGTATTTCCTGTATTAATTTGCCTGTGTATGGAAGATGAAGCAGCCTGCTGTAGATGCTGCACAGATAGAGACACACAAATAATTTATTCCTGATCTATTAAGTTATCATATATTCATAGAATCATAGAATCATAGAAACATAGAATCGTAGAGTTGGAAGGGACCTCCTGGGCCATCTGGTCCAACCCCCTGCTCAAAGCAGGATTCGCTAAATCATCCCAGTCAGATGTCTGTCCAGCCTCTGTTTGAAAACTTCCATTGAAGGAGAACTCACCACTTCTCGTGGCACTCTATATTAACTAAAAGAGGTTCACCAAAGCTCCTAAACAATATACATGAATGTCACAACACTGATGCTAACACATTAAGATTTGCAGGCATTGGGCACGAGAAATACCGCATACAAAGAGGAGATCATAATAGATTACTTAAAAAAAAAAGCAAAATGGATACTAGATACAGATGCTCAAGTTCCTTTATGGTTATAGGAGAAATTAGATATGTCTGTAGTGTTATAAAAAGTCTATTATCATTTGTATTTTTTATATTTCTTCAAATTTTTATGTAATGTCTGTTTGTCCTAGCCTATAAAAGGATGTGGATATCATGTTCAGAATGGACCTGTAGCCAAATGTGAAACGGATGTAGTCCATGTTTCTCTCTTTCACCAGCTGTAATCACTTTGTTTTTACCTGCACATCGCTAAGAAGATATCCACACAAATTAAATAAAGAACTTTTTGCCTAAGGATATGGGTGAGAGCTGCTTTTCTTTTGATACTTTATGAATTCATAACCTAATGAGGGTTCTGGTGATATATTTCTATACTGAATGTATTGTGAGATCTGGAGGTGTATTCCTGTACTAATGGTGGCTCCAGTGATGTTTTCCTGTAGTTATGGCTTCTATTAACTGCTTTTTTCTTGCTACCTCACCTCCCTACAAAAATGCAGTAAAAAGCAATTCAAAAAGAAAAAAATGCTTGAAAGTTTGGTATCACTGTAATCATACTGACCTGGAGAACCAAGTTTACAGGTCATTTTTACTATAAAATAAATGCCTTAAAAGCAAAACTCAGGACACAATGATGGAATTGCGTTTATTTACTGCAGTTTAATTTTGCACTGCAGGAATGGCGCCATTTCAATTTTCACCTCATGTAGTAGAAAAGGTAGAAGAATTCCTGTATGTTCCTAACATTGTACATAACAGTAGTAGTAGTGGTAGCAGAAGTAGTAGTAGCAGTATTTATGGACATGCTCCTCAGAGTGAGTAAAGCACTTGGAATTGTAACAGGCAATGCACTAATCACAGGTTCCCCATGCAAGAAAAGTATTGTACTCTTCTAACTTTTATTGTAAATTATAAGCAACTATATCCATGAAACATATAACTATATTATATGGATCCCAAAAATATCTGATGCAGTTATGTTTGCTTTAAATGTGTCTGCTATCACTGTCTGATAAATCAACTAATGCACACAGTATGGTTCCATCCTTCTATACGTCAGACATCAGGAAGATGAAGGTCTTAAGCTGGAAATATTTTTTCTTTTTCTTTCTGGCATTGGTAGCCCTCTGTAATTTCATGTGATTACTACTCCACACAAATATATTGCTGAAGGGAATGTCTTTATCCCTATTTCATTCCTTTTGCTATTTAGATGCAATCCTTGTATGCAGTTTTATGTCTTGGAAATATTGATAGTGGTCTCCTATAACTAACCCTCCTATATAAAAAGTATGGAATATAATATAGACAACGATCATCAGTACAGTGCACTTTTCTAACTTCCCTTTTTGCTTAGACAATCCAGTTTTTATTCAGCATTTTCTGTTCACTGTAAATCAGAGCTATTTTAATTTAAAAATAAATGTGATAATTTTGCATTTCGGGCACAAACATTCTGCAGTCTCTGAAATCCTTTTTTACACCTTCTATGCTTTAGAAAAGCTGTTTATTCAACATCTGTGATCCTCCATGCCTATAGAAAGCATTTCTGTTGTTTGGTTCTGGTCTTAAATAGATAGGTTACGGACTTTCATCCTGAGGTTGCATTATCATGGTGTCACTTATTTTGTCATGCTTCTCATATGAGAAACTCATCAGTCTGATCTTAGCTTTGCATCTGCTGCTTGCACAAATGTTGCTACTATGGCTTACTGTACTCTGCAGCATAATATATGCAGTTGCATTGCATTAGTTTCTATGTGCGGAAGGGCACTCTTAGACTTGTTTTGATGACTTTATGGAAAGATTAAAGATTTTTGTGCACTGCTAAGCTACAAGCTGGGATACTTTCAGCTTTCTACAAAGCATTGCTTTAACTTCTCCATTTATGAATATAAAACTGGAGCAAATATAGTCCCAACTCACCTTGCAAACCATTTTTGAAAATGTAAAATAAATGTATCAGATATGTTAATATGTAATTATGGAGCTACGGTTAAAATATTATTGCTTCAACAGTTAGTCCCTAAACATAAGTTAGGGGATAACTTATTGATTGCTAGTGGTCCGACTGCTGCGACCTCCAGCACTCTCAAGGTTGGGAGTATGGACCAATCCAAGAACAAAGCCCTGTAACTCCATCTGGAATGGAGCAGAAGTGTGATTGCTCAGCTTTGCTTCATTCATTGTCTATAGGAATAAATAATACAGCTTTATTGCCCTTCCTCCAAGGCTACCAACATCAGCCCTCAATTGCCCCAGAAATGGCGCATCAGTAAGATGCACCAAATCTGTCACTTAGATCTACCCACTTGCCCTGTGATGGTGGCAAGTGGGGCAGTAGGGTTGGGGTTGTTGTCAACTTTGTATTGTTAACTGACATCAAGCTCAGGGGTTATTAATCGAGAGGCGTCTTTTAGACTCACTGATTAGTAACCCTATAATAAGTTTTGCAATAAACACTCAGCAAGAATAAAATTATTTATTTGAAATAAAACTCAATGCCCTGTTTTATACATTTATTAAAAAATAAAAAAAAATTATACTCCCCTTCTTGCCTAAAAGGCATTGAAGTCCATCCATGTCCCCTGTAAAAGACCAAAAATATTAAACAACCATATCCCTCACTTGTCTGACGTGAAGATAAATCTCCAATGCCCATGTCCCCTGTAAACAAGCAAGAATAATAAACAGCCATATCCCAAACCTATCTTACATGAAGGTTTTACTCTGATGCCCATTTCCTCTGTAAAAAAACAAAAATAATAAACTACCATATCACTCACCTGTCCGATGTGAAGATAATCCATGCTGTCCCATGCAGTAATGCATCTCTGCAACATTTGTATTTCAAACTGAACTGTGGTGTGATGCCACCATCCAGGCTGAAATCCAGGAGATTTCAGTGACATGCAGTGACATCATAGAGGTTACCGCTGGTCGCTGAAGCTGCGTTCCCATGGACAGTTCATTGTGAGTGGCCACATGAACTTCAGTGACCTCAATTAGATCACCTTCCTTTTGGAAGTGCATTGAGCAGCAAGGTGGTGTGCTGGTAAAAGGGGAAAAAAAAAAACTCTTTTAAATCTTCTTCCTGAGCGAGTGTGAACGAGCTGAGTGTGACCTGAGCGTAAGTGCGAACTGTGGTAAGTGTGTGACTTGAAATTCAGTGAAGAGGTATTTGGAAAACCTATAACAAATACCTGTGTGAGTTGCTGAATTGTAGGTTGCTGAGTGCTTTCTACCTGTTCAATTTTTGCGGGGCTTTGGGGGCTTGTTTAACCTATATTTTCTCTTTTCAGGGTTAATCTCTTATTTTACTATCTGTGTTTTTAAGGGTTAACTATATTGCATTTAAATCTTGAGGTGTAACTATATTCACCAGGGGTTAATTAAGGGTGGGAGTTCATACAGTAATTAAGGGTTTATAAGGGGCAGCTGGTTGGGGCTCAACTCCTTTTGGAAGTGCATTGAGCAGCAGGGTGGTGTGCTGGTAAAAGGGGAAAAAAAAACTCTTTTAAATCTTCTTCCTGAGCGAGTGTGAACGAGCTGAGTGTGACCTGAGTGTAAGTGCGAACTGTGGTAAGTGTGTGACTTGAAATTCAGTGACTTTAGATTCAGGGAGTTTCCAAGGGAGGTCTTACTGAATTGCTGTTATATTAATACTTTTTTTTTTTTTTAATTTATTTTTGCTTATCTTATTGTCTGGTGCAATCCCCATTAGGATGTGCTCCACTATTGCCAATGCCATCCAGTGCACGTCATGCCGCATGTATGAAATCCTTGAACAGCCGGTCGAGGGTGCATACTGCTGTGCAAGATGTGAGCACATTGTGCATTTGGAAGCCCAGATACTGGATCTAAATGTGCAGCTGGCAACACTGAGATCCATAGACAATATGGAAAGGAGTCTTCTGCTCACTGAGCAGACGCTCAATGGGATAGATGAGGGGGGATGCTAGGTTGGAGCTGCAGGACAATGAAGCAGCTAGCTGGGTGACAGTTAGAAGGCGGGGTAGAGGGAAGAGCACCAGGGAGGCTAGTCCTGATCTGGCACACCCCAATAAGTTTGCTAAGTTGGCAGATGAGGGGAGTGTTAGTGCAGGAGTAGCACTGCTGCAGCAAGGCATGTCCTCTGAAAGCCGGAGGAGTGTCTGCTCCAGTAAGGGGGGAAATAGGAGAGCAGGGTAGGCCAGACAGGTTCTGGTAGTGGGAGACTCAATTATTAGGGGAACAGATAGGGCAATCTGTCACAAAGACAGGGATCGTCGAACGGTGTGCTGCCTACCTGGCGCTCGAGTCCGACACATCGCTGATCGGGTTGACAGATTACTGGGAGGGGCTGGAGAGGATCCAGCGGTCATGGTGCACATTGGCACAAATGACAAAGTTAGAGGTAGGTGGAAGGTCCTTAAAGATGATTTCAGGGAATTAGGCTGTAAGCTTAAAGCAAGGACCTCCAAGGTGGTATTTTCGGAAATACTTCCTGTACCACGTGCCACGCCAGAGAGGCAACGGGAGATTAGGGAGGTTAATAAGTGGCTCAGGAATTGGTGTAGGAAGGAGGGGTTTGGGTTCCTGCAGAACTGGGCTGACTTCTCAGTTGGCTACAGGTTCTACGCTAGGGACGGGCTGCACCTCAATGGGGAGGGTGTAGCTGTGCTGGGGGAGAAAATGGCTAGAAGGTTGGAGGAGTGTTTAAACTAGGGACGGGGGGGAGGGTATTCCTTTTATAGGAGGGGACGACAGTGCAGATAGAGACCTGGGCACAAATAATGACATTGGGGGTGGAGGTGGCATGGGGGGTGGGGTTAGAACAGTTAATAATTTAAGAAAGAATAGAGGTACAGAGAAATACATAAAGTGCATGTATACTAATGCCAGAAGTCTCGCCAACAAAATGGAGGAATTGGAGTTAATGTTGTTGGAACATAATTATGACATGGTGGGGATATCTGAGACATGGCTGGATGAGAGCCATGACTGGGCGGTTAATTTACAGGGCTATAGTCTGTTCAGAAATTACCGTACAAATAAGCGAGGGGGAGGCGTGTGTTTATATGTAAAATCATCCTTAAAACCCATCCTTCGTGATAATATATATGAATCTAATGAAAATGTAGAGTCCCTGTGGGTAGAGATAAGGGGAGGGGGGAAAAATAATAAATTACTGATAGGGGTTTGTTATAAATCTCCAAAAATAATGGAAGCTACAGAGAATATCCTCATAAAGCAAATAGATGAAGCAGCGACTCAAGGAGAAGTCATTATTATGGGGGACTTCAACTACCCTGAAATACATTGGGGAACCGAAACCTGCAGTTCCAGCAAGGGTAATAGGTTTCTGACAACGATGAGAGACAATTACCTTTCACAACTGGTTCAGGACCCAACAAGAGGGGGGGCACTGCTAGACCTAATATTAACCAACAGGCCAGACCGCATATCAAATGTAAGGGTTGAGGGTCACTTGGGTAATAGTGATCACAAATTATTAAGTTTTCATGTATCCTTTAATAAGATGTGTAGTAGAGGGGTTACAAGGACACTAAACTTCAGGAAGGCAAATTTCCAACGGATGAGAGATGATCTTGGTGCAATTAACTGGGACGATATCCTGAGACATAAAAATACACAAAGAAAATGGGAGACTTTTATTAGCATCCTGAATAGGACCTGTACACAATATATACCGTATGGGAATAAACATGCGAGAAATAGGAGGAAACCACTATGGCTAAATAGAGCTGTAAGGGGCGCAATAAGAGAGAAAAATAAAGCATTTAGAGAATTAAAGCAAGTAGGTAGTGATGAGGCATTAAATAAATACAGAAGATTAAATAAATTCTGTAAAAAGCAAATCAAGACAGCAAAGATTGAGACAGAGAGACTCATTGCCAGAGAAAGTAAAAATAATCCCAAAATATTCTTTAACTACATAAATAGTAAGAAGCTAAAAAATGATAGTGTTGGTCCCCTTAAAAATAGTCTGGGTGAAATGGTGGATGAGGATGAGGATGAGGAAAAAGCCAATATGCTAAATGACTTTTTTTCAACAGTATTTACACAAGAAAATCCCATGACGGATAACATGATCAGGGATAAAATTTCTCCATTAAATGTCACCTGCTTAACCCAGCAGGAAGTACGGCGGCATCTACAAATCACTAAAATTGACAAATCCCCGGGCCCGGATGGGATACACCCCCGAGTACTGCAGGAATTAAGCACAGTCATAGATAGACCACTATTTTTAATCTTTAAAGATTCCATAATAACAGGGTCTGTACCACAGGACTGGCGTATAGCAAATGTGGTGCCAATATTCAAAAAGGGGACAAAAACTGAACTTGGAAATTATAGGCCAGTAAGTTTAACCTCAACTGTGGGTAAAATCCTGGAGGGTTTTCTAAGAGATACTATACTGGAGTATCTGAAGAAGAATAACCTCATGACCCAATATCAACATGGGTTTACAAGGGACCGTTCCTGTCAGACTAATCTGATAAGCTTTTATGAAGAGGTAAGTTCCGGACTTGACCAAGGGAATGCAGTGGACGTGGTGTACATGGACTTTTCAAAAGCTTTTGATACGGTGCCACACAAAAGGTTGATACATAAAATGAGAACAATGGGGATAGGGGAAAATATGTGTAGGTGGGTTAAGAGCTGGCTCAGGGATAGGAAACAAAGGGTGGTTATTAAAGGAGCACACTCGGACTGGGTCACGGTTAGCAGTGGGGTACCACAGGGGTCAGTTTTGGGCCCGCTTCTTTTTAACATATTTATTAATGACCTTGTAGGGGGCATAGAGAGTAGAATTTCAATATTTGCAGATGACACTAAACTCTGCAGGGTAATTAATACAGAGGAGGACAATTTTATATTACAGGAGGATTTATGTAAACTAGAAGCTTGGGCTGATAAATGGCAAATGAGCTTTAATTGGGAAAAATGTAAGGTCATGCACTTGGGTAGAACGGACAAGTTGTATAATTATGTGCTTAATTGTAAAACACTGGGCAAAACAGTCACTGAAAAAGACCTGGGTGTATGGGTGGACGACAAACTCACATTTAGTGGCCAGAGTCAAGCAGCTGCTGCAAAGGCAAATAAAATAATGGGATGCATTAAAAGAGGCATAGATGCTCATGAGGAGAACATAATTTTACCTCTATATAAGTCACTAGTGCGACCACACTTAGAATACTGTGTACAGTTCTGGTCTCCGGTGTATAAGAAAGACATAGCTGAACTGGAGCGGGTGCAGAGAAGAGCGACCAAGGTTATTAGGGAACTAGGGGGTCTGCAATACCAAGACAGGTTATTACACTTGGGGTTATTTAGTTTGGAGAATCGAAGGCTTAGGGGTGATCTTATTACAATGTATAAATATATGTGGGGACAATACAAAGACCTTTCTAATGATCTTTTTACTCTTAGACCTGTGACGGGGACAAGGGGGCATCCTCTACGTCTGGAGGAAAGAAGGTTTAAGCATACTCACAGACGCGGATTCTTTACTGTAAGAGACTATGGAACTCTCTGCCATATGATGTTGTAATGAGTGATTCACTACTAAAATTTAAGAAGGGACTGGATGCCTTTCTTGAAAAGTATAATATTACAGGGTATATACACTAGTCTCCTTAATATTGCGTTGATCCAGGGAGCTAGTCTGATTGCCGTATGTGGAGTCGGGAAGGAATTTTTTTCCCCAATGTGAAGCTTACTGTTGCCACATGGGTTTTTTTGCCTTCCTCTGGATCAACATGTTAGGGCAAGTTAGGATAGGATATGGGTTGAACTAGATGGACTTAAAGTCTCCCTTCAACCTTAATAACTATGTTACTATGTTACTATGTTACCACTAGCACCGTAAGAAAATTCTCAGGTGTTAGTGGTGATCTCATTGAGGTCACCGCAATTTATAAGGCCGCTTAAAATGAGCTGCCCGTTGGAATGGCAGCTTCAGTGAGCTCATCACTGAAGCTGTGCTCTCAAGAGCTCAGCATCTTCTGGATTTCAGCTTGAATAGTCACAGTATGTCATCATTCAGTTCCAAATACAGATGTCTCAGAGAAGGACTTCAGCATGAGAGGGTATGAATTATCTTCTCATTGGACAGGTGAGGGATATGGCTGTTTGTAATTTTTGTTTTTTTGCAGGGTACTTGAGCATCAGAGGAATATTTTCACGCTGGACAGGTGAGGGATATGGTTGTTTATTATTTTATTATTATTATTATTTTATAGGAGATATGGGCTTCAATGGATTTTTAGCGTAAAGTTAATTATTAGGGATGAGCGAACATGCTCGGTGATACTCGGTTATCACTCGAGTATCACGGTGCTTAGATGTACTCGCTACTTGGCGAGTAATGGGCGGTCCTCTATGTAAAACTCAAATCCCCACCCCACATTTTTGGTGCCTGTTACACAGCCAATAAGCATATAGGGATTGCCTGAGTGTCACTTTAATGGGTTAGCCATCTTGGTTGTGGTTTTACTGTGATTGGCTGGCCATGTGAAATCATCAGGGATTGCATAAGAACAGGCACCACTTGGTCATTGCACACCTCTGTGACACTTCGTATTGGAGGGAGATAGTTCTTGTCTAGGCTTGTGTGTGCAAACTATAACAAATTAGAGGCCTGTAATGTTGATACTGGTGCTGAAGTTGAGCCATCATACTATCAACCCTTGTAAGGAATAATCATTTGCTTTGATGTTTGCATCACATACAATCTGCATTTAACTTAGAGAGGGAAAGAGAGTTGCAGGGTAGGGAGAGTGACTGAATACAATCAGTATATAGGAATTAGGGCTCTGCAGTCAGTTACCAAATATATAGCTGCATTTTTTGTGGAGAAGTGTGAAAAAATTTAGTATACACTGCTCAAAAAAATAAAGGGTACACTCAAATAACATGTGCTAGATCTGAATCAATGAAATATTCTCATTGAATACTTTGTTCTGTACAAAGTTGAATGTTCTGACAACAAAATCACACACAAATCATCAATGGAAATCAAATTTATTAACCAATGGAGGCCTGGATTTGGAGTCCCACACAAAATTAAGGTGGAATGTAATGTCCTTAAAACAAGTTAAAATGATGCTCAGTATTGTGTGTGGTGTTCACATGTTTGTATGACCTCCCTACAATGCCTGAGCATGCTCCTGATGAGTATACACCAAAGAGAAATGCTCCTGATGAGGTGGCGGATGGTCTCCTGAGGGATCTCCTCCCAGACCTTGACTAAAGCATCCGCCAACTCCTGGACAGTCTGTGGTGCAATGTGATGTTGGTGGATGGACCTAGACATGATGTCACAGATATGCTCAATCGGATTCAGGTCAGGGGAACGGGCGTGCCAGTCCATAGCTTCAATGCCTTCATCTTGCAGGAACTGTTGAGACACTCAAGCCACATGAGGTCTGGCATTGTCCTGCATTAGGAGGAACCCGGGGCCAACCGCACCAGCATATGGTCTCACAAGGGGTCTGAGGATATCATCTTGGTACCTATTGGCAGTCAGTCTACCTCTGGCAAGCACATGGAGGGCTGTGCGGTCCTCCAAAGAAATGCCAACCCACACCATTACTGACCCACTGCCAAACCGGTCATGCTGAAGGATGTTGCAGGCAGCAGATTGCTCTCCATGATGTCTTCAGACTATCACGTCTGTCACATGTGCTGAGTGTGAACCTGCTTTCATCTGTGAAGAGCACAGGGTGCCAGAGGCAAATTTGCCAATCCTGGTGTTCTGTGGCAAATGTTAAGCATCCTGCACGGTGTTGGGCTGTGAGCACAACCCCCATCTGTGGACGTCAGGCACTCAGACCATCCTCATGGAGTCGGTTTCTAACCATTTGTGCAGACACATGCACATTTGTGGCATGCTGGAGGTCATTTTGCAGTGCTCTGGCAGTGCTCCTCCTGTTCCTCCTTGCACAAAGGCTAAGGTAGTGGTCCTGCTGTTCGGTTGTTGCCCTCCTAGGGCCCCCTCCACGTCTCTTGGTGTACTGGCCAGTCTCCAGGTAGCGCCTCAGCCTCTGGACACTACACTGAAAGACACAGCAAACCTTCTTGCCACAGCTTGCATTGATGTACCATCCTGGATGAGCTGCACTACCTGAGCCACTTGTGTGGGTTGTAGAATGCGTCTCATGCTACCACAAGTGAGAAAGCACAACCAACATTCGAAAGTGACCAAAACATCAGCCAGAAAGCATTGGTACTGAGACGTGGTCTGTGTTTCCCACCTGCAGAACCACTCCTTTATTGAGGGTGTCTTAATAATTGCCAATAATTTCCATCTGTTGTCTATTCCATTTGCACAGCAGCATGTGAAATTGATTGTCAATCAGTGTTGCTTCCTAAGTGGACAGTTTGATTTCACAGAAGTTCGATTTACTTGGCGCTATGTTCTGTTGTTTAAGTGTTCCCTTTATTTTTTTGAGCAGTGTATTTTGATTCATCAAGTATTACATGATTTGTGTTACTTTTTGTGTTATATAACACTTCAAAAAAGCGTTTAAAAAAATTTCCCTGGGTTAAATTTCTTACCCATAAACTATTATGTGTTCTGGATTATTATTTTTTATATATAACACTCCAAAAAAGCATTTAAAAATATTACAGGGTTAAATTTGTCACCTATACAGTGGTACGTGGTCTGGGGTACTTTTCTGTGATCAATAAAACTGAAAAAAAAAAAAAAATTTTTGCAGGCTTACATTTCTCAGCCATACAGTTTCACACATTCTGCAGTACAGAACAGAAGTGAAGGTTCTTACCAGCTTTCTTTAATGTGCAAGTTTGTAACACAGGAGAGGTGGAGAGGCATGTTTGCTCATTCAGACTGTAAACTTTTAAAGCACAAGAGAGGCATTTATTAGATGATAGGACCCATCAGGGAAGTGTCACCTAGTCATGGTTGATGGGCTCACATGAAATGGCCAATTTATTTGCTAAGAACCTTCACTTTTGTAAGTAATTTTTGACTTTTTTTGACTTTTTATTACAGTTTGCTCAGTAATTATGATAGATTTTGTATTTGCATATATATTGGTCTCTACAGAGTGCTGCTGCATTTCTCCTTTTTTTGCATAGTAGTAAAAAATGCCTGGTGTCTTCCTAATGCATGGTAGTATTTTCTTGCAAATTTGAAATATTTTTTGGAACACAGCTGTCACTATTAGGCTTCATTTACAATTCCATGTTTAAATGCATACATGAGAAAATGGTACTGGTGTCACCAGCGTTTTGGCCAATGCGTCATCAGTGTATGGTCCACGTGTCCGTTTTTACCATCAGTGTCATCAGTATTTTTCATGAATGAGTAAAGAAATAAATAAATGATGAAGCTTCTTATATCCTTTGTAATGTTAAATATGGACACAGATGGCACACAGATGGACCTATAGATTTACATTTGCCCTTTTCATCCGTGCTACCGGAAAGAAAATGAACATATCACCATGAGTTTCACATGGCTATACAGTTCATGAAAAAACACAGACGTGAATAACACCCCACTTTTTAATGGGTACGTGCTCTATCTGTGAAACACAGATATCTCAATGAGGCCTTATGTTATTAGATTTGCATTTATACAGCCTATCATTGCCTTGCAATTTGCATTAGAAGCGCTAGTTCGCCATTATGTTTCTGACACTTAAATATCTTTCCAATATTATACCATAGTTATGATCAAGCTGCATTAACTTAAATTTAAAATTAAATTAAAAGGATCTTTGCTTGAAAAGTATATCTGAAGTTAAGTTAAAAGAGAACACAAATAAATAGCTTACATTTGGCAATTTAAATTTAATCACATTATATTTAGAATTATTATTTTAGATTGATTTATTTGACTTAGAATTAAGTACATTTGGAATGATTTTTTTAATTACATTTTTGTGCATTTTATTTATATTTACTACAAAATTAATATAATTTACACACCATCAAAATCATATTTACGTAAAAAGCCTATAGAAATTGAAACTGTGAAATCATCATGAATTGTATCATTGCATTCATAGTCAGTGGATATTGCATGTAAAATGTGAATATCTACAGCCAAGATTTATGGACTCTGATACACATGGCTGATTGTAGTCATGAATTGAATGGGAATGAATGAGAATCCAAGTCTTACAGTAATCTTTTTATTGACTTTACAGTCAAACAAAATATGAAATCTTGTCTAAAGCCATGGATTTATGAGATGTAAAACAAATGAGGGTGCTTTAAATGCTAAATGGCAGTACTCAACTGCCTATCTTCTACACATGCAGAAAAGTTGGGCTTCAGAAAAGAGCTGAGAAATGCAGTATGATATCGCAATATGTGCTTTTTCCATAGGAATTGCAGGTAAACCAATTCCTTTTAAAACATTTGCTTCTGTAATTATTAGGTCCGATTAACAAATAAGTGATTTTTTTTAATTTTGGATTCATTTTTATTGTTTTTTAGAATCATACATTTATTTTTAATATTCATGTGCATCCTGTTTTCTCTAATGCAGAAATAAACTGAGGAAGGTTTCAAAAGCTTATTTTAGCAACTATCTGGAGTTGAAAATCTCAAGCACAAAAATACCATAGGTTCTGTCTGCACACAGAGCATACTAGAATTGAACTTGTCTCCACTTTTTATAAAGTCTACGGGTTGGCAAAATAAAGAAAACCCATGTTAATAGGCCCATATATTATGCCAGTGAGCTGTTTTTCTAACATGTGACATGTGAATAAAACCTTTCTTAGAGTCTTTCTATGGCCATGTTAACACATTTAGTATTTGGTCTGCATTTTGCCCCAGTATTTTTGAGCCGAAATTTGGAGTGGAACAATTAGAGGAAAAATATCACACGATACATGCACCACTTCTTTTTTCACCAACTTGTGGTTTTGACTTAAAAATACTAATATAAAATACTGACTAAATACTGAATGTATGAATATGGCCTATGCTTGACCAACAGAATAGGATCCTAGTGCAAATGTGCCCTAATTATCAAGGGTGTAATTAGAGGTGCTGATGCCACATGTACTGAATGCCAGAAGAAGAAGCAACAGTCAACCAGGTGTATAGATACAAAGCTGGGGCAACAAATTAACTAAATGTTCGAGGCCATAGCAGGCCTACCTATTGGAGATGTGTAGAAATGAATGAATATTTTGAAATTCCAATTTGCCAGCTTCATCAAATTTTCCACAAAATAATTCCCCCAGAATTGGATACATTTTGAACAAATTCACACATAATGTCACTACCTCAAAATCTATAATTGCTCAGAAAAAACATGTATAACACAATGAAATACCCTGGAACTGAATTGAATACCTTTTGAGCACTTTAACACAATCACAGCCTTAATTTTGCCCAAATAATGTGATCATAGCTGGCTATGGGAAAACCGGTGGTAACCAACAGTCGATTTAACAGCAATGCAATAACAAACATAAAACTACATTTATTGTAAATACAGTACAAAAATGATCCTTTTAGAGGGTAAATCCCTACTTTTTGTGCTTATACATTGGCAGTTTAAACTGAAGTAGTCGTGCAAAAATTATCCCTGTTTGATGGGTATCAAAACCTTTGTTCTTTGATAACTAAAAAGCATTACACTTTTCACAAGCCATTCAAAAACGATGCCTTTATTTAGGAAGAAGAAACAAGTATGCCATTTTCACATTGAAGAAGCAATGAATTTTGAGCTAAGAGTGAAAAAAATCTCCCTTTTTTACTATTTGCAACAAGTTTGCTATTCTGAAAATGACAAAACAATGACATATGCTTTTGATCAAACCATCCAAAAATTATCCCTTTATAGAACAGGCACAGTTTAGCAGTTTTCAAATTAAACAGGCAACAGCTTATCATGCTTTAAAAATATATCCCTATTATAGAAGACATTTCATGCTTGTGTTCTCTATAGAGTGACCGAATGCTTTCCATGTATCTCTGCTGAAGCATTCGGAATCTGTAATGAAGAAGGCAACTTCAGTCTGTAGGAGACCTCATTGATCTGCATCAGTACTTCAAAAGGCACGATAAAACGAGGACCCATCTTGTACAAGGGAACCTTAAGCTGGACATACCTGGATGAGAGCCACACCTTGTCACCAGGGCGGAAGCATGGAGGATCCAGATGCACTTTATCTGCATGTCTCTTCATACGGGCGGAGGATGCTTCTAAATTGGCTTTGGTATCCTTCCACAACTTTACAAAATCCTTGGAAAGGACACCTGCCACAGGGACATCAGAAGGAACCATCACCGAAAGGAGAACGTCGGCTTGCCAACCGAACACAGCGTAGAATGGAGACTCTCCCGAGGCTTCACCAATGTGATTGCTGTACGAGAACTCAGCCCAGGGAAGAAACTTCACCCAATCTTTATGGTGGACATTGAAGAAGTGTTGCAGGTAGTTGCCCAGGACCTGGTTAACACACTCCACTTGTCCATTGGACTGAGGGTGATAGGCAAAGGAGAAATCCAATATGATATTTAGATGTTTACAGAGTGCTCGCCAGAATCTGGAAGTGAACTGCGAACCTCGATCGGATACGATGTGATGAGGAAATCCATGCAGGCAGAAAATATGTTTGATGAAGATATCAGCCAATTCAGGAGCGGATGGAAGAGCAGATAACTGGGTAAAATGTGGCATTTTGGAGTGATCCACGATTACCCAGATGACGGTGCAACCCTCGGAAACTGGCAAATCCGTAATGAAGTCCATTGCTATGTGTTGCCATGGACAAATGATACGGATAATGGTGAGAGAGAACAAAAAGGAACTTTATTGCGGGCATAAATCAGATAGACAGCCACATAAGCATAGATCTCCCTACTCATGGTTGGCCACCAGTAGTGACAAGAGACCAATTGTAATGTCTTCCTTTGTCCCGCGTGACCAGCCACTTTGGACGAGTGGCCCCAAGACAAAACTCGCTCCTTCTCAGACTCACCCACAATGGTCTTTCCTGGTGGAATTTGCGATAGGCTGACTGGGGCAACAGTAAGCATCTTGGAGGGTTCGATGATAAATTGACTGTCTTCCTCTTGGTCCCCAGACAGAAATGAGCGAGAGAGGGCATCAGCTCTGACATTTTTGTCACCGGACCTGAAATGTAAAATAAAGTTAAAGCTGGCAAAAAACAAAGACCACCTAGCTTGGCGAGGATTAAGTCTCTGTGTGGACTGGAGATGCACTAGGTTCTTATGGTCCGTGTAGATAAATACTGGACAGACTTTTCTCTCCAGCAAGTATCGACACTCCTCCAAAGCCATCTTAATGGTGATCAACTCCCAGTCCCCAATGGAGTAGTTACGCTCTGGAGCAGAGAAGGCCTTGGAGAAGAAACCACAGGACACACGGTGACCCGAGGAGGAATTCAGAGTAAGCACCGCTCCGGCCCCTAATGAGGATGAATCCACTTCAAGGAAGAACTGTTTGTTCAGATCCGTACAATGCAGAACGGGTGAGGTGGGGAAGAAATGTTTAAGAGAGTGGAAGGCCTTTTCAGCCTTGGAGGACCAGTTCTTTGATTCGGCTCCTTTTTGGGTCATAGCAGAGAATGGAGCAGTCAGAGTGGAGAAGTGAGGAATAAATTGCCGATAATAATTAGCAAAGCCAAAGAATCTTTGGATTGCTTTAACTCCAGCTGGCAGCGGCCATTTAAGGATGGAAGAGACTTTCTCAGGATCCATCCTGAGTCCGGTATCTGATACAATACAACCCAAGAAGGGAAGAAAGGACGGTTCAAAAACACATTTCTCATACCTGACATGGGTTCAATTTTCCCTAAGATGCTAAAGAAATTGCTGAACTGCTCGTCTGTGGGTGGAGAGATCTGGGAAAAATACCAGAATATCATCCATCTACACCACAATGCCAGAATAAAACACGTCCTGGAAGATATCTTTGACAAACTCTTGGAAAACGGCTGGTGCATTACTGAGACCGAAGGGCATCATGTTGTATTCATAATGTCCATCCCTGGTGTTGAAAGCCATCTTCCATTTGTCCATTTGTCCATGAATACGGATTATATTGTAGGCGCCCCTCAAATCTAAATTGGTGAAGATCCTTGCACCTCTTAACCGGTCAAACAACTCAGAAATTAAAGGGATAGGATATCTATTCTTCACCGTGATGTTTTTGAGGCCCTGATAGTCTATAAAGGCTCGAAGTGATCCGTCCTTTTTCGTAACAAAGAAAAACCCAGCCTCAGCAGGAGAGGGGGACTTCTGAATGAATCCCTGGGCCAAATTCTCCAAAAATGTAGTCTGACATGGCTTGAATCTTGGCTGGGGACTGAGGATAAATTTAACCTCTAGATGATGTAACATAGTAACATAGTAACATAGTTTTGAAGGCTGAAGCAAGACCTTATGTCCATCTAGTTCAGCCTATTTTTAGTGCGGCTGTTCTGCATTGTTGATCCTGGGGAAGGCAAAAAACCCACAGAGTACAAGCCAATTTTCTTCATAGGGAAAAAAATTCCTTCCCCTAAGCTGGGTCAACCATCTACCTATAATATTATGTTATTCGTAACCTTCTATATTGTTACAAGAAAAGCATCCATTCCCTTCTTAAATTCATTCAGTGAGTTGGCCATCACCCCTTCCTCAGGAAGAGAATTCCAGAGCATCACTGCTCTTACCATGAAGAACCCTCTTCTATGCTGGTGCAGAAATTGTCTTTCCTCCAAACGAAGAGAATGCCCCCTTGTTCTTGTCACAGTCCTTGGTACAAACAGTTCATTGGAGAGATCTCTGTATTGCCCTCTGATATACTTGTTCATATATATTAGGTCTCCCCTAAGTCTTCTCTTTTCTAGAGTAAATAGACCTAATTTTGATAACCTTTCTGGGTATTGTAGTGAACCAACAACATTTATCATTTTAGTAGCCCGCCTTTGGACCCTTTCAAGTTCAGTAATGTCTTTCTTGAGCACCGGCGTCCAAAATTGCACACAATACTCCAAGTGCGGTTTGACGAGTGATTTGTACAGAGGGAGAATTATGTTTTCATCTCGTGTCCCCAGACCTCTTCTAATGCATCCCATGACCCTATTTGCTTTGGTGGCAGCTGCCTGACACTGGGCACTCCAATTTAACTTCCATGTCTGATTTCCCCAGCAGTTTCCCATTTAGTAAGTAATTGTAGCATCTGTTTCTTCTTCCCATGTGCATAACGTAACACTTATCTGTGTTAAACCTCATTTGCCATTTTTCAGCCCAATTCTCCAATTTACTCAAATCTGTCTGTAGTTGCAAACTGTCCTCCTTTGTGTTAACTACCTTACATAGTTTTGTATCATCTGCAAATACTGATATTTTACTGTGTAAGCCATCCACTAGATCATTAATAAATATATTAAATAGCAGAGGGCCCAATACAGAACCCTGTGGTACCCCACTAGTAACCCTGGCCCAATCTGAGGTTGCTCCATTAATAACCACTCTGTTTTCTATCACTAAGCCAGCTACCTACCCATCTACACACATTTTCCCCTAGCCCAAGCTTTATCATCTTACTTACCAATCTTTTATGTGGGACAGTGTCAAATGCTTTAGAGAAGTCGAGATAAATGACATCCAATGATTCTCCTTGGTCCATTTGAGAGCTTACATCCTCATAGAAGCTGATCAGGTTAGTTTGAGAGGAGCGATCCTTCATAAATCCATGTTGATATGGAGTTAAACATTTATTAACATTGAGATATTCCATAATGGTATCCCTTAGAAACCCTTCAAAAATTTTATGCACAACAGATGTTAAGCTTTAGGCCTATGGTTTCCACATTCCCTTTTACACCCCTTTTTGAATATTGGTACCACATTTGCTTGCCGCCAATCAAAAGGAACAGACCCTGTTTCTATAGAGTCTTTAAGGAATAGAGGCTTGTCTATCACATTACTTAACTCCCTTAATACCCGAGGGTGAATGCCATCAGGGCCTGGTGATTTGTCAATTTTAATCTTACTAAGGTGGTTCTGCACTTCTTCCTGGGTTAGGCAGGTAATACTTAATGGGGAGTTTACATTATCACTCTACATTTCCCCTGGCAAATCCTTTTCCTGTGTGAACACTGTTGAGAAAAAAGTATTTAAAACATTTGCTTTTCCCACATGTAGATCCAGTCAATAATGCAGTCATGTTAAGTGTCAGGTTCCTGCAGCTGCACAGCAGGAATCCAGAGCCTTGCATCCAGCAGTCTCCCATTCTCCACCGACCGCTCAGGAGCCTGCACAGCAATCTCGGCATCTCAGACGCTCTGCTCAGACCAGCTCTGTAGGACTGGTTGTTGTTTCCACCTCTGGGTCAGCAATAGCAGTGCAGGCTGCCCTGCAGCAAGCCACTCCAGAGGCTAAGTCCTCTTGTCGTGCTACAGGGCATGCTCATGAGATGATCTCCAATTGTAGATCGGGAGTCACGTGCTCAGGTCCTTCTCCTGATCTGATTGGTCCATCTCAGAGATCTGGAAGGTTCCAGAAGCGCACGGCTATAAAAGGTCCGCATAGCCGCTCGGCCATGCGCTAGTATAGACTCTAATTGCTACTGTGTGAATGGTGATGGATGTATGGACTGCAACTGACTCATTAAGATTCCTCTCCCTCTGATATTAAGAGTGCGTATAGGGATCTAGTTATAGAGTCAGCCCCAGTCAGTGGCAAGTTACTGGCCACGCGGCACATCCTCCATAGTACTAGCGTCCAACAGTGCGCCCCTCTTGGACACTGTCACATTGCGGCTGGCTCAGTCACCGTGCTGCTGTAGCAGCACTAGTTGGTGTCCACGGTAGCGACACCACACGCATGGTAGGTCTAGACAGACATTGCCCTGAGTCTTGGGTTTAGTCCTGTGACCACATACCATGAGTGCACTCCGCTGAGTCCTGTGAGGTCAACAGGCTTGGCATTTATGTTCATGCCTTTAGCGACTCTGTGAATCAACAGAGTATGCCCTGCGCTCATCGGGTGACGTTATAACCCGCGTGTGCTATACCGCCATATAGCGCGTCTGCCATTGTCTAGCAGCGGTTTTAACACCTACTGCACGGTGGACTCACTTTGTATTATTTAATATTTAGTGTGTTCCGCCATCCCTAACATTATACTAGTGCCAGGGTCTGGCTAGTAATGGCGGATCTGCAGCAGCTGTGGCAGTACATTCGGCAGCTGGAGAGCAGGTTGGTGGCTATTGAGAGCGCCACCTCAGCTGCAAATGCTACAGTGGCCGCTACCCAGGCAGTCGCAGAGGCTGTCTCGCATGTGCCCACACCCACGCCAGTGCCGACAATGTCCTGCCTCCCGTTGCCCGATAAATTTTCTGGCAAAAGCGCCGCCTGCAGGGTTTTCGTAAGCCAGTGCTCTATCTAGCTTGAGTTACTGGCTGCGCGATTCCCTACAGAGCGGGCTAAGATGGGGTTTATCGTCTCCCTCTTGTCGGGCAGGGCGTTAGAATGGGCCACGCCGCTGTGGGAGCGTGGTGACCCTGTGGTTCTGAGCGCTGCTCAGTTCCTCACCTCTCTAAAACAGGTCTTTTTGGGACCATGGGTCACTCACGACACCTCTCTCCAGCTATTAGCATTAACACAGGGCTCCCTCTCAGTCAGCCACTACGCTGTTCATTTTCAGACATTGGCTTCCGAGTTGGAGTGGCCTGATAAGGCTGTCGTAGCTGTTTTTGTTCTGACCAAGCGTCAGATCTTTCCAGATCACCAGTGAGGCCGGATTGAGAGGTTTTGTCGCCCTTCTGATGACAAGCGCTTGGAGACAAAGGACTCAACACACACGGGTCGTGGTCAAATCACTTTATCTGACGTAATGAAATATAAGACATGTTTTTATACCATTTACAACAATATGTGACTCTGGAGCTCATTTGGCCCCCACCATCACCTCAGGGTCGTACGTACCTTGTTTACAATATACCCAGAACACGTTGTTGAGAACAAATATGATAACAAGTATAGTTTCCTTGAAGACAGAGACTACTAGTCTACATAAGAATAATTCTAGCAATAATAAGGCAAAAGGCAATTGAAGTCTTAAAGGCATTTAAAGGGATATAAAAGCAAACCATTAACTCTTCTATATCAATTTCCCCCTTTTGTAAATGGTATAACCTTTGCCACAGGGTCAGGTGATGTCCACAAAGGAGCTACTCTCTCATGGGTCTAGTACCCATAAGGGGGCTTCCTACCTGCTTCACCCATCCACCCTCAGTGTGGACACTCACCTTCCCCATCAGCAATGGCTACCTGGGGTCTATGATACACTACAGAAGGTTCAGCCTTAGATTCTTTTTTTATGCATACATTATTCAGTAGCTTAAGTAATACATATATTAGCGCTTTTACGGCTACATAAAGCAATAAGCAAACCAACAAAATTTGCATACAAGTCTATATAATGCCAAAAATCCATCCTACTAAGCCATTAAACCAATTTACTGGATTTAGGAAAGAGAATGTGTTACCTTACCAGGAGTCTCTGTTTGCACTGTGTTGTTTTAACCATTGGTCTCTAAGTTCACCTACGTTGTCCATACTGGCCTTGATCTGGAGATTGCCAGCAGGGTCGATATAATTACAACAGGTGGGACCAATTATTTGACACATTCCTCCTTCTTTTGCTGTCAGGTAATCTAGTACTATAGTATGTTGGTTAGTAACTATGATTAATTGTCTCTGTATTGTATTAGTCTCATTTAGAACTTCAAGAATCTGGAAAATCTGATCGTCCAGGTAGTCGGTACCTTCCACTAATTTATCCCACAGTTGTGTTATGAAGGGGTATATTAGCATACTACTGAATATTTTGTTATCCCCATCTCTACTAGATGCGGCCTACCATTTGGCTGGGGCTTATTGTCTGCAGCCCTTCTATACAAAGTGTGAATTGGGACTGCTGCTGTGTCTATTTTACTATGAGGAACTATGAAAGTGGCTGGTGTCAGTTTAGCAAGAGTGCAGACCCCTCTTATGTCTGGGCTCACCCACCTGTAGGCACGATGTCCGCAAACCAAGAATACTCCTTCAGGGAGAACACAAACGTGACCAGGGGTCTGTATACATTGGTATAAACTCAAAAGTCCTGACCTACTGCAGGCTTATGGGCACACCAAGTATTATTCATTGGTTTTCCCCTTATACCAGATGTACATTTACCCCTTTCTTTCCTTATTATTTTACCCGTAGATGCTCTACAGCCTTCAATACCATCCTGGTACATCGTCTTATTAACCTGTGTTTGATCATGAGTGTAATTATTGTCCTCACCACAGGTGTCTGCTCCAGTGTGTTGAAGACTGAACCACCGTCCATCATTGGGAATAGGGTCTGAGTGAGGGATCTCAGTCCTCCTCCTGGCGACCATATTTCCGACATCTGAATCATATTCCCGCCACCACATTTGTACCTTTAGGCCGCGTTATATTAAACTGAAACCAGGGATTAGCGGCCCATTCGACTATAGCCAATGAGGCAGATATATCACGGGGCACACCTAGGTTGAGTCCAAGTCTCATTGTGTATGCAGTGTGGGGTTAATACCTCCCATGTCTCCAGAGGTAAGGCTAAGAACGGCATAGTCCTCACGGATACAGGGCTGTGTGTACAGATCCAACAGTCTTTCGGTTTCTGTCCTTCCATGTCCTTTATAAGAAGAGCATGATGCCGAACAAGTTTGTTGTCCCAATCAGCATTTAAGAGTTTGTCCTGTGTCTCTGTAGAGTGCAGTAACCCTGTCACTGCCAGCAAGGTGATGAGGAGAACAGTCATTCTGCTGTTGACAGGACCTTCTTGCAGTGAAAGGCGTGGATCCAGGTGGACTTTCCCTCAAGTTTTACTGAAGTGGATGTGGTCAGCTGGACGTGGAAGGGGCCGTCAAATCATGGGTCCCGGATCCTTCTCACGTGTCTGCGTATAACCACCCAATCACCTGGATTCAGCTGATGCACATCTGCACTGGCATTAGGATCTGGAATGTATGAGAACACATGTTTATGCACCACATTAAGTCTTTCCTGCAAGGCCTGGACGTAGGCTGTCATAGCACCGTGTTGCATTTGTAGCACCTGTGGGAAGTACAGACCAGTCTTTGGTGCACTACCAAACAGGACTTCAAAGGGAGACAAGCCTGTGTTTCTATTTGGAGTGTGTCTGACTGAAAAGAGTGCAAGAGGCAAGCACTCCACCCAGCTCTTTCCTGTGTCTGCCATGGCCTTTTGAATTTTCAGTTTGTGTCCCATTTAGTCTTTCCACTTTCCCACTACCTTGTGGCCTATATGGTGTATGAAATGCTTGCTGTACACCCGGGGCCTGCATGACTTCCCTCATTATTTCTCCCGTGAAGTGTGCACCCCTATCTGTTTCTGTGGTTTCTGGGACACCATACCTGCAGATCAGTTCTTTCATCAGTTTGTCTGTAGTCATTTTAGCATTTGCACGTTCTACCGGATAGGCTTCCGGCCAACCAGAGAAGAGATCTACACATACTGGGATATTTGCATACACTCCTACCTTGGTAGCTGTATGTCGTCAATCTGCCGTCTCTGAAACGGGTAGAGAGGCCTAGGTGTCGCTTTCTTAGGGACTTTTACTGTTTTACCTGGGTTGTGCTGTGCACAGATGAGGCATGATTGTACAAGTTTCGCGGCTGCGTAACTGAAACCAGGAGCGATCCAGAAGGCATCTACCATGGCACACATGTGACTTTTTGAGGTGTGATTGGGGCCATGTGCTGCTTGCGCCATGATTGGGAACAGGGACTTTGGTGGGCACATTTTATCCTTATTCTCCCATACTCCATTTGAGTTCAGCTCAGCTCCCAGTCTCCCCCGGTGTACCTTCTCTGTTTGGGCAGCCTTTTACTGGAGGGATTTCAGGACATCTAGACCCAATGTGGCTGGAATACGCTGACTCCCTGCCACCGTCCACTGCTCTCTCTAGGCCGCCTTGTGCTATTTTAGCAGCCTCGTTCGCCCTTCTATTGCCCTCTACCTCCACGGAGTCACCTTTGTGTGTGCTTTTACCTTGACAATGCCAACCTGGACTGGTAACATCAATGCCTCCATCAATTGTTTCACCAGCTCTGCATTTTTAATGGGCTTCGAATCTGTGAAAATATTAGCGACTTTACCTGCAGCGGCTCTACACGCCTCAGTGAGTGCCTTCAACTCTGCCTCCTGGGCCGACATGTGAGGAGAGAGTGGTTCCGCTCGGATTACCTCATGTGAGGATACTACTGCATATCCACTGTAGAATCGTCCATCCTGGTGGTATCTGGGGCCATCTACAAAAAAGAAACTCAAAGTCTGCATTAGGAACAGGTTTTTCATGAATGTGTGCAAACCCAACTGTCTCCTGACTCATCAGTTCTATGCAGACATGTTCATGCGTCATGTCAAAGTATCCTTCCTCACTTGCTAATACGGTCACCAATTCCCCCTTTTCTGAATCCACAGGCAGGAGGGTGGCTGGATTCAGAACGTTACATCTTTTGAGGGGTGACATACTCAGGAATTAGTAGAGCACACTCAAGTCGGAGCTGTCTGGCCATAGACAGATGTTTTGGTTGAACTTGTAGGAGTATGGCATAGATGTCATGTGGGGAATAGATTGTCAAAAGAAACGTCAGTGTGATCTCACATGCCTTTCCTAGTAGTGCGGCTGCTCCTACCGCACAGACACAATCAATTTTGTGTGAGGTCCCGGGTCACTAAACCTAGGAAGATGCATAGATGCTTAGGTGACCTGGGTAGAGGGAGATCTTGAATTGCCTGTTTCCTGTCAGGTGTCTGGTACCTTCGGCAATATAATGTCCCAACAAATGTCACCTTTTGTTTGTAATACTGTAATTTGTCACGTGAGACCTTGCAACCCTTAGGGTCATCCACGTACTGTAATAGTACAATCAGCGGATGAGGTGATTGCCACTACTCAAGGATCCCTGCCATCGCTGCTGAATAGATGGCAGAGGGTTTCTTTCCCCCTTTTGTGGGTGGACTGTCCAACAATATTGTTCACCTCTATGAGTAAAGGAGAAAGATACTGACAGTCTGTGTGCAGGGGTACAGAGAAAAATGCACCTGCTAAATCAATGACTGTGAAACATTTTGACATTACTGGGATCTGTGACAATATTGTGTGTGTGTGTGTTAGGGACGATTGAGGTCACACTCACTGTATCATCATTAATAGCCCTTAAGTCATGAACCTTTCTGTAAGTGTCAGCAAACCCTTGAGTTCCTTTTTTTTTTTTTTTCTCTTTTTTCCTAATGGGATACAAAGTGGTGTCACAGGGGGAAGATCTTTGCAGTCCAAAGGGGGGGTTTCTTTGCACCAGAACCCCTGCCTTAACATACTCTCTAATATCTCTGCTCGGGGCAATTGATTTGGCTATTGATATTGCTAGGCTCAAGGGGTATTGCTTTAAACAAGGGGGAGTGGTTCCTTCTTTCATTTTAATCATAACAGGGGGAATGGGCAACTGACCCACATCTGTTTTTCCCCTTGCCCAAACAGTGTCTGGCACCTGTCCCATTTCCTCATCCTCAGGCATTTTGGTGTCAGGTGTTAGTTTCACCGCTTTTGTCATATACACCATTGCCGCAATCATACACAAATGTTTATCTGAGAGGGGACTTGTGACTGTAATACCCTCAGGAGAGTACTGTATGGTGGCCTGGATCGCACTCAGCACATCTGCTCCCAGTAAATTCATAGGGGTATTGTCACTAACAATAAGTTTTGTAAGTACCACAATTCCAGCACCTCACTGTTTCTAGGTCCCTTGGTACCTTACTACGTCTCCACTGTTTTCCTTGTGCTCCAGCATACATGACAGGTCGTCTTATTGTCCTTGTTTGCTCAATTTCTTTAGCTACCTTAAGGAGGTCTTTCGGATCTACATATCTCCATTCAGGTCTGGCTGTCTGTACTGCGTCTCGCAAGTCTTTGTTCATACCGTAAATGAATGTATTCACCAGTATTCTAACATCAAGTGGGTTTATGCAAATGTACCCCATGTCTGCCCATTTCAGCTGTAACCGTCCAAAGTACATCTCTACACTCTCTCCTCTTTGCTGTGTCACGTTAATCAGGAGTACAGACTGCTCTGATTGTTCCACTGTAGCCCATTGTCTTAGTGACTCACAGTATGTCTCCCCAGACAGTGCAGATTTATCATCCATGCCCCAAGCCTGATTCTTTGTCACATCTGTGTGTGTCTTAATTATATGTCCTAGTGCGTCACCTGCCTTTAAACTCACCAACCTCTCTAGGTCTGCCCAGGTACACTTATATGTCTGCTGTATTTCCTGTATGTGTCTGTAAAATGGGAATGGTTGGTCTTCAGGGTCAGGCAACTGTTTCAACAAAGCTAGCTGGTCAGAGGGGCTCCAGGGATAATACACCTGCATCTTTCTTATTCTAGTCGCACTGATGGGGTTGGTCGTCTGATGTCTACTGTCAGCTTACTCCTCAAAGGTCAATGTCCCCACTACCCACTCTATTATGTCAGCTTCTTATGTCACTACATATGATCTTGTCTGGACAGGATTTAGCGCAACTCGCTTAGGTCAGTAGCACAGGTCACACAAGTAGCTATTCAGTCTGGGTTTGTCTGAGTCTGATCACAGTGTTTACAAGTCCATCTGTTTTGTCTGAGTCTCTGGTTACTCTTTGTCAATCAAAACATTCATAATACACCTTCCACACTGCTGCACATTCATTCTCAAGCATCATTTATTCACTTGCTATTTTCTTCCCTTGTCTGTGCCTTTTTGTACATCCAAACATTCACACTCTGGTATTTTTGCCTTTTTTTTTTTTTAAATTGGTCCAACCTGTATTACTGCTTCCTTTCTTCTCTGTCTTTTTCAATTTGCATAGCTCTCTTGGATCTCATTGGGGGCACCGACGGTACACAGAAAAAGTTGCCATGGCTTCAACCTTTTTCTGCCGACAGCTCACTTTTCTTCTGAAATGCCCTCCCAGTGTGCCTGGACTTCTGTCTTACAGGCCACACTTAGCAAGTCAGAGAGAGCCTGCCAAGGTGTAGCGGGAAGGCTCCTTGCCTCTCACCCGGTAGACCTACAGGATGTAGCGGGAAGGCTCTCTGCCTCTCACCCGCTAGATCAGCTGGCTAGAATAGGATCAGGCCTGCATCCTTCCAGCCCAGCTCCATGGATTGTTGTGGGAAGGCTATTTCAACCTTAGACAGCTCACCTTTCTTCTGAAATGCCCTCCCAGTGTGCCTGGACCTCTGTCTTACAGGCCACACTTAGCAAGTCAGAGTGAGCCTGCCAAGGTATATCCAGAGGGCTCCTCACCCTCGCCTCTCACCCACAACAATAAAACCTGCTGACTAAAGTAAGAAGTCCCAGGTGTGATAGGACTCTAACCCACTTTATCAGCCGTACAGTCGGCTACCTCCTCTGTTGATACACAATTTGCTATACAAATCAATCACACAACTAGAAGCAGGTTCAAACACATTAATGACCAAACAATCACTTGCAATTTCCTTCTAAATTAGGCACCATATTTTACTTTTAACTTCCAACTTCAATTAAGTACTGTTGCATTAAAATGCACAAATCTTTCAGCGCGTACAAAATTGGAACGATACAGAGAATTTTGAGCACAGCTCACACTCAGCAGAGATAAGAGCGAAGGGAGAAAAAAAACTGCGCAGCGGTATCATTCCCCCCTCCCATCAGAATGCAGCGTTCTTCACTGAATTCTGTAGCTCTTTAGAGTTATCAAAATCAATTTCTACAAAGAAACTCAAAATCACGGGATTTCACTGTAAGAGCAGATGACTGTATAATGAGATTAACTGAGTCTTGCCCCTTTTATGGCCAAATGCATTCAGGAAACTTTACAATGTAATGCCACATATAACACAAGCTATATCATTACTCAATTCATTCAGTCTCAGATGTAGATTTGAAATATCTATAACGCATCTGTCCGGGATTCCACCACAACTAGAAAGGTAACAAATCTCTTGACACAAAAATGATGTGTGATGATTCATTTATACGTGCTCATTCACGGATTTTTTTTTTTTTTTTTCAATTACTCATCTCTCATCTTATTCAGAGGTTCTCATAGACATACATACAAGGATTCACACAGCCTGCCTATCTTGCACTTTGGATTTGATTGACACTTTAACCTACAGCAGTGTCCACTGACACTCCGAGAACACCAAAGCCAACTTCTTAAACAACAAGAAACATTGAAAACCAGAGCAACCAAAAAACCACAGCCCTATACAAAATACAGCCTCATATGATTTACTGCCAATCCAAAACAACAACCACTGCACAGAGTCTATCCCAGACTTTGTGCTACACAGTACACCAGTACACAACCAGTTAGTATATTAGTATATTGCCAGAACAGTTTAACAGATAATACAGATGACAATTATTATCTTATTACTCTATTATTCAACTCTCATACAGACATACTCACCCCTCACTGGTGATGTGGGTTCTTTTGAACCGTGCTGTTACAGTCTTACCCAGAGGTATGTGGACATCCTTAGAGAGGTTGCAGATGCAGAATCAATGTAAGAATAAATGTTCTCACCTGCTGCAGCCTGGATTCTGCATTTTCAACCTCCCAGGAAGCTCCCACATACGGATTCCGAATAGACTGGTTTCCACGGTCCCCGTCGGGCGCCAAACTGTCGTAGCTGTTTTTGTTCTGACCAAGCGTCAGATCTTTCCAGATCACCAGTGAGGCCGGATTGAGAGGTTTTGTCGCCCTTCTGATGACAAGCGCTTGGAGACAAAGGACTCAACACACACTGGTCGTGGTCAAATCACTTTATCTGACGTAATGAAATATAAGACATGTTTTTATACCATTTACAACAATATGTGACTCTGGAGCTCATTTGGCCCCCACCATCACCTCAGGGTCGTACGTACCTTGTTTACAATATACCCAGAACACGTTGTTGAGAACAAATATGATAACAAGTATAGTTTCCTTGAAGACAGAGACTACTAGTCTACATAAGAATAATTCTAGCAATAATAAGGCAAAAGGCAATTGAAGTCTTAAAGGCATTTAAAGGGATATAAAAGCAAACCATTAACTCTTCTATATCAAGGCACTCGTCCCTGTGTTCTGGAGGGGTTTGGTGGAGCATGTCAAAGATGCTTTAGCTACCAGGGAGGTTCCCGTAACTCTGGAGAAGCTGATTACTATCTCCACCCGCATTGATCTCCATTATATTGAGCGTGGGTTGGAGTGAGCTCAATCCAGACAGAGGGTTAGGTTGGCTCCTGCCTTCTCTGTACCTCTTGAACTCACGAAGGTGTCTCGCACCGGCTCTAAGTTGCGTCCGGTGCGAAGCTCCGCACGCTGTTATCAGTGCTGGCAGTTTGGTCACTCGGCTAACACATGTCCACAGTGGTCGAAAAAATGATCACGCCCCGTGGTCGTAGGAGGGGGTCTATCTGATATGAAACCCTTTTCTCCCAAGCTGGTATTCTGAGGGATGTTAGATAGCGGTGCTTCCACCTGGGAGGTAGAGGTTACGGTGGACTCCGGGGCAGAAGAAAATTTCATGTCTTCGTCCTTCGCCCAAAAGCACGCTATCCCACTGGTGCTACTGCCCCATCCCATGACTATCAGGGTGGTTAATGGTGTGCCTTTACCATCTCAGGTGACCCACCAGACAGCACCTCTTGGTCTCTCTATCTCACCATCTCACCAGGAGACCTTGTCCCTGTTCATTTTGCCAGATGGCATCGACCAGGTGCTTCTCGGAGTTCCCTGGCTCCATTACCATTTCCCTCATATTGATTGGTCTTCAGGGAATATACTGGGTTGGAGTAATGTCTGTGAGGGGAGGTGCATGAGGGGCAGGATCCAAGTAGCCTGCACAGAAGTGCCCGCGGACCTTTCCGCGCTTCCTACACACTAACGGCTGTACGTGGACGTCTTCTCCAAAAAGTCTGTGGAGACACTTACCCCGCACCGTCTATACGATTGCCCGATAGACCTATTGCGAGGCACGGAACCTCCTAGAGGCCGCATATATCCTCTATCTCTCCCCGAGATGGAAGCTTTGTCACAATATATCCGGGAGAACCTGGCAAGAGGTTTTATCAGAAAATCGGTGTCACCGGCTGGTGCAGGGTTCTTCTTCGTGCAGAAGAAGAGTGGAGAGTTGCGCCCCTGCATTGACTACAGAGGTCTCAACGCCATTACTATAAAAACAAATACCCTCTTTCTTTAATCTCTGAGTTGTTTGACAGGTTGCGAGGGGCCCAGATCTTTACGAAATTGGATCTACGGGGGGCGTACAACCTGATCCGCATACGCGAAGGAGACAATTGGAAGACAGCCTTTAATACCAGGGATGGCAACTATGAGCATTTGGTCATGCCCTTCGGCCTCTGTAATGCACCCGCTGTCTTCCAGGACTTCATAAAAGACGTCTTTCCCGGTATGCTTTCCACCTCGGTGGTGGTCTATCTGGATGACATTCTCATCTTTTCTCCAGATTTGACCTCTCACTGGTTTTCGACCGTTTGCGGGCGAATTCTCTCTTCACCAAGCTGGAGAAATGCCAGTTTGAGCAGGAGTCCTTGCCGTTCCTGGGCTACATCATCTTGGCCCAGGGGTTGGCTATGGATCCTGCCAAATTGCAAGCAGTAATGGGCTGGCAGGAGTCCCATTCTTTGAAAGAGGTGCAGCGCTTTTTGGGGTCCGTTAATTATTATCGTCAGTTCATTCCCCATTTCTCCACACTGGTAGCTCCTTTAGTCGCTCTCACCAAGAAAGGAGCCAATCCTAAGGTTTGGTCAGAGCAAGTCTCCACGGCCTTTTCTTCTCTGAAGTCCCATTTTGCTGGCGCTCCTATCCTCCACTGTCCCGATGTGGATAAACCCTTTATCCTAGAGGTGGATGCATCATCCGTCGATGCATTAGCAGTCATTTTCCAGAAGGATGCTCAAGGTTGGAAGCATCCCTGCTTTTTTTTTCTCAAAAACCTTCTCACCGGTGGAGAGGAATAACTCCATTGGGGACAGGGAGTTGCTGGCCATGAAACTGGCCTTTTCTGAGTGGAACAGATTCATGGACTTTTAGTGCGCAAGATCTTCATATTCCATGGTAAACAGTGACATTAAACCATAATAAAATGCAGAGTGCAGGTAGCAGGGGAGCAATGAAGAAAAGAGAGCCTGACTGACTATGGCGGTTTCACGCTTGCTTAGTGCTTCAACGGGTCCATCCTTCTTATATGGTGAGCTTATATCCCGCTTCATGAGCCGGGTTCAGAAAGGTGCTGCCCAGTATGGGCTCGCTGGGAATAATGGCTATATTAGAGCCTTTTCTGAGTGGAGACATCTCTTGGAGGGAGCCCGGTTTCCCTTCCAGGTGTCCACTGACCATAAAAACCTGGTCTATTTTCAAACGGCCCAGAGCTTGAACTCTCGTCAAGCTAGGTGGTTGCTCTTCTTCTCCCGCTTCCGCTTCACCTTGCACTATCTGGAGAGAAGAACGTCCGTGCGAATGCTCTCTCTCGCTTGGTGGTCTCAGCGGAGGAAGAGGAGGCTGAGCCTCGGCTAATCGTCCCCATGGAGAGCCTGAGGACCGTGGTCGCTCTTGAGGCTGTTCCGCCGGGCAAGTCCTTTGTCCCTCCTCACCTGCGGCTGGAGGTCCTTGAGTGGGCACACGCGTCC
This sequence comes from Dendrobates tinctorius, assembly GCF_039654945.1. Classification (NCBI taxonomy): domain Eukaryota; kingdom Metazoa; phylum Chordata; class Amphibia; order Anura; family Dendrobatidae; genus Dendrobates; species Dendrobates tinctorius. The sequence goes on from NW_027361747.1 coordinate 5,077,241, forward strand.
AGGGTGGGTGGTCACTTTGGCATTAAGCGGACCACAACTTCTGGCAATGTCTTATTGGTGGCTGCTAGAGATGAACGATTTGCCATTTTTCGGGTCGAGTCGGGTTTCATGATACCCGACTTTCTCAAAAGTCGGGTTGAACGAAATCGGCCGATTATTGTGAAAAGTCGAAGGCCGACTGAAACACAAAACCCAATGCAAGTCAATGGGGAACTAAGGTCGGCAGGGAGTGGAGGACAGGAAACACATCTACAGTGCCCATTTTAATGCCAAAAACATCAATTCTTATTACTTAAGCTTGTCAACCTTAATTTACTTTATAATAATAGTTAGGCATTGAAAACTGGGGGTTATTTGGCTAAAGTTGTAGGGGGGGGTAGGGCTGGCTCCAGATTTTCGTGGGCCCTGGGCCAAAGAGTGTCACTGGGCTCTTTTATCACATGCCACAATTCATGATCCTCTGATATGGCAGAGAAATAGCGGTACAGTACAATGAAAACTACTTCACTTCTTACATCTCATGACTGAGATACATACATACTACATACTACATACTACATACATACTACATATATACTACATTCATACAACATACATACAGTACATACATACTACATACATACTGCATGTATACTACATTCATACAACATACATACATACATACTACATACATACTGCATATATACTACATTCATACAACATACATACATACTACATACATACTACATATATACTACATTCATACATACTACATACATACTACATTCATACAACATACATACATACATACATGCATACTACATACATACTACATATATACTACATACAGTACATATGTACTGTATGTCTATATGTATGTATTGTATGAATGTATTGTATGTAGTATATATGTTGTATGTCTGTAGCATATTTTATGTATGTTGTATGCATGTAGTATGTACTATGTATGTATGTAAGTTGTATGAATGTAGCATATATGTAGTATGTATGTATGTTGTATGAATGTAGTATATATGTAGTATGTATGTAGTATGTATGTATGTATATTGTATGAATGTAATATATATGTAGTATGTATGTACAGTTGTGGCCAAAAGTATTGACACCCCTGCAATTCTGTCAGATAATACTCAGTATCTTCCTGAAAATGTTTGCAAACACAAATTCTTTGGTATTATTATCTTCATTTAATTTGTCTTAAATGAAAAAACACAAAAGAGAATGAAGCAAAAAGCAAAACATTGATCATTTCCCACAAAACTCCAAAAATGGGCCAGACAAAAGTATTGGCACCCTCAGCATAATACTTGGTTGCACAACCTTTAGCCAAAATAACTACGACCAACCGTTTCCGGTAACCATCAATGAGTTTCTTACATTGCTCTGCTGGAATTTTAGACCATTCTTCTTTGGCAAACTGCTCCAGGTCCCTGATATTTGAAGGGTGCCTTCTCCAAACTGCCATTTTTAGATCTCTCCACAGGTGTTCCATGGGATTCAGGTCTTGACTTATTGCTGGCAACCTTAGAAGTCTCCAGTGCTTTCTCTCAAACCATTTTCTAGTGCTTTTTGAAGTGTGTTTTGGGTCATTGTCCTGCTGGAAGACCCATGAACCCTGAGGGAGACCCAGCTCTTTCTCACTCTGGGCCCTACATTATGCTGCAAAATTTGTTGGTAGTCTTCTAACTTCATAATGCCATGCACACGATCAAGCAGTCCAGTGCCAGAGGCAGCAAAGCAACCCCAAACGCCATGTTTGACTGTAGGGACCGTATTCTTTTCTTTGAATGCCTCTTTTTTTCTCCTGTAAACTCTATGTTGATGCCTTTGCCCAAAAAGCTCTACTTTTGTTTCATCTGACCAGAGAACATTCTTCCAAAACGTTTTTGGCTTTTTCAGGTAAGTTTTGGCAAACTCCAGCCTGGCTTTTTTATGTCTCGGAGTAAGAAGTGGGGTCTTCCTGGGTCTCCTACCATACAGTCCCTTTTCATTCAGACGCCGATGGATAGTAAGGGTTGACACTGTTGTACCCTCGGACTGCAGGGCAGCTTGAACTTGTTTGGATGTTAGTCGAGGTTCTTTATCCAACATCCACACAATCTTGCGTTGAAATCTCTTGTCAATTTTTCTTTTTCGTCCACATCTAGGGAGGTTAGCCACAGTGCCATGGGCTTTAAACTTCTTGATGACACTGCGCACTGTAGACACAGGAACATTCAGGTCTTTGGAGATGGACTTGTAGCCTTGAGATTGCTCATGCTTCCTCACAATTTGGTTTCTCAAGTCCTCAGACAGTTCTTTGGTCTTCCTTCTTTTCTCCATGCTCAATGTGGTACACAAACGGACACAGGACAGAGGTTGAGTCAACTTTAATCCATGTCAACTGGCTGCAAGTGTGATTTAGTTATTGCCAACACCTGTTAGGTGCCACAGGTAAGTTACAGGTGCTGTTAATTACACAAATTAGAGAAGCATCACATGATTTTTCAAACAGTGCCAATACTTTTGTCCACCCTCTTTTTTATGTTTGGTGTGGAATTATATCCAATTTGGCTTTAGGACAATTCTTTTTTTGTTTTTTCATTTAAGACAAATTAAATGAAGATAATAATGCCAAAGAATTTGTGTTTGCAATCATCTTCCGGAAGAAACTGAATATTATATGACAGAATTGCAGGGGTGTCAATAATTTTGGCCACAACTGTATGTTGTATGAATGTAGTATATATGAAGTATGTATGTAGTATGTATGTATGTTTTATGAATGTAGTATATATGTAGTATGTATGTAGTATATATGTATGTTGTATGAATGTAGTATATACCAAGCATGTATGTAGTATGTATGTATGTTGTATGAATGTAGTATATATGTAGTATGTATGTAGTATATATGTATGTATGTTGTATGAATGTAGTATATATGTAGTATGTATGTAGTATGGATGTTTTTTTGCTTTTTTTTACATTCAACACATTAGCCAGATGATGGGACTACTACTGTCCCATCATTGGCTAATGTGTCAATCACTGTCACTGTGGCAGGCATAGCCCGATGGGACTTGTAGTCCCATCGGACGATGCATGCACACACACACAACCCCCGGCAGGCCCGCACAGACCCCCGTCAGGCCGCACAGACCCCCGTCAGGCCCACACAGACCCCCGGCAGCCCGCACAGACCCCCGGCAGGCCCACATAGACCCCCGGCAGGCCCGCACAAACCCCACGGGGTATATACACATGCTCCATGTTTTGGAATCTGGAGGTGTATATGTCATACGCTCACCGTTAGTTTTCCAATAAAATGTCCAGACAATAGGGGCAGCAGAGAGCTGTTCGCTCCAAAGATCACAGCGGGTGGTATTCATGACCTTCCTGGCCTGTGTTATTGTGAAATTGTTTGATTAATAAATTCTTGGCAAATTATTTCCTGACAGCTGTCACCATTAATTCTTTATACAGGCCGATAGGACATCAGCTACAGGTACTGTATTGCCTCAGGGGTGAGGTTTACAGAGCAAGAGGAACACATCTATTAAACTCTTTATACTTAATCCAGAAAGAAAGGCAGTGTGTATAAAAAATATAAAAGATTACACGAAATGGGAACAATTTGATATATAGAAGTGCATAAAATAAAAAAGGAATTCCGAAATAGAATAATTAAACTTGACGTAACCGAAATGGCTCAGAGCTTTGCTAGGGTTATACTCCAGGAAACTGGACAAAACCTACAGCAAGCTGCACCTTCTAAGAACTGACAAATGACTCAGACCCAAATACTGCTTTTTATTAGCTCAAAGTTACGCCCACAAACCTCCACTTGATGAGCTCATGTGGAGCCAGATTGTGGGATGTGATGGGTCTGTTAGAATTTTATGAGATGCCCAACTCACAGAATGTCTTTGGCCCTTGAAGTGCCAGGCAGTAGATATTGACATCTTATTTCTTATCATGATTTTGCCATTACGTCAAGTAACAAATATGGGTTGGTTTGCATAATCTATAGGACCAATATTAAGTTGGAGGGGTTCTAGTGGCTGTACGGCAATATGAGTGAATGCTTTCTGTTCATCCCTTTGCCACTACACTGAAAATATATATCCCATAAATATCAGATCAATACAAAACAGTAATACTCATGTCTGGCCCAGTAGAGACACAAAACCTGGGCCACTCTCAAAAAAATCCTTTGAATCCAGGAGGCTTTTTCCTTAGAACAAAGGTAGCCTCAACACTTCTCTTCCCCTGTGAACAGATCTCAAAGCTTACTGTCTTTTCCCCAACAGATTTCCTGTTTTAATTACCTGGACACTGCGAGAGGTGTCTGCTTCAAAGGGAGGTTGAAGCTTTTTCTATGTTCCCAATTTTTTTAATTTCCCTTGTTCTAATTCATTTATTTCTCCCTTCCCCATATGTTCAATGTGAGGTACTACTTCAAATGGAGGTGTCTTTATGGGCATTATTTTTTTTTTCAATAAATAACAAAAGACTGACTGGCGCTTCCAAGCTAATGTGAACAGGTACATACCAGGAGCAGCCACCTCCATAAACAATATACAAAAAAGTTGCACTCTGTCATGCTAAAGCACGTAGACATGGAATATATAAAATATGAATAGCAATACTGCTCTGGATAATAAGAAACAATTAAGACACTTAGCACATCATTTGACAAATTCATGCATGCCCAGCAACCAACAACAAGGTGGTCTCATGGTGCTGGGACCCTATGTGTCAAGTGTAAATACCTCTCTTAGACTGAAGTCTGAATTCCTGGGTAAATGTGGATATTTGGATGAGATCACCTTGTCGTTGGTTGCTGGTCATGCATGAATTGGCCAAATTGTGTGCTAAGCGTCTCAGTTTTTTTCTTATTATACAGAACAGTAATGCAATTCATATTTCATATCTTCCTTGTCTACATGCTTTAGCATGACAGAGTGCAACTTTATTGTATAACATTTTTTTCTGACACACTCAAACAATCTAAATGAACAGATCAGCTTTAGTACAATTCTTTTGTTAACTGATTGTCTCTAGATCAAAAATGTCTTAAGTCTTATGCCACTAACTTTAAAAGACCCCAGCCTCCTAATAGGGGTATACTAATGAGCCTTCTGCTTTAGTTTACAGCTTAGCTTATTTATTCTACATCAATCAGATTATTATGTAATACTAGCTGAAGAGCCTGGCATTGACCTGGCATAGTAACTAACTACGGTTAGTTATAACAAATTAAAATGATTATATCTATATATATATATATATATATATGTAAAGCTGAGTGTATAGCCCCGCCCACTACGCATAGCCGCATTCACTATAATATCCCACATCATCCCGTCAGTCAGAGCTACCGGACTACTAATATCCCACATCATCCCGTCAAAGCCACCGGACTACTACCCCTAATATCCCACATCATCCTGTCAGCCATAGCCACCAGACAACTACCACTAATATCCCACATCATCCCGTCAGCCAGAGCCACCGGACAACTACCATTAATATCCCACATCATCCCGTCACAGCCGACGGACTATTACCCCTAATATCCCACATCATCTCATCAGCCAGAGCCACCGGACTACTACCCCTAATATTCCACATCATCCCATCAGCCAGAACTACCGGACTACTAATATCCCACATCATCCCGTCAAAGCCACCGGACTACTATCCCTAATATCCCACATCATCCTGTCAGCCATAGCCACCAGACAACTACCCATAATATCCCACATCATCCCATCACAGCCGCCGGACTACTACCCCTAATATCCCACATCATCACGTCAGCCAGAGCCACCAGAGTACTACTCCTAATATCTCACATCATCCCGTCAGCCAGAGCCACCGGACAGCTACCACTAATATCCCACATCATCCCGTCACAGCCGATGAACTATTACCCCTAATATCCCACATCATCTCATCAGCCAGAGCCACCGGACTACTACCCCTAATATTCCACATCATCCCATCAGCCAGAGCTACCAGACTACTAATATCCCACATCATCCCATCAAAGCCACCGGACTACTACCCCTAATATCCCACATCATCCTGTCAGCCATATCCACCAGACAACTACCCCTAATATCCCACATCATCCCATCACAGCCGCCGGACTACTACCCCTAATATCCCACATCATCACGTCAGCCAGAGCCACCAGACTACTACTCCTAATATCCCACATCATCCCATCAGCCAGAGCCACCGGACAACTACCACTAATATCCCACATCATCCCGTCACATCCAACGGACTATTACCCCTAATATCCCACATCATCTCATCAGCCAGAGCCACCGGACTACTACCCCTAATATTCCACATCATCCCATCAGCCAGAGCCACTGGACTGGGGTCAGAACCAGAGCGCTGAGTGGAACGGTCCTAACTTGCATACCGGGGATCCCTTTACAAGATGCCTGGCGGCAGAACCAGAGCACTGAGTGAATTTGCCCTGACTTCCATATGAATGATCCCTTTAATAGAAGCCTGGGGTGAGAATCAGAGCGCTGAGGAATTTACCCTAACTTCCATACAGGAAATCCCTTTAAGAGAGGCCTGGGGTCAGTACCAATGCGCTGAGTGGATTTGCCCTCACTTCCATACCGGGGATCCCTTTAAGAGAGCCTGGGATCAGAACCAGAGCGCTGAGTGGTTTTGCCCTGACTTGCATACCATTGATCCCTTTAATAGAACCATGGGGTCAGAATCAGCACTGAGGGATTTGCCCTAACTTCCATATAGGAGATCCCTTTAAGAGAGCCTGGGGTCAGTACCAGAGCATTTGAAGGCAATTGCCCTGACTTCCATACCGGGGATCCCTTTAAGAGAGGCCTGGGGTCAGAACCAAAGAGCTGGATGGATTTGCCCTGACTTCCATACCAATGATCCCTTTAAGAGCCTATGGAATGGAGGATATGTGATGGGTATATAGGCACGGGAGGGGGGATTCATTTATGTCGTGCTCTCTGCTCTTTTTGGGGGGCAGAAAATGGCTGGGAGCTTATGTTCCCAGGGATGCTAGATTTCTCCCACCATGTCAGTGTCTGCTGAGGTGTTGTCAAGTGGGAAAACTTGCTCATAGCAACCAATCTCAGCTTAGCTTCTTTTAACCAGCTCTGGTGAAATGAGAGATGCTTAGTGATTGGTTGCAAGGAAAACTGTTGCTCATAGCAACTAGTCACAGCTCAGCTTCTTTTGAACAGCTCTGGTGAAATGAAAGATGCTTCGTGATTGGCTGGTGATACACACACACACACACACATTCAGTTTTATATATAGAGATACCGGACCTTTATCTATTTACCATTGAATACATAGGTCCCGGATGTTTGAACAATGACAATTCTTACCAGCCAAACTAATTTCCTGGTTCATTATGTATGTACCTATATACAGTAGATTGATTTTTTTTTCTCCTCCCCATTGCTTGGGTCATAACCTAAGACCGAGATTCATCTGTGAAAACAAAAAGATAATGGATGGATGCTTTATCTATATGCCTTTACATTTCCTAATTCATCTGTCATTCTCTACATTTGGGATTTTCATTATGACACTGATTGGATGTCAGTTTGGTGACTTTTGCCACAAATACCCCATCCTTGGCATCATTCCTATATTGACTCATCCCTCTATGTCCCAGTCATGGGCCATGAAGATAGATGTCCCTGGGCCAATAGGAATGGTTTCCCTTTGTGGATTATGAAATAGGCTTAGCCTAGTGAATCTCTCATTTCCCCTCCCCCTGGGTCATGCCACTGAGCGCAATCCCTTGGAAATTTCCATGTGTTTATAGGGGAGTATGGTATTATAATTAGACCACTAGCAGGCATCTCCTTTGAAGAACTTCCGACTGTGTGACTCTCTCAAGTCAGGTGGTTGCTCTCTGCACTCCAGTATATGATGAGGTCAAATGTTAGCTCCTCCCACAGATGCATCTCAGACGTGTCTCTATGTTAACCTCCTCTGATGATGCTGACCAGACGGGGCGCTCCATTTTCAGTATACAATATGATTAATGCCTCTCATTGCACACTGTAGATATGCAACTAGGATGTGTCACCATGGTAATCTCCCTCTGGTTACGCTGCCCAATGAGAAGGCCTGCTTCAGACACTTCACAACAGGAACTCCCACCAGTTTAACTCAACACTGACCCGTGTCGGAGGTAATGTCGGACACTGAGGGAGGAGTCTTCCCCTTTTCTATTTAAACATGTACACAGCATTACTATCCTGCTCAGACCCTGCATCTCTACAACCCTATACTCCGCCGGTTTATAGGGTGTCTTGTCATTATAGGCACCCATTTAAATGTGCCCTCTCTGAGTGTATATAAGGGTTCTTATATCAATTAGACCCTTATTTTACTGTCTCCATTATTAATTCCCATAATTCCCATGAGGAGTCCCATGCCACAGGTGGACGAAATGCGTTGGGTGGGAAAATTAGGAACACTTTTAGTGGGACGGGATCACAATTTAGCTCTGTCCTTCTCAAGACGGGAGATCTCACATGTGGCACGAAAAGGAGCTTAGGGATACCTATCTGGTCATAGTCCCCTCTTGAATCCATGGACTGCTTCTTCTGAATTAATTAAGGGTGAGAGTGAACCATTTTTTTTAACTGCACTGGTTTACAGTGGGTATGGAGAGTAATGGAGAGTATTCAGATCCCTTTAAATTGTTCACACTTTGTTTCATTGCAGCCATTTGGTAAATTCAAAAAAGCTCATTTTTTTCTCATTAATGTTCACTCTGCACCCAATTTTGACTGAAAAAACAGAAATGTAGAAATTTGTGCACATTTATTAAAAAAGATAAACTGAAATATCACATGTTCAAAACTATTCAGACCCTTTGCTCAGACACTCATATTTAAGTCACATGCTGCCAAATTTCCTTGTGATCCTCCATGAGATGGTTCTACTCCTTCATTGGAGTCCAGCTGTGTTTAATTAAACTGATAGGGCTTGATTGGAAAAGGCACACACCTGTCTATATAAGATGTCACAGCTCACAGTGCATGTCAGACCAAATGATAATTATGAGGTCAAAGGAACTGGCCAAGGAGCTCAGAAACAGAATTATGGCAAGGCACAGATCTGGCCAAGGTTACAAAGGAATTTCTGCAGTACTCAAGGTTTCTAAGCGCACAGTAGCCTCCATAATACTTAAATGGAAGATGTTTGGGACCACCAGAAGTCTTCCTAGACGTGGCAATCCAGCCAAACTGAGCAATCATGGAAGAAGAGCCTTGTTGAGAGAGGTAAAGAAGAACCCCAATATCACTGTGGCTGAGCTCCACAGATGCAGTAGGGAGATGGGAGAAAATTCCCCAAAGTCCACTTTCAATGCACCCCTCCACCAGTTGGGCCTTTATAGCAGAGTAGATTGACAGAAGCCTCTCCTCAGTGCCAGACATATGAAAGCCCACATAGAGTTTGCTAAAAAAACACATGAAGAACTCCCAGACTATGAGAAATAAGATTCTCTGGTCAGATGAAACGAAGATAGAAATTTTTGGAGATAATTCTAAGTGGTGAAGAAATCCAGTGAAGAAAACCAGGTACTACTCATCACCTGCCCAATACATTCCCAACAGTGAAACATTGTGGTGGCAGTATCATGCTATTGGTGTGTTTTTCAGCTGAATGGACAGGATGATTGGTTGCAATTGAAGAAAACATGAATGCGGCCAAGTATAGAGATCTACTGGATGAAAACCTCTTTCAGAGTGCTCTGGACCTCAGACTTGGCCAAAAGTTCACCTTCCAACAAGACAATGACCCTAAGCACACAGCTAAAATAATAAAGGAGTGGCTTCAGAACAGCTCTGTGACCCAGCCAGAGCCCTGACCTAAACCGAATTGAGCATCTCTGGAGAGATCTGAAAATGGCTGTCCACCAACATTCACCATCCAACCTGCTGGAACTGGAGAGGATGTGCAAGAAAGAATGGCAGAGGATCCCCAAATCCAGGTGTGAAAAACTAGTTGCATCATTCCCAAGAAGACTCATGGCTGTACTAGCTCAAAAGGGTGCTGCTACTCAATACTGAGCAAAGGGTCTGAATACTTATGACCCTGTGATATTTCAGTTTTTCTGTTTTCATAAATTTTCAAAAATTTCTACATATCTGTTTTTTTCAGTCAAGATGGGGTGCAGAGTGTACATTAATGAGAAAAAAATGACCTTTTTTGAATTTACCAAATGGCAGCAATGAAACAAAAAGATAAAAACTTTTAAGGGGTCTGAATGCTTTCCGTACCCACTGTATCTGGGAACTTTCACGAGTATTATGTTTTATCACTTTATTTTACATGTTTTTTGTAGGCCAAGCCTTCATTTTTATTTGATGGTAATAATAAACATTAGATTTTAACTGATCTAATACATATCTAATCCTTGGTGATTTATATATTACTAGCTGAAGAGCTTGGAGTTGCCTGGATATAGCAACTAACTGTGGTTAGTTATAACAAATAATACTGATTATATATACCTGTATGTCATCTCCTTGTGTACATAATATATACCTGTCTGTCATCTCCCCTGTATATAGTATATACCTGTATGTCATCTCCACCTGTATATAGCATATACCTGTATGTCATCTCCCCTGTATATAGTATATGCCTGTATGTTATCTCCACCTGTATATAGTATATACCTGTATGTCATCTCCCCTGTATATAGTATATGCCTGTATGTCATCTCCTTCATAATGGCCACCATGGTCACCAACCATCTTGAAAAGTTTCCCCCTCCCATATACTAATGTGCCACAAACAGGAAATTGATATCACCAACCATTTCCATTGTATTTAGGGGTATCCATATAAATGTCCCATCCTGTATATTCTATAGATCTACCTGTCTGCTTATTTTTCTATGTATCTATTTTTCTATTTTATTTGGTCATACGTAAATTCACTGTATATATATTATATCTTTAACATCTGCTCAGTTTTGCTTTATGTCCTTGAACAGCACAATTATTGGTATTTTTTTTTAGATTTTGTCTGCTGTCATTTTTTCTACGTTATTATTCAGGTGATTTTGATCATTAATTCATGATATTAATATATATGTAAAATATTGAATGAATTAAAGACTTGAATTAAAAACCTATTTTGCCTCACTAACCACAGCTGCTTTAATACCCTGGCAGCCTATTGTTAATGCACCCATTACAATGCACTGTTGATTTCTGCATTCAATTTATTGCATTTTGCTTCACTATAGTAATATGTCTCCTTTGTCTGGAGGGAGATGCAAATGTATATTAAAGTATCTTGTGATTGATACTTGATATTGGTTATGGAAATTACATATTCATCAAAAGAATCTAGTGAAGTAAATTAATGCAGCTTGAAAATAATTTTGTTTTATTATTTCTATAGTATAGACGACTAGCAAGACTTATCATGAGACAACCGATGTGCATTATAATGTATTTTACCTGCACGTTAACTTTAATTTAATCTTTTTTTCAGTATCAATGGACTGTACTGTCGGCCCCACATATTACTTTGCATATGTGTAACTCATTCAGACACGATAATCAAAATGTTCCAGCTCATTCTTTCCAAGTAATGCTAGTGCTATTAATGATCTGTGCTTTCTCCTTTTTCCCATCTGATAGATGTCAGTTTGTAGCAGTTCATTTTTCCCACAGGAGTTCAAGTTCTCATTTTTCAAAAATGTCTATTTTGTAATAGCAATAGGCCCACCAAAACAGAGACTAAATAAAAGGAGAGAATGAGGGTAAAGTGGAGAAAAAAGTATTTAGTCAGCCACCAATTGTGCAAGTTCTCCCACTTAAAAGATGAGAGAGGCCTGTAATTGACATCATTGGTAGACCACAACTATGAGAGTCAAAATGAGAAAACAAATCCAGAAAATCATCTTGTCTGATTTGGCAAGATTTATTTTGCAAATTATAGTGGAAAATAAGTATTTGGTCATTAACAAAAGTTCATCTTAATATTTTGCTATATATCCTTTATTGGCAATGACAGAGGTCAAACATTTTCTGTAAGTCTTCACGCAGTTGGCACACACTGATGATGGTACACTGGCTCATTCCTCCATGCAAATCTACTCTAGAGCAGTGATATCTTGGGCTTGTGGCTGGGCAACATGGACTTTTAAATCCCTCCAAAGGTTTTCTATGGGGTTGAGATCTAGAGACTGGCTAGGCCACCCCAGGACCTTCATATGCTTCTTACGAAGCCACTCCTTCATTGCCCTGGTGGTGTGCTTGGGATCATTATCATGCTAAAAGACCACTTCCCGTTACATCTTCAATGCCCTTGATGATGGAAGGAGGTTTGCACTCAAAATCTCACAATACATGGCCCAATTCATTCTTTCACGTACACGGATCAGTCGTCCCGGTCCCTTTGCAGAGAAACAGCCCCAAAGCATGATGTTGCCACTCCCATGCTTCACAGTAGGTATGGTGCTCTTTAGAATAAACTCAGCATTCTGTCTCCTTTAAACACAACAAGTTTTGTTTCTACCAAACAGTTCTACTTTGGTTTCATCAGACATTCTCCTAATACTCTTCTGGGTAATCCACATTCTCTCTAGCAAACTTCAGATGGGCCCGGACATGTACTGGCTTAAGCAGGGGGACATGTCTGGCACTGCTGGATCTGAGTCCCTGGTGGCGTAGTGTGTTAGTGATGATAGCCTTTGTTACAGTGGTCCAAGCTCTATGCAGGTCATTCACTAGGTCCCCCCTGTGTGGTTCTGGGATTCTTGCTCACTGCTCTTGTTATCATTTTGACCTCATGGGGTGAGATCTTGTGTGGACCCCCAGTTTGAGGGATATTATCAGTGGTCTTGTATGTCTTCCATTTTTTTGTTATTGCTCCCACAATTCATTTCATCACACCAAGCTGCTTGCCTATTGCAGATTCATTCTTCCCAGCCTGGTGCATGGGTACAATTTTGTTTCTGGTGTCCTTCGACAGCTCTTTGGGCTTCACCATAGTAGATTTTGGAGCGTGACTGTTTGAGGTTGTAGACAGTTGTCTTTTATACTGATAACAAGTTCAAACAGGTTCCCTTACCACAGGTAATAAGTGGGGGATAGAGGAGCCTCTTAAAGAAGAAGTTACAGGTCTGCAAGAGCCAGAAATCTTGCATATTTTTGGTCACCAAATACTTATATTCTACCATAATTTGTAAAATAAATCTTGCCAAATCAGACAAGGTGATTTTCTGGATTTGTTTTATCATTTTGATTCTCATAGTTGTGGTCTACCTATTATGTCAATTACAGGCCTCTCATCTTTTTATGAGGGAGAACTTGCACAATTGGTGGCTGACTAAATACTTTTTTCCTCACTGTATACTGTAGAGTAGTCAAATTATTGCAATGTTTGCCTTTATTGAATCATTTTTTGCAAAGTTGGCAGACAACATGAGTTGGGTCATCCTTTGAAATCTCAAGAAAGACCCAGGCTGGGCAACCCTTGCCACCGCTGCGAACTGCAGATTCGCGACTAGTACTGGCCACAGCCATGGTTGTGGCTGAAGATGCAGTGCTTCTCGTGATTGCATCACTCCTTGTCTGTGCAGCAAGCCACATCATAACCTCCTCAACTTCCTCTACCTCCTCTGCTGAGCTGCTCAGCAGAGTGCTTCTGGGTTCACAACAAGTGAGCTCTACAGCCTCATTGTCATCTTCTCTGTTCTCTCACTCCTCACCCTGAGAGTCACCCTCTTCCTTTTTCCGCCCTGATAGCATAGTTCAGTCTTTGTGCGCCTCAGGTTTCTGACCCTCATCAGGATCACCACCATCTGGTGATCAATGTGTGGAAATGAGGGTCTGGATTCTGCTTAGACCCTACTTTGTCCGGCTTTGAATCCAACTGAAAACATTTTGGGCATCAGTGCAGATGCTTTCCTCCTTTTGAGTCTGTGAATATTTGGAGCAGACCTCTGATGCCCATGGAATGGAATGTGTGAACATTTCTGCCGACTCGCACATGTGTGGTTCCCCACAGTCAGTGGGGCGGTTGGAGAGTTGTGACACAGAGCAAAACAGGAGGTGTATTACATACGGATTTATTTGTTAAGAGGACAGATTGGAATAACATGTTACGTTTCTCCAGTGAGCATCCTAGAAACATGATTGAGTCATTATCTTGGAGTCAACTATTGAGGGTTAGAAGGGTAGTCTCTTGTGATACCCTGATTGATAAATGCTTGGATGAAATGTGTAACAAATTTCTTGCCAGGGGGTACCCGAGAGCTAGTCTGATGGAATTTAAATGAAAGGTTTTGGATAAGCCCAGAATTGTTCTTTTGTTGCCGAAAGAATCTGTTACATTTAATAAGAGGATACTTTTTGTAACATCCTATAATAGCATGAGTAACAGGGTTTCTGGAATTATGAGAAAACACTGGCCATTACTGAAGAAGGGACATACAAATATTGATGAATTTAAGCTGCCACCGCTCTTCTCATGCAGGAGGAACAGGAATTTGAAAGACGAATTGGTTGCATCAGATATCGGCAGTTCCAAAAGGATTTACAGACAACTTTGAGTCGCCCAAGTCTTGGACATTTTCCTTGCCTTGGATGCGCCTGCTGTAGTAATATGCTTAAGGGATGTCAATTTTTCCACCCTCAAACGGTTAAACATTATAATATTTTTAAACGCTATACTTGTACCAGCAGTTATGTGATTTATGTGTTAAGCTGTCCATGTGGACTTCTCTATGTGGGGGAGAACTCTATGGAAATGAAAGTGAGGATAAGTAAACATACAAGTACTATTAGGACTGGGTTGGTTGATCTCCCTGTATCGCAACTTTTCAGGGAGATGGGCCACTCAGTGAACCAATTACGTTTCAGAGTAATTGATGATGTACTTGTGATGAGAAGAGGAGGGGATAGGATTGCTTTATTAAAAAAGAAAGAACTTAAATGGATTTTTGAATTGGATACCTTGAGGCCCAAGGGCATGAATATTGAATACAATCAGCAAAGTTTGTATATTATAGGGTGATTGTGGGCTGATGTTGCGGAATTATTTTTTATATCTTAATCTTAGTGTATTGTTTTTAACCCTTTTTTTGTATTTGCCTTAGAGTTCCCTCCTGATTACCTTTTGGATTATGGGCTGGATATAACTGAAATGGTTATATGAACATCAATATCAAATATGTATTTGATTTTGACATATATGTATGAAGATGGTCTATTTTGTATGTATCTTGTGACTGTAGAACATAATATTGCCGTCCGTATTGATATTATTGAGATCCTTTTTCTGGGGTTAGGTTTTTTGAAATTGTATGAGGTTCAACTCTATATGGAGGATTGATGCTATATGGCCCAAAACCCTTGGGATATCCATTCGAATAGATTAACAATTTAATAAGTGTGGAATGGTTGATACATTGGGTTATAATTTTTTGGATGTAGTATTAGCAATATTCTTTATATTTTTGTCAATTTTGGATTACCCACTGTGCTCTGGCTCCTGTGATGGTATTGTTATATTATTCATGTGAGAATGAATTAGTTTAATATATCTATTGAGACATCTATTTATAATTGTGCAATGGAATGAGGTTGTATGTGTATAAGAAGGGCAGTCTCTAATGATTGTAAGCATTGTATTCGAGCATTGTAAGCATTGCAAACATATTTACATTGTATTTTTTATGGTAGATATGTATGTTCTGTGTTTATCATTGTGTAGTGATTATCTTTCTTTGTATGTGGTTTTATCTCTCTGTGCTGGCCGATTGGGGCTTTGGGGCATGCGCAGTGGCGCTTCCCTTTTGCTAGGACGGAGTTCCTTAGTGACTTTCTGCATTTGGACACCATGACATGCGCAGTGGCAGCTAGTCTAAAGCGCTCCTAGGACTAATTGGAAGGAGCTGCTGGAGTGTTTGCACATTGCACTGAAGGTCCGCACGCTGGCCAATGAAATTGGGATGCCGGAGTATGCGCAGTAGCGTTAAGATATGATTGGCCCTGGAATGATGGAAGGTGGGGCGTTTATTACTGCAGAGTGAAAACTACCATGACAATGGAAATGCTATGCATTGATTGGTGAAGGGTCTGTTTACATGGGAACTGGACAGGGATGAATTTGTGTATTTATCTTCTATATATTAATGGGTAGTGATGATGTGTTTGTAGTGCCATTAAGACGGCCTCTTAACTGGTATTTAATTGGATTGTTTTTAATATTGTCTTATGGGGCTTAAGGCCCCGTTACACATAACGATGTCCCAGCGATCCCACCGGTGATCAGACATGATGGGATCGCTGGGACATCGTTAGGCTGATCACAGGTGAGCTGTCACAAGACAGCCCCTCCAGCGATCAGGACCAGCGACGCTGGACGCTGGTTTCTAATGTAAACATTGGGTATCCAGCAGCTGCGGCTCCTGGATACCCGCTGTTTACCTTGGAAACCGGCATACACGCTGGTTTCCAAGGTAAGCATAGGGTATCTAAGAGCCGCGCGGCTCCTGGATACCTGATGTTTACATTAGAAACCAGCGTCCAGCGTTGCAGTTTGCTGGTCTCTCGGTGCCACATGATGCGTGCTGGCCAGCGGGAGACCAGCGATCAAAAATCGGCCCAGGCCAATCGAGGACGATTACCGATACCTGGCGGGGGGACGGTCGCTGATCCCCGTCACACACAGCGATCTTGCTGGCGAGATCGCTGTGGCGTCACAAATTCAGCAATCTCGCTAGCGAGATCGTTGTGTGTGACGGGGTCTTTAGGCTCCTTGTGTATTTGTATGTTTGTGCTAGCACTGGATTGGTGTTTGTTAATTAGAGGGTGGTATTAGGGTTGAAGCACTCTGTACTGTGCTTGATAAAGATCTTCAGATCAAAACGTCACCACAGAAGGTAGAATAAATGTGACCTCTTTTTTTCACTGACCTGTGAGGCGCTGTCTCTTTTGTTTTTAGATATTGATTTTTTTTCCAGGGTGGACGCCCTGGATATGAAGTGCGTCACACTTCTGGGTAGTGTTGACCCTGGATTACATTGAGGTGCTGTATATCAATAATGAAATGATTTATGGAGTGAAACATGGACGGACTGGTCCACCTGGACACCAAAATGCTCAGTGAGCCCAAGAGAGAGAAGGAGTAAGAAGATACTGGATATATCTGTGTGTGGTGGCTCTTGAAGCAATGACTCCATTCCTTTTGAATCTCCTCCAAATTTTTCCTTAGCAAACCTTTCAAGACTGCGGTTATTCCGGTTGCTTGTGCACCTTTTTCTACCACACTTTTTCCTTCCACTCAAATTTCCATTAACATGCTTGGATACAGCACTCTGTGAGTAGCCAGCTTCTTTAGCAATGACCTTTTGTGGCTTACACTCCTTGTGGAGTGTGTCAATG
Organism: Dendrobates tinctorius; assembly: GCF_039654945.1. NCBI lineage: Eukaryota > Metazoa > Chordata > Amphibia > Anura > Dendrobatidae > Dendrobates > Dendrobates tinctorius. The sequence goes on from NW_027361747.1 coordinate 5,094,667, forward strand.
ACTGCCTTCTGGACATCTGTCAAGTCAGCAGCCACATGATTGTGGCGCCAACTGAAATAGGCTAAAGGACCTTTTTAAATGCATAGGAAGCCTTTGCAGGTGTTTTTGTTAATTATTCTAATTTACTGAGATAATGACTTTTGGGTTTTCATTGGCTGTAAGCAATAATCATCATTAACAGAAAAAAACACTTGAAATAGATCACTATGCTTGTTATGACTCCATATAATATATGAGTTTCACTTTTTGCATTGAAGAACTGAAATAAACTAACTTTTTGATGATATTCTAAGTTTGTATATGCTGTTACATTACTCCAATCTAATATTCCTGTCTCTTTGAATGGTACCAATGATGCATCTTTGAAAATTTATCGGAAGAGAGAGACAGAAGAAGCATTACTTACTGTATTTATTTGTTTTCTTTATGATTCCAATTTTGGTCTGATCTTACAGACTATTGGGACTACTTTATCTCTTCTTTGTTGTTGTGCACTACAGTGTTTTTGAGGTGATTTTCTAAGAAATCATTAAAATATTAGCCTTTAAAGGGTTGTATGTATGCACTCGTTTGTCCCCTTAAATATACTATTTATATGTTTGAACAGTTTTGATTTAGCATGGCCAGTTTCCTGATGGGACCTATTAATACGGATCTCTGTGTGGAAGAGGCTAATGAGCTGTTATCTATTAGTGGGACCCCCCTTGGTGGAGCCAATATCACATCATTAAAACCCTTTTCAAGGAAGTCTATTTATGCTACAAAGATAACATGAAAACGTGGTGTAAAATTATGGGCCTGGAAAATCATATTAAGAACAAAATTGTCCCTAAAGGTCTGAAGATTGACATCTGCCCATCTCCCCATAGGACCAATCCCCAATTGTTGACAGCCTGGTATAAAGAGTCATTTTAGTTTTTAGCTAGGTTTATGAGTTTGTTTCTCACTGAAGAAAAACAATACTTTGAAGATTTAACAAAGGAATTAAATGAGCAAATTGAGAAACTTCTAAAATATGAATCAGATCCTGATTTTATTACATGGGAAAAGATATTACAGACATCAGTGGAAAAATTCCAGTCCTTGATTAATGAAAGGAAATATACACAATTTACCAGTGATCTGGCAGAATTTAAGGAAAATTGCACATTCAATTTCTCTATCCTATCATTAGCTGAGGTGTCATCGTCTGAGGCTGATGCATCAGGTACAGAGAAAGGGAAAATACTCTATAGGGCAAACCCCCAAGGCAGGGAGAAATACTCTTGACCCAGATGGAGGCAAACAGGAGGTTTCAACAGACAGGTGGGAAAATGAAGAGATACTTTTGTATCACCCATTGGAAACAGGCTCTCTTCCCCATCTTCCTCTTTGTCACATTCTTTTTTAGAACAGAGTGCCCCGACAGACTACCACCTGAGAAAAAGACAATAGTTATGCAGGGGCAAGTTATTAATCTAACATCCTATGATTTGAATGAAAAGGAATTTGGAGTACTACAGAAAGGACTCAATTTTATTCCAGCTAATGACTATAATTGATTCCAGTCATTATTATAAATAATGACTGGAATCGTTAAAAGGGCACCCCATAGTGTCGGACATAGGATCCATCGCAGAGAATGGGGCATTAAATATTGACAAGGTGTTGCACCCTTTGTTACCACCCTTCGTTGGAGGATGTTGCTTTAGAGAATCATATCATCTTGTCCTCCATAGATGTGAAGGTGCTCTACAGCAGCATACCAAATGAGATGGATTTGGAGGCAACAAGACACTGAGTACAAGAGTAATTCAATGTGTGGAACACAATCAGTTTCTTATGGACATCATGTCCTTTGTCTTCACACTCAATTATTTTTTATTTGACAGGAATTACTTCCACCAGCTCAGGGGCAATGCAATGAGGAGCCCCTGTCTTCCCACCTATGCCAACCTGTTCCTGGACTGATGGGAGGAAATCATGGTTTGTGAGGATCGGGACAGATGATGACACCCCAATATTGGTCTCTGGGCCAGATTCATTGATGATATCTTCATACTTTGGTCTGACTTCGAGGTCAATATCTTTCCTTTTTTGATCTTCTCAATGTTAATACCATTGGGTTGAGATTTACATGTAAATGGAGTGCCAGGGAGATTGCTTTCTTGATCTCCACATAAGAAAGGTAGACAATGGCCTTTTAATCACACTCTCGTATCTTAGGCCAACTTTCACCACCAGCTTACTCAAGTGGGATTGCCATCATGAGCTAGCTTTGAGAGCATATCAGGAGGCATTGTACACTTACCAGCAAATTCACTACACAAGTGAAGGACCTCCATAAGTGATTTAAAGAGAGTGGATAACCACAATCCATCATTGAGCACTCCTGTTCTCATGCCCTTGGCAGAGATAGACATTCTCTTTTTTGAAATCATAGGTGTTAGGCATCAGGTTTCTTCCCCTGCACAGAAGGAATCCCGAGCCTTGCCTTCTGTGGTTTCCCATTCATTCCCGGCCGCAGAGGAGGCTGCTCAGCAAAGACGTCGATCCCGGCGTCTTGCTCAGCCTGGTGTTGCCGGTTTGGTTGCTGCTGCCATCCCTGGTTCAGCTTTAGCAATCCACAATAGCCAGCAATGAGCAGATCCTGGGACTAAGTCCTCCATTTGGTCTACTGAGCATGCCCGTGGGACGACCTCTCACTGGAGGTCTGAGGTCACATGCTCAGGTACTGTTGCTGCTCCGATTGGTTCACTAGGAAGGTTCTGGAAGGCTGCAACTATAAAAGGTTTGCATGTCCGCCCGGCCATATGCTAATACAGGAAAAGATTATAGACCATGTGAGTGTTGTATACACATATGAATGTCTCTGGTGAATGACTCATTAAGAAACCCCTACCCTTGGTACGCATGTGTTGTGTAGCCTTGCCTGTTAGCGCCCAGGCTGAGGTGCAGGTAGGAGGCAGAGTCTGAGACTGGCATCAGCACCAAGTGGTGGCTTGTCTGTACACCATGGTGCACTTGGTCGGATTTCCACGGTAGCCAGTGTCAATTAGTGGCATCTTGTTATGAATGGGTCACTGAGGAGGAGAGCTCAATAGACTATGCCACCAGAACACCAGAGAGGTTGGTCGCTCAGCGGATTGCAGACCCCTGGTCTTAACAACACAACTAGCAGTAGCCGTGGAGCGTTCCTACATTGCCCTAGATGCTTCGTCACTGCCGGAGGACTAACTAAGCCTAAAGACAAAAAGGTGAAATCTAAACTGCCCCGGAACAGATCCCCAAAGGAATAAACAGCCCCCAAATATATATTGTCGGTGAGACAAGATGAAGCACAAGCAGACAGAAAATAGACTGAGCAAATGATGGGGCCCACACTGACTAGACAGAAAAAGCACTGTCTGCAATCACGCAAAAACCCTAACAATTCCAACACGACTGATGTACAAAAATACTGAGGTTTGCACAAACCTTGCCCCCACTATATCAGCACTCAGGTGTGAACTGGCAGCTATCAACAGGCTAATACAGCAGGGGACTGAGCAAACAAACACAAGATACAAAAATACAGGGCAGGAGCCAGCAGCCCCTGGGGAAGCAAGCTGACCCCTGACAGGAAGGCAAAATCAGATGCAAAGGGTTTAGCAAATGACTCTTAGCTGAAAAATGCAGGATCAGGCAGGAGACAGAAATCCTCATTAAGCAAAGAAAGGAGTATCACCGGCAGCCACTGAGAGAAGTCTGCTCGCTTATGTAGTCCCAGTCACTACCCCCACTGCTCCTATTATCTTTTGCAGCTGTTGGGTTAACATCATGTTGACCAGCTCCACTACCAGCAGTATCCACCAGAGGAAGCCTTGCCTCAAAAGTCAGATTAAGAGACTTCACAACAGTACCCCCTCTTGAGGAGGGGTCACCAAACCCTCATCCACACCACCAGGCTGATCAGGATGGGCCCGGTGAAAAGCACGAACCAATCTCTCAGCATGAATATTGGAAGCAGAGACCCAAGAATTATTCTCCTGGCCATAACCTTTCCACTTGACCAAGTACTGGAGTCTCCGTCTAGCCAGACGAGAGTCCAATATTGCCTCTACCTCATACTCCAAATTACCCTCAACCAATACAGGGTCAGGGGGCGCCACCACAGGAACTACTGGCTCCACAAACCTTTTCAACAATGATTTGTGAAAAAACATTATGACTCTTGAACGTACCTGGAAAAGCCAAACGGAAAGAAATGGGGTTAAGGATTTCCAAAATCTTATAAGGTCCAATGAACCTTGGCTTGAATTTTGGAGATGCAACCTTCATCGGAATATTTTTTGAGGACAACCATCGTTCAGGTTTGTCCTGAAATTCCTCCAGGGCAAGTCTCAAATCGGGTGAAATGGAGGAAAGAACCACACCCTCACCTAGAATGGTAGTAGACTCGGTCACATCAAGAGAATCCGCAAAGAAACTCCTAGAATGGGTGTCCGCCTTAACATTCTTAGTGCCAGGAAGAAAGGTGACCACAAAATTAAAACACGTGAAAAACAAGGCCCACCTAGCTTGTCTAGGATTCAAGCGCTTGGCAGATTCAGATAAATCAAATTCTTGTGGTCGGTAAGTACCACAACTTGATGTCTAGCTCCCTCCAACCAATGTCTCCACTCTTCAAATGCCCACTTCATGGCCAACAAGTCCCGATTCCCCACGTCATAGTTACGTTCAGATGGGGAAAATTTTCGAGAAAAGAAGGCACAGGGATTCATTTTAGAAGTCACTGGATCTTTTTGGGAGAAAACAGCTCCTGCTCCAATCTCAGAAGCATCTACCTCCACCTGAAATGGGAGTGAGACATCAGGTTGCCGCAGAACCGGAGCAGAAGTGAATCTCCGCTTAAGCTCCTGAAAAGCCAAGACTGCCTCTGGAGGCCAATTCACCACATCAGTGCCTTTTTTAGTCAAATCCATCAGTGGTTTAACAATAACAGAAAAATTACTTATAAATAAAGCTCAAAGTGTGTATGTGTGTATGTGTGTATGTGTGTATGTGTGTGTGTGTGTGTATGTTTGTTTGTATGTCCGGGATAGGCATCTGCACCGTCGCAGCTACAGCCACAAAATTTGGCACAGTCACACGTCTGGACCCCGAGAGCGTCCTAAGCTATGTTGTGAGGCGAAATTTTAACCCCGCGCGTTCCAATTCACCAAACAATTTTGCCCCTATCTACATACTGGGGGAAAAAGTGTGTGCGCGTCAAGCCTCGCCCCTCATTGTGATGTCACAATGCCCCTATTTGCATACTGGGGAAGCAGTGTGTGCACGCCAAGCCCCGCCCCTCATTATGATGTCACAATGGTTGCCATGGCGACGCTGATGTCATCAAAGGTTGCAAGCCCCGCCGCCGCTCATTATGATGTCATAATGGTTGACTATGAGATGGAGGATGTGTGATGAGTATATGGGCACCGGACTATGGGATGGAGGATATGTATGATGGGTATATGGGAACAGCACTATGGGATGGAGGATATGTATATGGGCACGGGACTATGGGATGGAGGATATGTATAATGGGTATATGGGAACGGGACTATGGGATGGAGGATGTGTGATAGGTATATGGGCACTGGACTATGGGATGAAGGATATGTATGACGGGTATATGGGCACGGGACTATGGGATGGTGGATATGTATATGGGTACGGGACTATGGGATGGAAGATGTTTGATGGGTATATGGGCACTGGACTATGGAATAGAGGATATGTTTGAAGGGTATATGGGCACGGGACTATGGGATGGTGGATATGTATATGGGCACGGGATTATGGGATGGAGGATGTGTGATGGGTATACGGGCACTGGACTATAGGATGGAGGATATGTATGACGGGTATATGGGCACGGGACTATGAGATGGCGGATATGTATGATGGGTATATGGGCACGGGACTATGAGATGAAGGATGTGTGATGGGTATATGGGCACTCGACTATGGGATGGCGAATATGTATGATGGGTATATGGGCATGGGACTATGGGATGGAGAATATGTATGATGGGTATATGGGCATGGGACTATGGGATGGAGAATATGTATGATGGGTATATGGGCATGGGACTATGGGATGGAGGATGTGTGATGGGTATATGGGCACTCGACTTTGGGATGGAGGATATGTATGATGGGTATATGGGCACGGGCCTATGGGATCGTGGATATGTATGATGGGTATATGGGCACGGGACTATGGGATGGAGGATAATTATAATTTTCTATAACTAACCACAGTTAGTTACTATGCCCGGGCTTTTGAGAGCAGGCACTGAGAAAGCCTCTTTGATCTATAAAGTGATGTTCCCACCTGGGACAATATAATAAAGCAGAAAAAAAATCATGTGTAAAAATAATTTTTAAAAAAATCCTAAATAAATAAACAAGTAAAAATTTCCCTAATAAATTATTTTTTGTAAATAAAAAAATTAACATACATATATTTAGTATCGCCGTGTCCGTAATGACCCGCCCTATAAAACTGTCCCACTAGTTACTTATAAATTTAGAATAGAAATTAGAAAAACCCAAAAACTTCTGAAGAGCTTTCAGAGAAGAGGGCTGAACTCAATCATAGATGACCTGTACCTTGGCCAGGTCCATTTCAATAGCAGACGGGGACAAAATGAATCCCAAAAACAAAATCCTGTGTACACCAAAGAGACATTTTGATCCCTAAACATGCAGAGTATTTTCTCTCAAGATCCAGAACACAGTCTGAACATGTTCCACATGAGAATCCCAATCACTGGAAAAAATCAAAATATCATCCAGATAAATGATCAAAAACTTATCCACAAAGTCCCAGAAAATATCGTTCATAAAAGACTGGAAAACGGAAGGGGTATTAGTGAGCCCAAAAGGCATCAACAGGTACTCAAAATGTCCCTCCGGAGTATTAAAAGCGTCTTCCATTCATCCCCGTGCTTGATGCGAATAAGATTATATGCCCCCTAAGGTCAAATTTGGTAAACCAACAAGCACATTTGACCCTGTAAAATAAATCAGAAATCAGGGGCAATGGGTACTGATATTTAACAGTGATCTTATTAAGGGAGCGATAGTCAATACATGGCCTTAATGAGCCATCTTTTTTGGCCCCCCCCAAAAAAACAGCATCTAAAGGTGAAGAGGATGGTCTTATATGACCCTTCTCTAATGACTCCTTGATATAAGATCGCATAGCATCATGTTCAGGTACCGATAAGTTGAAAAGCCGGCCTTTGGGAAATTTACACCCGGGCATCAACTCAATTGCGCAATCATAACTCCTATGAGGAGGCAAAAACACAGACTTACTCTCACTAAATACATAAGAAAAATCAGCCAAATAGTCAAGAACATCTTGAGACTGGGGAGAGGTGGAGAAAACAGGAGTGTCACCAAGAGCACATTGACAACCCCAACTCACCACAGACACAAATTTCCAATCAATCCAACACAGGATTATGGGTCTGCAACCACAGAAAACCTAGTACAATAAAATCATGTAAATTGTGCAACACCAAAAATTTACAATTCTCTGGGTGGTCCGGGGCTACCCGCATAATCACCTGGGTCCAAAACTGGGGTTTACTTTATTCTCCACGAAAGGGGTAGCATCAATACCCCTCAAAGGAATAGGGGTCCGCAGGGGTACCATAGGAAAACCACAACGCTTAGTGAAGTCAAAATCCATCAGATGCAAAGCTGCTCCTGAATCCACAAATGCCTTAGCGGAAAATGTGGACAAGGAGCTGATCAAGGTAACAGCCAAAAGGAACTTAGGCTGCACACGGCCCATCGTAAATGAGTGAGCAAAACGTTTCTCTCGTTTAGGACAGGCTGAAATAGCATGAGAAGCATCTCCACAAAAGAAGCATAACTTATTACGCCTTCTAAACTCTTGATGTTGCGCCCTAGACAAAACCCTATCACATTGTATGGGTTCAGAGGTTTGTTCGAAAGGCGGCACCACCTCTCGCGTAGTTTTACATTCTTGTAAATGTCGATCAACTTGAATGGCCAACGACATAGAGTCGTCAAGACAAGAAGGGACAGGTAATGCCACCATAACATCCTTTACGGATTCTGCCAGACCTTTCTGAAAGCGAGCTGCTAGGGCATCATCATTCCATTTAGTAAGGACCGCCAACTTTCGAAATTTTTGACAATATAGCTCAGCAGCATCTTGACCCTGTTTTAATGGCAATAAGGTTTTCTCAGCTTGATCAATAGCATTAGGCTCATCATACTATAACCCCAGGGCTTGAAAAAACGTATCTACATTAGCCAGAATAGGATCTCCAGGTATCAGAGAAAAAGCCCAGTCCTGGGGATCGCCGCGCAGCAGGGAAATGACAATTTTAACCTGCTGCACCGAGCTCCCCGAGGAGTTAGGCTTCAAAGCAAGAAATAGTTTACAATTATTCTTAAAGTTCAGAAATTTAGACCGATCCCCAGAAAACACATCAGGAGTAGGGATCTTTGGTTCTACAACAGATGATTGGGCGAGATAAGCAGAAATTCTCCGCACTTCAGCTGCAAGCTGCTCAACACGATCGGACAATTGCTTAGTCTCCATTAAGAAAAAATCCTCCTATGGCCCCAGAGAAAAAATATGTAAAAAACTCTGACACTTTTTTTTTTTTTTTGCAATTCTTTCCTTCTTTTGAGTACACTAGAATCTACAGTTTGACCAGTGATTCTGTTATGAATGGGTCACCGAGGAGGAGAGCACAATAGGCTATGCCACCAGAACACCAGAGAGGTTGTTCGCTCAGCGGATTGCAGACCCCTGATCTTAACAACACAACTAGCAGCAACTAGCAGTAGCCATGGAGCGTTCCTACATTGCCCTAGACGCTTCGTCACAGCCGGAGGACAAACTAAGCCTAAAGACAGAAAGGGGAAATCTAAACTGCCCCAGAGCCGATCCCCAAAGGAATAGACAGCCCCCAAACATATATTGTCGGTGAGACAAGATGAAGCACAAACAAAGACAGAAAAAAGACTGAGCAAATGATCCTCAATAAGTAAAGAAAGGAGTATCACCGGCAGCCACTGAGAGAAGTCTGCTCACTTATGTAGTCCAAGTCACTACCCCCACTCCTTCAATTATCTTCTGCAGCTGTTGGGTTAACATCATATTGACCAGCTCCACTACCAGCAGTATCCACCAGAGGGAGCCTTGCCTCCAAAGTCAGATTAAGAGAGTTCACAACAGCACCTGCAGGTGCGACGCTGCATGCTTAGCAGGTCTAGAGAGACACTGACCCCGTGTCCATGGGGCAGAGTTCTGTGACCATATCCAGCATTTATGTTCCGCGGTAGTGCTGCTCTGTGAAGTAACAGAGTTTGCCTCTGTACACACCGGGTGACATTAACCTGCATATATGCCTCTCTTATACCGCCATATAGTGTCCGCCGTTACCGAGCAGAAATTTACCACCTCTGCACGGTGCGTTCCGCCAGCCCTAACAATAGACACCAGCAAACAGCAATACAAAAGATGACAATAATGTCAGAGTCATTGGGACTTTTAACAGCCAGTTTGATAAAGTCTACAGTGACCTTAAAAAACACCGGGCTATCCTACTGGTGTACTCAAATCTCAATGGGCTTGTGCCATTAACACCTAAGATCACCTGTAGCAAGGGAAGATCTATAGGGGACAATCTGCCACACAGTCTATTTTCTAGGCCACAGTAGGCAGGTACATGGCAGGACATGAAAATCTGTGGCTCGTTCAGATGTGGTGACTGTTGTGTATATAAATGGATGACTCCCTGTAAGACCTTCACTAGCTCAGCATCGGGTAAGAATTTCTATACTAGAGACTGTGGAAACTGAAAGTCATTGGGCTTGGCATATAAAGCTACCTATACCTTTCCACTTGATTATATTGGGAAGACCATCAGGGAGTTAAGAAGATGGGTGGATGAACACTTGGGTGATATCTGAAGCAAACGGGATACTGCAATAGCTAGAGATATGAACAGTGTGTACAATGGTCGCTTGGATAATATCTCATTCTGTATGGTGGAACTCATCAAACCAAGAGCCAAAAGGGATATAGATAAAAGAATTCTTCAGAAATAATCTGAATATATTTTTAGGATTCATTTATTGAGTCCCTTAGGACAAAAACTGTATACCGTTTTCCTATAAACTCTACTTAATCTATGCCCCCCTAATTTGCTTGGTCCTTAAAAATGTTGGCATTCATCACTATATGTGGTTTTTTTTATTATGAGTTCTTTATCTCCACCTACATTTGCTCAAGTTACAAGTTATTCATCTTATACCCTTGGTTTATGTCTTCTTAATACTGTACATATTGCTGCATTTTTGGTTAACATGGTCTGCAGTTAAATATAATGGGCCTTCCATACATTCCAAAAAACCCCTCCCCTTGTTGTCCCATCTATTACATCCTATGTGTATCTTTAAGACCACTATAAAATTTCTCATTTAAACTTAAGGATGTTCCCTGAGGCTATCTTAAAACTGTTAGCATTCATCAGACGCATGCATACTGATATTATGTATGCCCTAATGGCAAGCACCTCTCACAAGCAGGCACAGTTAGCCTGCATGCATTCCAGTGTGGAAAGCAGACATTTCTGATAGCGATAGAATTCTGCTTCTGGTCTATCTTAAGATCTCACCCACAAATATGAACATCACTTGACACCGCCACAGGGTAAGTGGAAAGAGCCAGGAAAAGCACCAGAATTGGCGAATCTAATAGATGTGCCTTTTCTGGGTAGCTGGAGGCTGCTATTTTTAGGCTAGGGGGCAATATTCATGGCCATTTACCACCCTGGGAATATTAGCTCCCAGGTGTATGCTTCAGCTTGGCTCATGTCAAAAATGGGGAACTCCAATCAGTTTTTTAAAATTATTTATTTAAATAATTAAAAAAAACTGCATAGGGACCCCTCTTTTCTTGATAACCAGCCTTGCTAACACTGAGCTGATGGTTGCACCCAGCAGCTGTCAGTTTTGCTGGGCTGGTTATCAAAAATACAGGGGAACCTACAATATTTCTTTTTTTTAATTTTTTATTTAGAGCGCAGGTGCCAGCTGATGTATACTCCCATCAGCTGCTACCTGCTCTCGCTGTTGTTAACTGCAGCAGGGGTAGGCTGATGAGCGCAGTAGTCGCATAAGCCGGTGCCAGTGACCGAAGGTAAACTTTTTATCTCCGATCACAGCTGTGGGCTCATGCTGTCATTTGACAGCGTCGGTACCGCGTCTCTCAGACTGGTGGTAATGATCTTACCACCGATCAGAGGCAGTGTTTTCTGTGCTGTCATGCACAAGACAGAGCGAGAAAAACCCTTCATTCAGGGTGATGAACCTGAACAGTAACTCAGACTTCCTGGTAAAGTCCGTGTTTGGGGTCCGTACCTGAACACTAGGTGTTCGGTACGGAAGCAGACTTTATTGTTCAGGTTTGACAATCTCTTGGTATAGCAAAATTTGCGCTGAGTTTTAATACTAAAAGCTCTGTTGATCACCATAACTATCATAAAAGAAGAGTCCACCCTGCCAGAAACCAGGAAGTATGGAGCCTTTAAAAAGTCTGCTCTGAGACAACTTAACCTTAGGAACTCATATAGAAAGTAAACTGGAAAATGATATGGTAACTTTTCATTAAGAAGTGTAACATATTATATTTAGAAACTGAAAATGGTAATACTCTTAAATTATTGAAGGAATAGACTATAACTTATATGATTGTTGGGGGTTCGACCACTGTAAATCACACTGATAGCCAGAATGGATAATTTTTATCCGTTTGAAAATGGAGCAGCAATGCACATACCCAACCTCTTAATTCTCTATGGGCCTTTCACAAGAAGCTGAGGGCAGCACTTGGCAGCTCCATAGGGTGTGAATTAATCAAGCAAGTGCACTGTTGCTCCATTCTCACTTGGAGAAAAATTCTGTGTTCTACCTATTGGTGTGAGTACTAGTGATTGGACTCAAACAAATCAATTAGATTTTATGTATTTTTGAACAAATTGATTTTGAACAAATGGAATTTGTTTTGCATTTCCCAAAATTTGTGGACTTCAGGATACCTGAATTTTTGGGATTTGTTTTGCACAAATCTTGCAAAATTGACAATACTTAGCTCCCATTTTTCTGGATTCATATGTGACAGGAATTGGTTAAAACAAATTCAAGTTTTAGCAGATTTGCACATCTCTAGTAATACTCCATCAAGTAACAAACATAACCGGTAACATAATGAGATGTACACTATTACACTATGAAAACTTTCTATTATCTGTTGTTATTGGAAGCGTATAGGTTGATACAGATCAAAATCATCCCAGTCAGAAAACTTTTCTCTAAAATGAAACTTTTCATATTAATGCTCGAAAATATTAAACTGCCATATTTAGGACTAGAACTTTTCCATCTTATGACAATTGTTATGGAAGAAACCATATTATTCTTGTGAATGCTAAATAAAGTGAATTTACTCCTCAGCACTGAAGTGGTTCTTTGCTATAATTATCTAGCACAATCTCTTTGTCTGACTCTCAATCTGTAAATAACTAAAGCAACGTTAGTATCTCACATTTGATATAGCTGGTTGAGGAATTATATGATGTGCGAAAATAACAACATTTTCAGTTCTGGGAAATCTCATACAGATGAATGTGTATAAAGCAGCTAAATTGTGAAATTTATTGTTATTTGAAAGCGCATGAAATTACATCTTTATTCTTTCGTTCAGAAACCATGAACATTACGCTGATGAGATCAGATCCGCAGCTGGCAAATGACAGGAACAAATGCAAAGTATACTTGATAGATGGTATTGCTTTTCAAGAGGCATATTTCTGAAGGCTCAACCAACTCTTCTATATTATGAAAATTTTGAGAACTAAAACTCTTCTTAAAATATCTAACGTAAAAGGAACTGCATTGCTCTTCAGACTCTATGTGATGGAGCATGTCCTAGTCCTGCGTCACAGAAAACACATAAGCTCCAGCCCAAGGCAAGCAGTCAGCTTAATTTTCCTCAGCAGTTGGACACTGACAAAAACCCAAACAGAGTGATCTATTTCAAGTGTTTATTTATGTTTATGTTGATGATTATGGTTTACAGCCAATGAAAACCCAAAATTCACCTCAGTAAATAAGAATACTTTATAACACCAGCTTGAAAAATGATTTTAAAATCCAAAATGTTGGCCTACTGAAATGTAGCAAGTTAAGCAAGTTGAAGGTGGAATGATCTCTAAAAGGAGTAAAGTTAAAGATGACACACTACCTTTGTATTCCAGGATATATATACATATATTTCACTATACCAGCCACTATATTTATTACATCAATAAGAACTACCACAGCCTACGACATGGGAGACTGGGGGTCAAATCCTGGCTCTGCCCTGTAGAAAAAACAAATTAAAATAAATTATATACCAAGGCTCCTAACACTGTAATACACTGGAATACCTACCCAAGGTTGCTGTTATAGCATAGTGGTTAAAGTGCACAACCAGCAACGTAAGAGACTGAGGTTCAAATCCTGGCTCTGCCAGTATACTAGCAGTGGTCCTTAGGAAGACTACTAATACTTTAGTGCCTACGTCAATAAACATGAAGTCGAGGAAATCTGGAACAAAATAAGAGATCCTGGATCTGATGAAATGCTGCTATAACAGACCAAATGAGAGAGGATACATGAAGCGATACAAACTGAGAAACAACTAGTCACTCAACATTTCAACATCAAATCAGAAAGGTATGATCATAAGCTGAGATTAAATCAACTGCACTGCAAATCCACCCCTTATGAAGAACATGTGCAACCCCCTGAAGATCCTGATCCAATCCTGCAACTTGAGAGCAGAAGATCTTAGATAAACTAAAAACCATCAATACCAGAGATCAAAAGCTCAGCAATGAAAAACCACCAGACAGTATGCTAGCGGATGCCAATAGAGCACTTGCATCAATACCTACCACCATAACTCAAACTAGTAAACTTATCTATGCTACTGTCTCAGCAATCATGGAAATGCTTGGCTATACAACCAGCAAGAACAACAGAAGTAAGCAAGCTCTCCCCCTTGGAGACAAAGAATAACACAAAGGGAAGTCAGTCAACGAACAGAAATACAGAAGGGTGAAAAGATCAAGAATAAGACCAACCTGGACAAGTACAAATACCTGACCCCAGCTGAAGCCCTAGTGACTGCTAAACAAAGGCTCACAGCACTCACTGCAAGACTAGGTAGATACACTAGAGAAGCTGAGGCCAAGAAGATAAATGCCCTGTTCTCCAAACAACCATCCAAGGTGTACTAAAGGCATCAACTCCACCAATAGCATCGATATAAATGGGAGAAGGATACAAACACACAACACCAGTGCAATGTGGCTGCAGATCTGAGAATGAAACACAGAAATTACATAGAACAAGAACCAGTTACCATTACAGAAGTAGACATCCAACAGCGAGTCAAGAGCATGAAGAGCTGGACAGCATCTGGCCCAGAAATGATCCACACCTACTGGCTAGAGAAATTAAGAACGATACATGAACGCATGGCAAAGCACATGAACCAACTGCTAGAAGCAGGCCACCACCCAGCTTGGCTAACACAAGGTAGTGCTGATCATGAAGGATCCCCACAAAGGAACAGTTCCATCCAACTAAAGCCCAATAACCTGCCTTACAATAACATAGAAACTCATGTCAGGCATCATAGCCACCAAGTTACAGAACCATATGAACCAGTATGTGAATCAAGCTCAGAAAGGCATTAGGACTGACAATGGCACCAGCTCCTATTAGATAGAGCAGTCACTCAAGACTCAAGATCCAGACAGACCAACCTCAGCAGAGACAAGATTTACTACTGGAATGCTTATGACTCAATAAGGCTAGTTTCACATTTGTGCTTTATAGCGCAGCAACGGCCTGTGCAAGGCCGCCGCTAAGCCCCGCCCCCTGCCGGCTCCCTGCCCGCCCCATCCGGTCATCGCCGCCTACTAGCGCACATGGGCGCTTGCGATCTGCGCAGCCTATCTTTAGCATAGGGTGCGCAGATCGTGCGCTGGACGTGCGCTAGCAGGATTTTGCCGTGTGCTGCGCACTTTTGAAGGTGCGCCGTGCGTTCCAAAATGCAACATGCTGCGTTCGGCGCACACACGGGCGCACCTTCAAAAGTGCGCAGCGCACTGCAAAATCCTGCTAGCGCACGTCCAGCGCACGATCTGCACACCCTATGCTAAAGATAGGGTGCGCAGATCGCAAGCGCCCATGTGCGCTAGTAGGCGGCAATGACCGGATGGGGTGGGCAGTGAGCCGGCAGGGGGCGGGGCTTAGCGGCGTCCGTACGCAGGCCGTGGCTGCACTATAAAGCGCAAATGTGAAACTAGCCTTACACACACATGGCTCTGTGAATGCTTGGCACTCTACAATGTCAACAGGAAATTAAGAACCTTCCTCAGAAACTCAATGGGGCTATAGGAGAACAACATTGAAGTCAACTCAAGGCAACTAGCGCAAGTATCCATCAAATGCGGCACTACCAAGGCGATGCACTGTCCACATTGCTGTTCTGCATAGGCTTGAACCCCCTCAGTCAGATAATTACAGAGTCTAGCTATGGATACATTTTCAAGAGTGGAAGCACCATCAGCCACCTGATGACATCAAGCTGTATGCGAAAAACAATTGAGACATGAATTCACTGATCTACCTGACAAGGATCTACAGCCAAGACATCAGGATGTCCTTCGGACTGGAGAAGTGCGGCTGGTTGGTAATGGTAAGGTAGTCAAGACTGATGGAGTGGAATTACCAGCAGTGCACATAGCAAATGTACAGACATGCTACAAGTATCTCGACAAACCCACAGGGATACGGTAACCATGATAAGGAGACAAGGAAAGCAGCAACATCCAAATACCATCAAAGGGTAAGACAGGTCCTGAAGAGCCAGCTCAATGGGAAGAATAAAATCTGCACCATCAATACATATTCCCTGCCAGTTATCAGATACCCTGCTGGCATAGTATCCTCGCTAAAAGAAGAAATGGAAGCTGCAGATGTGAAGACACGAAAGCTCCTCATAATGCATGGAGATCTCCACCCTACGTCTAGCACACAAAGATTGTATACCAACAGAAAGGAGGGTGGTCAAGGCTTGATAAGCATCCAAGCCACCATCACAGAGGGAATAAGAAATATATATATATATATATATATATATATATATACAGTACAGACCAAGAGTTTGGACACACCTCATTCAAAGAATCTTCTTTATTTTCATGACTTTGAAAATTGTAGATTCACTCTGAAGGCATCAAAACTATGAATTAACACATGTGGAGTTATATAATTAACAAAAAAGTGTGAAACAACTGAAAATACTTCTGCACAACACAACTGATGGTCCCAAACCCATTTATAAGGCAAGAAATCCCACTTATTAAACCTGACAGGGCACACCTGTGAAGTGAAAACTATTTCCGGTGACTACCTCTTGAAGCTCATCAAGAGAATGCCAAGAGTATGCAAAGCAGTAATCAAAGCAAAAGGTGGCTACTTTGAAGAACCTAGAATATAAGATATACAGTATTTTCAGTTGTTTCACACTTTTTTGTTAATTATATAATTCCACATGTGTTAATTCATAGTTTTGATGCCTTCAGAGTGAATCTACAATTTTCATAGTCATGAAAATAAAGAAAACTCTTTGAATTAGAAGGTGTGTCCAAACTTTTGGTCTGTACTGTATATAAACAAAAAGCAGCACAAAAATATAGAGTTGGCTGCAAAAAAACCTCCCAGGCATGTACCAAACTTTGTAAAATAATCCCAAAAATTGAAGGCAGCACACCAATGAAAAGAAATTCACATGCACATAGGCCAATAAACCGCACATGAATTTCTACTTATTGGTGTGCTGCCTTTGATCTTTTACATTTTAAAATTACAAAAAGTAAAATGGGCCGATGCAAAAATTTGGGCACCATTGAAGATTTGTGTTCTCAGATAATTTTGACCAAGGTTTCAGACCTTAATTAGCCTGATAGGGTTATGGCTTGTTCACTATCATCGTTAAGAAAGGCCAGGTGATACAAATTCCCAAGCTTTATAAAAACCCAGCCTCCTCTAACCTTGTGCCAAGAAATAGCAGCTATGGGTTCTTCTAGGCAGCTGCACTCTGAAAATGAAAATGGTGGAGGCCCACAAAGCAGTAGAAGGCTATAAGAAGATTGAAAAGTGTTTTCAAGTTGCCCTTTCCTCAGTTAGAAGTGTAATTAAGAAATGGCAGTTAACATGAACAGTGGAGGTCAAGATAACGTCTGGAAGACCAAGCAAAATTTCAGTGAGAGCTGCTTGTAGAATTGATAGAGAGGCAAATCAGAAACTCCCGCTTGACTGCAAAAGATTTAGCAGACTCTGAAATTGTGGTACATTGTCCTTTTGTTCAGAGACACCTGCACAAATAGGACCTTCATGGAAGGGTCATCATCAAAAGAAAACTGCTCACAGTAGGACTATAAGATTCCCAGGATATTCACATGTTCCTATTCAAATGTGGTGTACTTAATTCTGTGCACTACATGTCCTATTTAGGTTTTCTATGTGGAAGAAACTGGACAGAAACTGAGAGCAAGGATGAGGTCTAATTGCCACACAATTGCAGATAAAAAAACATTTACTGATGGCTAAACATTTCTGTGGTCCAGGACACAACATATACAATTATACAATATGAAAGTTGTCATATTAAAAGGCAACTTCAAATCACAAAAGCACTTGAGGGTTTGGGAATACAAACTTATTAAAGTCTTTGAGTCCATCCATACGGGACTAAATATGTCAGGATTTATGCCTCACTAAAGAATCTGAGAAATGTTATCCAAAGACATTGAAGGTACCAGGCCTTTGATCTTGGATATTTGGATTATAAAACTTTCACACCACTAATCTAATCCTATTAAGGATTCATTCCATGAACTCCATTTGTTTGTTCATTTAAATGTTCATTTATTATACCATGCCTCTGTTTTTTTTTGTTTGTGCATATATTTGTGTTTTTTCAGAAACTTTTTTATACCATGCCTGAGGAAGGGACCTAAGAGGTCTTAAACTCTTGCTTTGTAATATAATTTATTTTATTGTTGTTAGCCATTTAAAGGTATCATAACTAAAAGGTTACCTTGTTTTTCCCGCCATGGTCCCTAAAAAATGGTTTTGTAAATTTTGTTGGAAAAATGAGAAATTGCTGATCAAATTTTAATCCTTCTAACAAAAAAATGATGTTTCAAAAATTGTGCTGATGTAAAGTAGACATGTGGTAAATGTTTTTTTTTAACTACTTTGTGTGACATAACTCTCTGGTTTAAGGGCATAAGAATTACAATTTTGAAAATTGCGACCTTTTCAAAATGTTCGCCAAATTTCCAATGTTTTCAGAAATAAACTCAAGTCATGTGGAACAAATTTTACCATTATCATGAAGCACAACTTGTCACAAGAAAACATTCTCAAAATCAGATGGACCCATTGAAGCATTTCAGAGTTATTACCACATAAAGTGACACTGGACCAATTATAAAAATGAGGCTTGGTCATTAGCCTTCAAAGCGGATCGGTCCTTAAGGGGTTAAAAGCCTAGGCTTAAATTGTACAATGAAGTTATTGTCTTTTTCAGTT
This sequence comes from Dendrobates tinctorius, assembly GCF_039654945.1. Classification (NCBI taxonomy): domain Eukaryota; kingdom Metazoa; phylum Chordata; class Amphibia; order Anura; family Dendrobatidae; genus Dendrobates; species Dendrobates tinctorius. The sequence goes on from NW_027361747.1 coordinate 5,113,390, forward strand.
AAATGTATGTTTAAATTTTTCAATGACCTTATAACAGACAAGAAAACACAATGCATTATAGTTAAATTAACTTTAATAAGAAATACAAAAAGAGAATATTAAGCAAATACTGTAATTTGAAATAGCAAGCAAAGGTGATACATTAAAACAGTTTATCACTGGTGTTAACGTTTCTTTGAACAAGGTCACAAATTACAGAATATGTCCATTTTTTTTTTATTTCCATAATTACATATGTAAAAATAAAGAAAATTTGATCAGGAACCTTAAATGTCAATGATACATTGGGTTCTCGTTAATTATAAAGAACATTTACACACTAATGTTTAACAACTGCTGTATACACTTGCTTGTTTGTCTCAAATAGCAGGTTCATTGTTTTTTTGGCATTTTTTTTGTTGTGTTCTTAGATCATTAATCAGACATAAAACATGCACCTTACACAAGAACATAATATAGAATACAAGCTTTTATAACTAAGGGCAATAATTACAGTATCTTGTTTTTGTAACATTCCATTTACCGTTTACATGGTTTGGTTTAAATATATACAGGATTGGTGTATAAGAAAAAAGCAATAATTCCAATAACTAATTCAGTAAAGTGACTAGTGAAGAGAGGTACAGGAATGTTAAAATATCAACCAAAACAACATTATGACATCTTATGGAGCATTGGATAGAACTGTTTCATGTTCTTTTGTATTTCTTTACATATAAACTTATAAAGAACTTGTCAGATCTCCTGACTGTCTGCAACCGCAACTTGTCAGTATGGGTGCAAATTTATTTAATCTAGTAAGGTATTTTATGTGTGTAGATGAAATAAAAGTGATCCAGCTTCACGGAACTTTATGCAACAAAAACAAGTCAGTGTATCTAACATGAATTACTCTGCGTATGTTATCAAAAACCATGAAGCCGTGGTTAAGACAACAAAGTCAGGAATTCAATTGGTAAATAGAAGCCTTAGCGGACTAGTCCTGCCTTATTAGCATATGCAACACAACCGACTTAAACTTTATTTTTCAAACACTGTCATATTAGTAAGCATATAAACTGTTTTATCAGATTAGCAAAATCCTCATGCATACTGCTATAGTAGTAATTGAGGAAAGTCAGGAGATCTAACAGATTCACTTTATTAATCTTATAATACAGCTCTTTATTGAAATTTACCTTCTACTATATATTTATAAAATACATATATTCTAAAACAATATTCATTTACATCTTTTATATACTCTTTCCATATATATATATATATATATATATATATATATATATATATCGTATATCACAGTATATCACAAAAGTGATCACACACTACCCATTTTTTTGGAAATGTTTTATTATACAGTGTGTCCGTAAAGTCCTGGTGCACTTTTGACCAGTCACTGGAAAGCAACAAAAGACTATAAAAATGTGCTTGTTAGGTAGCTATCCTGGATATCCTCTACAGACTCGTCACTGAATGATGGCCTACCAGAATGGGGTTTTTCCACCAAACTGTCGGTTTCCTTCAACTGCTTATCCCACTGAGTAATGTTATTCCTATGTGGAGGTGCTTCGTTATAAACTGAAAACTGGGAGGGTTTTCCTTTTATTTGGTACAGATTACACATTTCTATCGTCTTTTGTTGCTTTCCTGTGACTGGTCAAAAGTGCACCATGACTTTATGGACACACTATATTTTATCCTGGGATGACACTGAAGATATGGCACTTTGACACAATGTAAAGTATTCAGTGTACAGCTTGTCTAACAGTGTAGATTTGGCGTGCTCTCTAAATAGCTCAGCACACAACCATTATTGTCTAAACCACTGGGATCAAAACTAAGTGAAACTGTCCAACTTGTGCCAAATTAGCTATTTTTCCTTCCCAGTGATTCATTAGTGTTACAAGGTCTTAGGTGTGAATGAGAAGCAGGTGTGTAAAATTTGGTGTTATCAATCTCACACTCTCTCATACGTGGCACTAGAAATTCAACATGGCACGTCATGGTAAAGAACTCTCTGAGAATCTGAAAAAATGAGTTGTTTCTCTACATAAATATGACCTAGGCTATAAGAAGATTGTCAGCTGCCATACAGAGGTGAAGACCAAACAGTGGTTTAACAAGACAGGTTCCACTCAAAATTGGCCTTGCCTTGGTTAGCCTAAGAATTTGAGTGCACATGCTCAGCATCATATCCAGAGGTTGTCTTTTCAAAATATTGTAGATGTGTGAGTGCTGCCAGCATTGCTGCAAAGGTTACAGGGTGGGTGAGGAGTCAGCCTGTCAGTGCTAAGACCGTATGCCACACACTGCATTAAATTATTAGTTTGCATGGCTGCTGTCTCAGAAGGAAGCTTTCTCTAAAGATTATGCACAACAGTTTGCAGAAGATGAGCAGACTTAAGACATGACTTACTGGAACCATGTCCTGTGGTTTGATGAGACCAAGATAAACGTATTTGGTTCAAATGGTGTCAAGTAAGTGTGGAGGCAACCAGGTGAAGAGTACAAAGTCAAGTGTTTGTTGCCTACAGTCAAGCATGGTGGTGAGATTGCCATGGTTTGGGGCTATATGAGTGCTGCCAGCTGTGGGAAGTTGAGGGATCCATGAATGCTAACAAGTACTGTGACATACAAATAAATAAAGCAAACCATGATTCCCTCCCTTTGGAAACTGGGCCGCAGGGCAGTATTCCAACATGAAAACAACCGAAGAACACTTCCATGATGTCTACTGCCTTACTAAAGAAACTGAGGTTAAAGGTGCTGGATTGGTCAATCATGTGTCTAGACCTAAACCCTATTCAGCATCTGTGGGCATCCTCAATCAGAAGGTGGAGGAGCACAATGTCTCCAACAGCCACCAGCTCTGTGATGTAGTCATGGATGAGTGGAGGAGGATTCCAGTGGCAACCTGTGATGCTCTAGTGAACTCCATGCCCAAGAGAGTTAAGGCAGTGCTTGAAAATAATAGTGGCCGCACAAAATAATAACACTTTGGGTACAATTTGGCCATTTCACTTTGAAGTGCAATAACTTTTGTTGCCAGTAGTTTAGACATTAATGGCTGTGTGTTGAGTTATTTAAAGGGCACGTCAAATTTACACAGTTATACGAGCTGTACACTGACTACTTTACATTGCATCAAAATATCATATCTTCAGTGTTGCACCATGAAAAGGTATAATAAATTAACTACAAATGTGTGAGGGATGTACTCACTTTTGTGTTATACTATATATATATATTGTATTGCACAGTACATGGCTGATAGCATCAAGCACTTTGTATCCATTAGCTTCTGCAAAGCAATGTTGCAAGTCTTGTCAAAGGAAAAAGGGAAGAATTTTAGAGAATGAATTGCTATTTAGTACATTGCTATTATTGATATGTGTCCCAACTAGTGATGAGCGAGGGTGGTCTCTGAGTATTTGGAAGTGCTCAGGGATTTAGTTTCTGTCGCTGCAGCTGTATGATTTGCAGCTACTTGACAGCCTGAGGAATGCCTGTTTGTTAGGGAATCCCCACATGTATTCAGGCTGTCAAGTAGCCGCAAATCATGCAGCTGTGGTGACAGAAACTAAATCTCCGAGCACATCCAAACACTCGGAGATCACCCGAGCATGCTCGGGAAACCCCGAACAACAAGCATACTCGCTCATCACTAGTCCTATCATATTATTACAATGCATTGCCAATATGACATAGTAACAGTAGTACATTAACTACTGACTGATTTTCAAAACATCAGACTCATGGCGCATTCTCACTAGTGTTTTTTTGTCACGAGGATTTATTTATTTATTTATTTCATATGCAGCTAATTCAAACTAATAGACAAACAAAATCTAAGTTTTAGATGTCAAAGGACATCACAGGATCATTTAGTTATGAATTTTACGTTTTTGTACCTGCAGGGATGAATACATTTTGAACTACACGGGAAATATTTTGCAGACACCAGAATATTTTTTAAATTCTAAAACAATAAACCATTTGTTCCATGGACTTAGTATTACCTTATTACTTGTATGTAGTATGTCTAGTATAGCGTATACTTACAAGATTAGCGTTCGCTGGCCGCCTTTGCTTCACATTGTGATTCTTAAGTTGCCTTTCACTGTTTTTATAGATGTCTTAAGCTCATTTCTATGGATATTTTTTATATTAACTTCCAATATGATGGTGTTAAACAAATGCTCATCGTAAACTGTACTTTATTTCAGAATACGATAAATTGCTCTATTTATAAGGAGACAGAATATAATCTCTAATGGCCTCCCTTGTAAACAAATAAAAATGAATCTTTTCCTGACAGTTCTTTCACTAAGCTTATACTATTTTTAAACCATGAATTCCATTCATTGCATTTGCTACACTACAGTATGTTAGACTACTTTCACACATCAGGTTTTTTCCAACAGGCAGGATCCGGCTATTTGTTAAAAAACCGGATCCGGCGAAAGCTGCCGCTGGACCCAATTTTCTCTCAGTGAATTGTATTAGCGTCAGATTGTGCCGCATGGCCTTCCGCTTCTTCCGGTTTTCACCGGATCCGGCTAAATGTTTCATTCTGGCGTCTGGAAAAAACGTCCCTAGTAACGTTTTTTGTCTGCAGCGAAAAACTGGACAGATCCAGCTCTTCCGTTTTTTTGCTATAATGGAAGCCTATTGGCACCGGAATGCGCCGGATCCGGCCACCGGATCCATTTTTTTAAGACGGCGCATGCTCAGAACCAATTGGCCAGCCCACAGGAAACAGATATAAACCTGCTAGACGGATCTGGCGGAAAAACAGATCCATTTCTTCAGTTCTCCAAAATTTATGCCGGATCCGGTTTTTCTAAAAATAGCCAGATCCTGCCTGTCATAAAAAAACCTGATGTGTGAAAGTAGCCTAAGTTGTCTCATCAGAGAGGAAGAGAACTTGAACCCTAGCACCACCTATTGGAAGCAGCGATCTTAAAAGTCAATATCAGCCCTTCCACGAGCTTTGCAATATGACTTGGGATAAAAGCAAAGCTGTAATCTCTATTTACAGACGAATGTTTTGAGGTGTTGCCCCTCATCAGTGCAATGCATGAGATGTGATTTGGCTAGGTGAGAGGCTCTAGACTGTGGTACAGCGAGTAACATTTCTCCTTGTGGAGAGTGACAGAGAACACATAGATTTTGTTCTTTTTGTATCTCTGTGCCCTAGGATGAGTGATAAAAATGATTCATATTGAAAGGGAGCACTTCATCTCATTCACTTTGCTCTGCTCCATTTGGCCATGATAAACCTAGTTATATCCCACCTTAGAATTCCCTCTTTAATATTCCATTAGCTGTTCTTTCCTCTGACATCACACAGCAATGGCACTATCAATCTACACCAAAGATGAGACATTGCCCACCCCCTCAATGGGGACTGACAACTTATGTTTGCAAGAAGACTAAAAGTGATTTTTTTTTTGCCTTTGCCAAGTCATTCTATGCCAAATAGGAATGGTTTATTACGGAGAAATCTCTTAACAGACTGGCAGCCTCTCTTAAAAGCGGGTTTCCAGAACTTCTGCCTTTTTAAAGAAAAAACTTAAAACTTTCCAGCCTGTATAATGACATTGTAATTAAACCACAAATTACCACATTGTCCTATTGCTGCAAACTACTGTGATGTTGTAGCCATAGTAGAGCACAGCTGTCAGGGGAAATAATTCTGCTTGTAAAAGATTTTTACAGTATCTACTGTATATTTATAGAATGCTGATTCTTAGGGCTCACTCGCATGAATGTTTAACTTGGATGAGAGCTACGCAATGCTTTATCGAATCGCACTCAGCTGAATGTTATACTATAGGGCAGCGATGATCAGCGATTTGGCAAGAGAAAACAATTGCAGAATGCCGCGTGTGCATCCGATGATTGGATCACGTGCACCCATGCAAGTCTAAGAGTGCATGTAAAATATCGGACTGCAATCTGATGTCACCTGAGTGCAGTTCGATTACCACGCACAGAGAAGGTGGAGAAATTAAGTTCTCGGTCTTCTTCACATTATTCTCTCCTGCGAGAATATTAGACCATAGTAACATGACATTCGACTCAAACTCTGACAGATTTGGACCAGAGTGTCTTAGCATAACAGGCCCAATTATCTCACCTGAGAGAATATACTTCAGTGTGAGAGAGTCCTAAAACTATTTAAGGCACCACTCCAGTGATTTGTTTTTTTATTTTGTTAGAGATTACTTGTATAAGTGTTATGAATTGAGCAATATACCTATTGGTCTCTGTCTTCTCCCAGTTTACGGTCGGATCCTAGAGCAGTTGCTGTGTGGAGCAGAGGTGGTCACTTTTTCAGTTTTCTCCATTTAAGTGTATGAGACTTAGGATCAGGCCAGAGTGACTTGTTCTGAGTCTCATAGACTTACATTGAGAGAGTAACCGCTAATCCACACAGTGATCCGACAGGTGATAGAGGTAGTCACATTGTGCTAGAGTGGACCAGGTCACCACTGAAACTGGGGGAAAATTGCAACTGGTAACAGGTAAATATGTTACTAGCTTCAAGACTCTTGCATACATGATTTCTAAGGGCATGTGCACAAACTGCGGATTCTGCTGTGGATCCGCAGCGGTTTTGGCTCGGCGGGTCCGCAGCAGATTCTTCTGCGTTGTACAGTACCTTTATTGCCTATGAAAAAAAAAAACGCTGTGCACATGCTGCGGATTTTTCTGTGCGGATTTGCTGCGGGTTACAATCTGCAGCATGTCAATTCTTTGTGCGGTTTCCGCTGCAGTTTCACACCTTATCATTATGAGGTGTGAAACCGCAGGGCAATTTACCTGCGGATTTATCAACAAAATCCGCACAGCCTAAAAACTACGTGGGTTAAACAAAAAAAAAACATCAATTATATTGCATGATTTTTGTTCAGAATTTTAGTATTAAGGAATTTTTCTGTTAAAGCACCGACCGGCTTAGTCTATGATGCAGGTTGCTCTTAACTAGACAGCTTTCTGCTCTGTACGATATTCTACCATTTTTAGTGGTAGAGACTTATAATTTTACAATGTTGGCTTCTAAAGAGAAAGCAGAAGTCTAGGAACCAGAACTCCAAAATGTGAATTCAAAGCAATATCGCTGTCTTGAATTTCAGACATTGTTTCATCTCACAGGTAAGGAGATTTTCTTTTCAATATGATGAACAAGATAGAGAAGTGCACTTTTAACCAAGGCGAACAAAGATTTTACCTGGAAGGATATGCATTATACTATTCATTTATTACATTTGTGATACTTTTAATTTTAGGAATTTTCAATTTTGTAAGATCTAAAATAAATCTTTGTTTTCCCATGGCTTAAATTAATTTTATCATTAGTAAAAATTAGTAAACTGATCTACAACTTCAGACCATGGCATAAAATTTGACCATCAAGTTACAAATTATTATTTCAAATTTACAGAAGTGAATCTCAATTGTGCTAACTTTTATTGTTCTTAATGATCGCAATCTCTGTAGCATGTGCTAGAAATACATTTTCTGATGCCTATTCATGAACTTTATTTAAGTTGGACATTCCAGGAAGTAAAAAAACAAATAAACCACTAAACAGTGTAAACTTTTTTAAACTCTTAAACAATATATTGAAGACATATTTTTAAAAATATAATGTTCTTCTTTTATATGACCTAACTACAGTTTTGCAATCCAAATGTCATTAGATATTGGTATTATCTGTACATTAATAATGCTATCCGGCATATAAAGGTGTTTTCTGCATTTGTTCTACAAAAAGTAACTGGATGACACAATATTTTTTTAAGGTCAAATGTTTGATTTAAAGAGAAATATTAAACTTTGCACTCTGAAAAGACAAAATTCTGATGGTTTGGTTGGCATGCTAAACCGTGATAATGCAAATGCTTGGTAGTAATCACAAATATTCAAAAGCCGATGCAGGAAGTGCAGCAGCCATTTTTGGGTCATTGTTTGATGATGTGCTTGCTTTTCATATCATATGAGACTGTACTCAATTTTTTCATTTCTTGTTCAATCATTTTTGTGAAAAGGACTAATTGTTTTTTAAAAGTGTACAAGAAAATTCCCCCCCAAATTCAGGCATTTAACTTTGACCGTTTACATAACAAAGTGTGGAAAACAATTTTTTTAGCGGATCTGTTTTAGTAGTCAAATTTTTCATCCATACATGACACACCAATACGGTGCTTCGCTGCAGGCGCTGGATTTTTGACTGTGTACATACATAACATTTTATATCTTGTGACATTTGGGAAGTGGGTTGAATTTTGTAGAAAAAAAAATAGAAAAAAGTATGGTTTCATTATTTATCTGTGCATGTGTGTGTTTTCTCACTTGTTTTACTACTTCAATTTGACAACTACCTGCCACAAATATAATGCAGCCTCCTACCACATTTTTCTTTCTGTACCTATATTTACATAACTAGCATTTCTTGTTATATCATTTTTGGCAAAATTTTAATAATTGGAGTTGAAAAAATTTTTAAAAATTGATTACAGTGTTGACCAAACTGTATTGTAAAATAAAAAGTATCAATGGCAAAAGAAAATGATGTGGTAGGGTAAAAGAAACAAAAACCCATATCATGGCTAAGAATGTGCGAGCTGCTAACTGCAGTAAAAACACCACCACAACCACCGACAATAGCCATCCAGGCAGAACAATTACCGATTATAGGCCACAACTGGCCTCCTTTCCTTCCGGCCAGTGTACTGGTAGGGAAGAAGCAGAAGGCATTATGGAATATATGGCATATCACTTGTCTCATTTGCAGTAAATAATGTTGTGTTTATCAGCGACACCCTCAGTATGAGGCAGTGTTCAGCACAGAACAGTCCGACTGATCACAAATAATTAAGAGGGATAATATTTGGACCATTTTTTAATTAAAAAAAAATGAAAAAGACTATCACTCCACTGTGTTAATACCTTATTTTTCGGACTATAAGACGCACCGGACCATAAGACGCACCCCAATTTTCAGAAGGAAAATAGGGAAAAAAATAATAATGCGTCACATGCGGTTCTGTCTTACAGTCCAAATTCAGCTTACCTGGGAAGGAATCCGGCACAGGTGGAGGAGTGGTCACAGGGGTCATTCAGTGCTCCAGGCTGGTGCGGTGGCAGCGGCTCTGTGCTGGGGCAGGTTGGTAGTGCTGGGGCAGCTGGGCTGTGCTGGGGCAGCTGGGCTGAGCTGGGGCAGTTGGGTTGGGCTGGGGCAGCTGGGCTGTGCTGGGGCAGCTGGGCTGAGCTGGGGCAGGTGGGCTGTGCTGGGGCAGATGGGCTGTGCTGGGGCAGGTGGGCTGTGCTGGGGCAGGTTGGTTGTGCTGGGGCAGCTGGGCTGTGCTGGGGCAGCTGTGCTGGGGCAGCAGGGCTGTGCTGGGGCAGGTGGGCTGGGCTGGGGCAGCAGTGCTGGGCAGGGGCAGGTGGGCTGTACTGGGGCAGCTGGGCTGGGGCATCTGGGGCAGGTGGGCTCTTTGGGCTGAGGGTGGTGGCAGGCTGTGCTCCAGTGCAGTGGCTCCGCCAGCATTTCCTCAAAGCCCAGAGGCCCTCGCACATCCGTTGCTGGCTGCTGCCATGTTGCGGTGGCCTACAGGAACATGGACACTGGGAAGATGGCTGCCGATCCAGGAACGGTGCATGCTCAGGTTCAGATCTCATCCCAAGATCTCAGGGGGCGAGATCTCGTTGCCGAGATTTGAATCTCATCTCCCGAGATCTCGGGGCAAGATCTGAACCTGCGCATGTGCCGTCTTCGGACTGGCGGCCATCTTCCTGGCGTCCATGTTCCCAGAGGCCACTGCAACATGGCAGCAGCCAGCAACTGATGTGCGGGGGCCTCCGGGCTTCGAGGAAATGATGGCAGTGCCCCCCACGGAGCACAGAGAGCTGCTATCCCTGCACCGGAGCACAGCCCGCTGCCACCACCGCACTACAGAGCCCTGCAGCACCCTCACCAGCCACCAGCCATGGACGGATGTAAGTATATTGCGACCATAAGATGCACCCCCCACTTTCCCCCAAAATATTGGGTGAAAAAAGTGCATCTTATGGTCCGAAAAATACGGTAAATGAGCTGGTGGTTACTACCGAGTTAGCTTCGATTTGAGAGGTCAGTTTGACATGACTAAGGCAGTATTTGCATTAAAAAGTATAAAGGGGGATGGATACAGTCTAAGAAGACCTCAGGGTGTTATACATATGACCATATGTGTTATGTGCCTCCTACACAATAACTTAAGGATCTTTCAGCTCCGGTGATCAGTAACATGACCTGAAAGGTCCTTGAATTCATATGACAAAAGCTCAGCTCGTGCAGCCTCTTTTCAGGTCCTGGTGGCTTTCTCTCCTTCTCTGCACCAATCATATAGATCAGTGTTAGACAGGAGGAGAGAGGCAGCTCGCTCAGTGATGGAGAAGGACGCTGCCTTCAGACTATAAGATGTACACCATTTTTAACAAGAGTTTTTTTGTTAAAAAAAAGTCTAATAGTCTGAAAAATGCAGCAAATCTTTGACGAAGACATTAAATTAAAACCTTGCTTTTTTCAGTTGCAATAACTAACTAAATTAAACTTTGACCTGACATATTGTTATTTTACGCAATAGAGAAAGCCTGGGATCCTCATGAAAGCAAATAACTGAATTTTTAGTGTAGAAACAATTCAAAGCAAATCGTGACATTTTGGTCTTATAAAATTAGACCTTCACAAGAAGATGGATTGTAATGGTAGAGAACAGAAAATATTGTAAGCACTGGCAATCTAGCTGCACACTAGTGGGGATAGTCTGGATTGCTAGTGCTTCCTATCTCTTGTATTTTCTACCATTGCAATCCTTCTTCCAGTGATAGTCTAATTTTCAAGACTGAAACCTCGTGATTTGCTTTAGATTGGTACCATAGTAAAAATGTAATTTAATAAAATATGCCATGATTTCTCTGTTGCTTGATCTTGGGGTGGAAACCTACTTGTGCACCTAAAACGAAGGCGTGCCATATAGGTGACTGCTCATCCTTTTATTTCATGTCATGGCCATCCATGATAAGTCAGAACCCAGTTTTTCTTACAGCATAGTTTTCCTGTTTATGTGTAATGAAAGCTATCCCTGTGTGATCCACATAATTATAAGGAAAACTCAGACAAGACCATTATTCTACATTTCCTCTGAGTGTTGTGCCTAACAGTCTCCACCGTACAACCAGGTGTGTATCTCTAGTATACACCAATGCATCGTCATTCACAGCTACAGTACTTATATGGGAGAAGATGAATATTTTGTCTTTCATAGATACAGATTCTTCATTTGACAAAATTTCATAAAGAAGAAAAAGAGAAAAAAAATTGAAAAGATATTACATATTGTACTACTGAGTTAGCATTGAGGTGTAAAATTCTACTAAGCTAGTCTTAATTACTAGAAAAAAATGGCCATGTACTATGCAAACAGCCCTTTCCAAAACCAAATATCAAGTTAAATTAACATTTATTATATATGGAATATTTACAGATATTTGTTTTTATATATATATATATACAGCATATGTTACTTTATACATATATTTATAACAGTATTAATGGTGCTACAGGATAATTTACATTTCTTGTGGTAGACTTGGAGTCATCCACTCTCATTCCCATGAATGCAAATGAAAGTAGAGAAGTAAACATTAACGTTCTTTTAAAAAATGTAATCATGAACAGAAATCAATACATGTTGTAGTATATAGTTAATAATGTATTTATGCACCTAAAGGAAACCTGTCATAACGCTATAAACCTGCAGATCTGGGGTTAGCATTTTGACCCCATGTGACATCCAGCCTAACCTGCTGCCAGGAGGAAATGAGCTTTAATGTTCATGGCAGGCTAGCTCTTTCAGTCATAGAGGTGACATCACGACTGTTTCAGTCACTGCACTGTGTAACTGCGCACCCAGTGCTGACTGACAGCAGGCTCAGCATTAGAGCCGGCTGCCAGTCAGTGTTGGGGGTGTGATTACAGTAATCTCTCTCTATGCACAGAGTAGCGACTTAAACAGTGCCCATGACTGAGCACTGAATGCTGCCGGGGGGAATAAAGTTAGTTTCTTCAAGGCAGTGGAGATCTCAGGGTAGTTATTTTACATGACAGGTTCCCTTTAAATGTGTGCAGTCAGTTTGTATATGATGTAGTATTATTGCTTGCCAGTAACTATGTATGTTATATTGCACACACCTCAATGGAAGATCCAGATTTAATGTAGGTGTTCTACTTTCAATTACAAATATGAAAATATATATATTTATATTTAGTTTTATTTTTATCATATGGATAAAGTGCTCTGCTTCACATCATGTCCCTTTTTGCCGGAAAATCAACAATATCATAAAAAATGATTGTATTTAAAACAGTGATAAAACAATGGCAAAAATACAATCAAAACCACAAGTGAATAAAACAAGATTACTTTACAACTGAAGAGTAACATAGAGTTCCTCTGCCCTAATCCAAAATCTGTTTTAGAGCTCTGCAACTATAAAATGTTATGTACAGTATAATACTAATCATTGCTGACAGAGATCTTTTGTCACTAATGTTCTTTATGACTCCTCCGGCAGTGACTTATCTCCCAGAGAACAAAAGGATCAGCCATTAGAAATTAGAGGAGCCAGATCCTTCTTCCCTCTGAGATTATCTGTCAGAGGAGAGTTGGGAGAACACCACACAAGTCTCATATGTCTTTAGGGCCCAGTCGTGACCGCAACTATTCCACCTTCTAAACAGCTATTACTGCTTACCAGCTGTTGAAAAGGTCCAACCACAGCAACACTTTTAATAATGATAAATCAATGATATCCAAATATAAGAAACAAGAAAAAACAGTGTATAATGTTATGAATGCAAAAAATTAAAAGAAAGATGCAATGCACACAAGCCAATTTCAAATATGTCATAAAAACTGTACCTAGAATTTAAGCTATTACTTAAAGATGTTTTCTGCTACTAGGTCAACCCCTTCTCATTTCCCATATTTAGCCCAGTTAAAATAATGAAAGCTTACACTCACCTCCTGTGCTGGCGCTGTTCCAGCGATGTCGGCACTTGAATTTCTGGGGCTCACATGAGCCCTATGCCTAGTCACCATTGACATCACTGTCCCCGCCTTCACCGCTGGAGCATTGCTGGCACGAGAGAGTATAAGCTTTTTAATTTTAACATAGGGAATGAGAAAGGGATGCCCAATAAGTGGACTACTCCTTTAAATATGTTGTTTGCTACAGTTCAATTTGTATTTGTACATTTTTTTTTGTATATTTTTAACATTATGTTTGCATTATGTGGGTTGCCTGCTTTCATCAAACTTCTGCCCGCATGCGTAAAAAAACAAACTCAGCTTTACTTACCCACCCTAGTTCTGGGGCTGTTTGTTTACCACTACCCTGTTCCCTCCCTAGTTCTGGGGCTGTTTGTTTACCACTGTCCTGTTCCCTCCCTAGTTCTGGGGCTATTTGTTTTCCACTGTCCTGTTCCTTATTGTTTGGTTGCAGCAGTGGCATCAACCAATTCTTGTTTGGCTGCAGCTAGCATTTCAGCCATCACTAACCTAAATCAGTAAAGCAGCTGAGCTCAGTGATTGGTTGCAGTGTTGTCAACATGACGCTAACACTCCAGATAAAGTACAGAGCCCAGTTGACACACAGCGCTGGACCCAGGAAGGATAAATGATGCTTGGATTGCTTTTTCTACACATAACTGAGCCTTCGGGAGGAAGTGGTGTGAAAGAGAACAGTCCCATTCAAGAAATACTAATTAGTGATGAGTGAACGTGCTGGGATAAGGTGTTATCTGTGCATGCTCGGGTGCTATCCCAGTGATTTCGGCGTTCTCAAATAATATGTTCTAGTCCCTGCACCTGCATGTCTAGCATCTGCTCAACAGCCCCAACACATGCATTGATTTCCTAGCAAACAGGCAATCCCTGCATTCGCACACTGAAGTCACTCAGTTAGCTCTCGAGCATGCACTGATAACACCTTATACGAGCACGTTTGCTCATCACTAATACTAATCGATATGTCAAGCATGGTTCCTTGCAATGTCTTTCGATGATTAGTTTTTGACCTCGGCAATTATGTTTGCATGCAAAGAAAATTGTTGAGTTGCGAAAACAAAATTAATTGACATTAGTTTCCGATAACAAAATGTGTACACTTAGCATTATTCCTCTTTATTATTTATAAATGTATATTACCTTGACATGCTAAAGTTATAATCCTTTACTGAAAATAGTGAAATTAAGGTTGTTTGTAGTGAAATGCTGCTACACGAGTCATATCCAAGTCCAGATTAAGAAACAATTTGGGCACGTTTACCTTGCAAACTTTTTAAACTGAAAATTCACAAAACAGAAACATATTCTGCTAATTAAAAGATATAATTTCCAAATTCATTTACAGCCATTTTTTGTTGCTCAAGGGTGGTTGTTTAAGTATTGGAAGGTGAACGGCACTTAGGCTGTAATTTCTGCACATATTTGCTGGAACATGGGTACAATCTGCAAGTATAATTCACCAGATCAATTCACTTGAATAGGTCAAATGCACGATACCTTCAAATGTTCTATTCAACTTACCCTTCTATTTAGCCAAATTTAATTTATTCAGTTTGTCTAATATTATAAATAAAGCTATAGGCCCTGATTTGTGAAAGCAATTTTGCCAGAATTCTGACATAAGTTGTTTTGAAAAATCAATTGAATTTGCACAAAATTATGCAACTTTTGGTAGTTTCTCCCGCTTCCACCAAAATTGGCAGAGCTGAGGTAAGATAGGAGCATGGCACAGCTTAACTAATGATGAGCTGTGGTATTACTGGAGTAAGATTTTTAGCATGGCGCATAGAGGAGCTTGCCATTAGTCAGCCGCTCCTCATTCATTAAAAGAGGGCACCTCTTAATCAGGAGCATCTGACTCCAACATGCCTCCTTATCAATACCAATGATAATATTGCTGGTCTTGATGAATCAGGGCCATTGTTTTTGTTAAAAATTGTCTCTGCTGCTATTATGCTGATGGTGGCAGACAGCAGCGCCGATTCCTTGTATATTTTAGATGCATTGGGACAAAAAAAAGAAGTGATTGAAAAGGTGATTAGTAGTGATGAGTGAGTATGCTCTTTGCTCGGGTTTTACCGAGCATGTTGGGGTGATCTCCGAGTATTTGGAAGTGCTTAGAGATTTAGTTTCTGTTGCCACAGCTGCATGATTTGTGGCTACTTGACAGCCTGAATACATGTGGGAATTCCTAACAAACAGGCAATCCCCACATGTATTCAGGCTGTCAAGTAGCCGCAAATCATGCAGCTGCGGAGACAGAAACTAAATCTCCGAGCACATCCAAATACTCGGAGATCACCCGAGCATACTCGGTAAACCCCGAGCAATGAGCATACTCATTCATCACTAGTGATTAAACTCTTTTAATAAAAGTCCAAATTATTAGTCTTGCCTGGGGACACCTTAACTTGGCTTAGCCTCCCCCATCATCATACATGAGCCAACCTGCGTGTAAACTATTTTGTAACCTATGATCCCCAGTTTTTGGATCTTTCCTATTACAGAGAAAACACTGATGTAAACATGTTAAAATGCCCATCGGTCAACTTTGGGATAATATTTTTTTTTTTTTTTTAAATGAGATAGCATTGTGCAATAATATAAATACACCTCTAGCTATAAACATTTTATATAATGCTACCTTTTACAAATTTACTGTAAATTACATTTTATATAACCTAAAATTAAATGGCCATTGACTGAACTGAACTGTAGTGCAATTACACAAGCGTGTTTTAGCAAAGGTTTCAATGTTTCTGACATACAAATTTCCCTGATCAACTTGTTATATGCCACAACAACACAATGCTACAGAAATGGAATCATTTCGTTTAGTTATAAAGAAAAAATATGAAAATCTTAATAGTTTAACATAAAAACATAGTTGTAATAATTTCTGTGAAATGCATGGTACACACCTAGAGTACGGAATTAGGAAGGGCTTTTCGTACAGAAGCACATTGCATTATCATATAAAAGATTAACGCTGTAGTTAATAAAATAGGATCCCTAAAAAGAAAATAAAAAATTGTCGCAGTAAAATGTGTTCTCTGTTAACAAGCAGCCTTTTCTCATATACTGCAATTACACCTTAATCCAAAGTGAAAATACTTTGCGGTCAAAAAGGAGCATTCTTTTTTTTTTTCTTTTTATTATGTCGGGACTGTTACAGTATCTATTAAAAGCTCATCCAACTAACAGAGCCCCCTCCCCCTTCTTGTTAGATAAGAGGTGCATACTGTACATGTCAATTCACAAGTTATTTGTCATACATACTAAAGCAATCTCAGTCTGAGAATGCCATGTCATCGCCAGCATACAAAGTGCCCATTCTACTTTGAAAGGACAAGCACTTCCATATTAAGTTCCCTGTTCAAATAAGTAGCCCAATATACAAGGTTAAATGTGCCAAATAAGAGTGGAAAGACTATCCTAGACATTCTGTCAATTTTACTAACACTGTTGAATGTTTTCTTTGCTTCCTGTGGTTTTGCTTTGTTGGCATCTGCCGTCGCACTTTTTGATATTGTTGGAAGGGCAGAATCCTTAGTGATGTTTGGAGCATAGTTTGCTACAGCCACTGCGTAGGCGTTATTTTTCTTAATTACAGATGCTTTCTCTTTTTTCTGAAACAAGAGAAAATGGATGAAAAGCTGTAATTTTTCTGTGAATGCAAAATACCCCCAAAAAATATTTATATTTAAACTATATCTCTTAGTAGGATCAACCCTCCTAAGCCGTTTACTTGGGCATGCAGATCATAGAAAGCTAAAAAAAAAAGCTTTGAAATCTGCAATCCGATGTCTTAGGATCCAGTTACATTTAGCGATGCACCAGTGATCCCGACAATGATACAACCCGGTCAGGATCGCTGGTGCATCGCTAAATGGTCGCTAGTGAGCTGCCACACAAACAAATCTCACCAGTGACGCAGCAGCGATAAGCGATCCATTGGCGGACGCTCTTACCTGTCACACGGCAGCGATGATGACGACTTCCGCCTGCGTCCATGTATCGCTAGTCGGCGCCAGCAGGACGCCAACAAGGAAGAAATGGCCCAGGACGTTTGAGCGTGATCAGCGATATCCAGTGGGGGGGCTGGTCACAGGTACGTGTCACATGTAGCGAGATCACTAGCGATATCACTGTTGCGTCACAAAATCGGTGACGCTTTAGCGATATCGCTAGAGATCTTGCTATGTGAGAAAGGGGCTTTATTCTGTAGTCATCCAAATTGTTCTTACATGCAAATGAACTGTTGAGATCTATGGACCATACAAAGATCTCCACTGGAATCTGCCTCCAGAGCTTTTTGTAAACGAAAAGGGGCACTACCAGTATGAGACATGCAATGACTGACATGTTCCTCTCATAATCATACACAGTTCTGCAATGAGATGAGAGAGAAACTCACAATTTTTTATATGTATATCAACTGTTAAGATCTTATAGGCTGGACATAGATTACCCTGAGAATCTGCCTCCATAGCACTAGAGAAGTAGTGTTTTCTCATTAAAACACATTTGCAGTTGTCCTCTCATAGACTGTACCTGATTATAACTAACCCAGTACAGCAGAGTTGAACTTGGTCTCATTACCAACACATTTGCATGTAAGACAACAATAAATGTGTTTGTTGTGTTTGTTATGAGACAAGGTTCAATTCTGCTGTACTGGGTTAGTTATAATCAGGTACAGTCTGTGAGAGGACAACTAAAAATGAGTTTTAATTAAAAAACACTACTTCTCCAGTACTCTGAAGGCAGATTTTCAGGGTGATCTTTGTCCGGGCCATAGATCTTATTCTTAACATCTAATTTATATATAGGAAAAAATGTGAGTTTCTCTGGAATAAGAAATTGTATTGCACATATTAAGGTATCATTTTATTGAACTTTCTATGACCATCACGCTCATATAGACAGTTTAGGAGGGTTGATCCTACTGAGAGATTCCCTTTAAGGGTTTTTATATGGGGTATTCACTTTCTTGTCTCTATCAAAAAAAAGAATTCTTTATTAAATAATAAGAAACAATGTAAAAAAGATAAGTCTTTAGTCAAGATTATATAAATGTACAATATCATAGAGATGTCCACATTAATACATTCACTCTCCTAAATCACCAGGAATACCTCCTCACTGCTCTAAAACACCATGAATTGATACACTAACCCCTTAACCCCCTCCCTTCAAAGCCACCAGAGACTAACATTAAAAGAACTGTCTAGTTGTTGAGGAAAATAGCCCAACTGCAAAAAATGAATCAAATGTAACTGTCAGCGGGAAATATTCTTAGCTTAGGAAAAAATCAAGTTCATGGGGCCTCCCAACTCTCTCCCTCTGATGTCAGAGAAGAGAAGGATCAGAATGGAAATTCAACAGCCAATTCTTTTGTTCTACTGCACATTGCAGAGAATGTTGGCCAAGTTTTCTGTCTGGCCAAGTGTTCCCTTTTATGGGGCAGTCAGGAGAGATACTGTAACTATTGACCAAATGAGCCAACAGTTCTGTAATGTGTATTGGGCCCTTATAGGACCTGAAGTCCCTGCATTTTTCTTCTCATAAATTTCAGGCAGATTTACATATCCTTACAATGGCTTGTGCAGACTATCATAAAGATTGGACGAGTGCTAACCATCGTTTTGACGGAAGCACTCGTCACCATAACATTCTATATGGCTGTGCACATATCCAATTTTTTCTTCAGAAAGATGAAAAGTAATGCAGCATGCATTATTTGTCTCCGATAAAAGATGACACTTGCCAATTCCTGTCTATAGGTCTGTGGAAAAAATTGAAACACATTCTGATGACACCCAAGTGCGATCCAATTTTCATGGAGTGACAGAACGGAGAAAATAAACACTTGTTATTCTCCATATGCGTGAAAATCAGATCATCCCTCTGATCAACTGATATTAGTGTGATCAGAGTGTGATTAGCATAATTGGACTAATTTTCTCCTAGAGAAAAACTGTCATGTGGTCCTAACCTTAAGGCCCCGTCTCACATAGCGAGATCGCTAGCAAGCTATCTCTCCTGCGATCTCGCTACATGTGACAAGCAGCAGCGACCGGCCCTCCTGCTGGATATCGTTGATTGTGCAGGAATGTCCTGGGTCATTTTTTCGTCGTCAGCGTCCCGCTGGCCAGCATGCATCGCTGTGTTTGATCGCTGGATCGTTGCTGCATCACTGAAGAGATCTGCCTGTTTGGCAGCTTACTAGCGATCATTTAGCGACGCACCAGCGATCCCTACCAGGTCGTATCGTTGTGGGGATCGCTGGTGCGTCGCTAAGTGAAACGGGACACTAGTGTGATTTTTTTGTAGTCCAAGATAGATTACAAAGTGACCCTTGTCATCTCCACATTACACTTTGTACAAGGAAGGTAAGTATCCCACATGCCCAAAAAAGTATGCAAAACTGTAAAAATCAAAAAGCTCATTTACAGTATCTATTGAAGATAATGTCGTAAGTGACTTTTTATATTTAGAAAATAATTTTATTCAGTGCACATGAACTTTATCTATGAGAAACAACTTCAATTTAGCCAACATATCTTACTTTACCTGGACTAACAAGAAATAAAATGTGCAAATTAATTTATTCATTAAGGGTCAATAAACCTGAGTGTCACATGTTTATAAATACATATATATATATATATATATATATATAGTGGTACAGTAAAGGGTGTTTTACTGGATGGGAGATACATTTCTCACAGCAGATTAATGTTTGGCGGGCTTTTCCCTAAAGACAGGACCTGCAATGAAGTCAGGGTCAGTTGATCAGCCCATGTGATGTCTACCTCACTTGTGGGAGGGGTTATGGGCTATGTAATGGAGGTTGGTGTTTGGCACATGGTGAGTGTGTGTCTGGGAGTTACAGGAACTTGGTTGGACTTAGCCTGAACTTGTATACAGGATCCCCGTGCTGCAGGACTATAGCAGCAAGACTCAACAATCCTGGGAATGGCACTTGGCGGATGCCGCAGACCTGGCAGCCGCTTAGTTAAGCCTGTCCCTTGCAAGGGGTGAGTCTGGGACCAGTAGTTCTCCAAGCTGGGAGTATATTTATGTTTTTCCTTACTTTCTGTTAACCGGCTGTTTGCAATGTGACATTAAACCACTGAAATTGGACTTTAAGCCTGTGTGTTGCCTCGTTACTGCAGCCCTGCCATTACTACCAGAGCGAATCCCTACTATATATATACATATATATATGTAAACTGTATATACTATATAAATATATATATATATATATATAGTAAATGAAAGAAATGTATGTTTCCAATGAACTATCTAATTACTTGTCTGCAAAAATAAAATTAAAGGGAGAAAAGACCACAAAACACAGTAGGATTAGGTCCCTCCGGAAGTAAATTAGGTAATTATGAAAGACACGCATATTTAATATTTTTACCGAAAGTATTTTCTTACCTTATCATTGACAACACTTTTTCCATCCCAGGCCCATCCTCTCTTTGTAAAATAGTTAACAGTTGCAAATTCTATCAAAGCTGAGAAAACAAACGCATAACAGACAGCAATGAACCAGTCCATAGCGGTGGCATATGCAACCTTTGGCAAAGAGTTTCTAGCGCTGATACTGAGTGTTGTCATGGTCAAAACAGTTGTGACACCTAGAAGCAAAAGAAAAGATTGATCAACGTCTTTGAAGAATGCATGCATACCTTCACTTAGGTTCCAATATGATTAACAATGGAACAGTTTATTCTTTTTTTGAGAAAAGAGTACGACTTGCTTATGCACAAATAAAATTAGGATATGAAAAAAATTATGATGAGAAAATTAAAAAATATCATAAGAATTCATAATCACTAGACTATAAATTACTTGTTCAAACTTATATATTCACTGTAAGGCCACGGTCACACGGCAGGATTTCGGTCAATACTTTATATTAGTATTTTAAAGACAAAATCAGTAGTGGAGCAATCAGAAGAAATGTATAATAGAAATACGTCATCACTTCTGCATATTTCACCCACTTAGGTTTTTGGCTTACAAATACTGATGTAAAAGACTAACAAAAATATTGCCGTGTGAACATGGCCTTATACTTTTGGGCTAAATTGGCAGATTTTATTTGTTAAAAAGCTATTTTTTTAATGAAATTTCATGATGCTCTTCAACCTCTGGGGTACAAGAAATTTATTTTCGCTTGCAAATGTCAAACCTGCATGGAACATTAACTATCTAAATTGTCTGGTAGAGAAGCACACATTCAAAATACAGAATTAAGAATAGTTTGGGATTTATAACTTGAAAATAATTTGGCCACTTCTACCTTAAATATTTGGTCAATCACTGTTTTTTGAGATTCGCCTAAACATGTTTGATTCTGATGAACTGAAAAAAGCTAGGTAGAACAAATCAAATACCACACTGCTGCAAAACTCCAGCTTTGCAGACCTCTTACTGATGCATATTTGGTTTGTTCATGCACAAAAATTTACAGATATGCAATTTTTGAGTATTACACAAGAAAGATGATCAATTATTCAATATTTTGCTTTTAAACAATAGAATTTTTTTATATTATCATTACCCTAATAACCTTTTTTTTGCTAAGTAACTTACATTAACCCATTTGTCTACATTATTACTAAATATATTAATTAATGGATACCTTGATCTGCCCACTATTCCCATTCCAACATTGTCTGTTCCACTGCCAATCTCTACTTTTAATTATAGTGATAATGATTCATCAGAGGGACATGAGACCACTGCAGCCAATCACTGGATGCAGTGATTTCATTTTAGTTATGTATTATGGTTACTTATTTAGCACCATCATATTCCCAATGCTTTACAGACACTATAATCACTGTCCCCATTGGAGCTCACAATCTAAATTGCCTAGCAGTATGTCTTTGGAGTGTGGGAGGAAACTTGGGTACCTAGGGGAAACCCACGCAAATATGGGAGAAACATACAAACTCCTTGCAGATGTTGTCCTTGGTAGGTTTTGAACCAAGAATCCCGATGCTGCAAGGCTGTAGTGCTAACCACTGAGCCACCATCCTGCTCTTAGTGGTTACTCACTACAGTCAGTGATTGACTGCATCTACCACGTGCTTGTCATGGGATGTTATCAAAGTGGACTCATGCATGTTTTCTATTGTTTTGACACTCCCCTTATTATTAAACCAGGAATTTTCTCAATTTTTAACTTTATAAATTTTACTAAATAAATAACTGGGATAAAATCAGAAAAAAAAACAATAATTCAGAGACTAAAACTGCTACCTCAATATATAATGCTTCTTTTATAAGGGTGATTTCAAGTAACATTGTTTGCAGTGTTTTTTTTATCATGCTATTATATCCTTTCCCCTTCCCTTGTACATTATAAGTTCTTGTGGGCAGGGTCCTCACTCCCACCAAACCTGTGTGTCACTTAGTCATGTTTAGTTGTACTTGTTTTGCACCTTACTATGTATAACTACATGATTGCTATGTACAGTTTTCAAATATGCAGCACTCTGAAAATAAGGTTGCTATAAAATATAGCTTGCAAAGACTTTCAAGTGTTTTCTTTAGGTTTCTCTACAAAAGCATACCAACAAGACATTGAGTGAATGGAAAAAAAGCTCCACAAAAATATTTATGGGAAGAAAGTCTTGAAGGTTATTTTAAAGCATACTTTCAATAACTGTTCTCCAATCTTTTCTAATGATAAACTTCTAAGTGATAAGATTATTTTAAGTACACAAGCACTTCCATTATATATTACGTATGCTAAGGGGACAAAAAACAATTTATATGGGTGAATTTGATTTGACAGACATTTACTAAACTGCTTCTGGAACAAAGCATGCTGGCATAAAAACTGAAAAAGTTATTTGTTTTTAATTTGCCTTGCCCTGTCCTTCAAACCGCACATCCAAGCTCTTTCTACCTCCTGTCGTCTCCAGCTCAAAAATATTTCCAGAATCCGTCC
Source organism: Dendrobates tinctorius (assembly GCF_039654945.1). Classification (NCBI taxonomy): domain Eukaryota; kingdom Metazoa; phylum Chordata; class Amphibia; order Anura; family Dendrobatidae; genus Dendrobates; species Dendrobates tinctorius. Next base: position 5,136,490 of record NW_027361747.1, read on the forward strand.
TTTCCTCAACCCTCAATCTACTAAAATGCTTGTGCATGCCCTCATCATCTTCCGCCTTGACTACTGCAACATCCTTTTCTGTGGTCTCCCTGCTAACACCCTCGCACCTCTCCAGTCCATCCTTAACTCTGCTGCCTACTAATTCATCTCTCTCCTCGCTACTCCTCCGCTTCTCCCCTCTGCAAATCTCATCACTGGCTCCCATTCCCTCAGTGTACCCAGTTCAAATTACTAATACTGACCTTCAAGGCCATCTATGACCTGTCTCCTCCATATGTCTCTGAACTAATCTCCCGATACCTTCCCTCACGTAATCTCCGGTCCTCACAAGACCTCCTTCTCTCCTCCTCACTTATTCGCTCCTCACCCAACCACTTCCAAGACTTTTCCCGAATTGCCCCTATCCTTTGGAATTCTTTTCCTCAACATATCCGACTATCAACCACATTTGGATCCTTCAGACGGTACCTGAAAACCCACCTCTTCAAGAAAGCCTACAGCCTGCAATGACCTCCTTCTCTCTCACCACTATCAGAGATATCACCTCAACCAACACCGGAACTGCTGCAACCCACCAACCTACTGTCTCCTTCCCCACCATCCTGTAGCATGTAAGCCCGAAAGGGCAGGGTCCTCTCTCCCCTCTGTATCAGTCTGTCATTGTTAATTTGTTTACTGTAAGTGATATGTGTAATTTGTATGTAACCCCTTCTCATGTACAGCACCATGGAATCAATGGTGCTATATAAATAATAATAATAATAATAATTTAGTTACACATTTGAGTGCAAATCAATGTCTGCTATGGACAGACATATATTAGTGTTGTGATTTCCTTTAGTTTCCTGTGTAAATTATGTTACAAATATTAGCCAAGTGACAAGAGTAGTGTGAAAATTCTAAAAGTAGCTAAACTTGCATTTCCTTTTTAATATTTTGTTCATTATGGAAAATTGTGAATGTCTGCATATCATGTGTATCTCACTATCATATATTTATCACTAATTATGGGAATAAATCTGCTACAGGAGATTATTCTGATAAGCCCAACACTCAGATGAGTTGGCTGCTCATCCTTTCACTGCCATCATGTGTACTCCAAAAGAGTATAGCCCTGTTTCATCAATTCCAGCATTTTTCACGCCAGTCTAAATGAGGAAGCGTGCTTGAGTCATACACTCCCGGTTCATTAAGAGGTTTCACCAGAAATTCTCACTGTGAACTCACTGAAGGAGTTGAGCGAACCCCTGGCTGTTCGGGTTCGGCACATAATTAAAAAAGGTTCGGTTTGGGTACCGGAACAGTACCTGAGCCCAGACCCGGACCCTATTCACTTTAGGCAGTTCACTGGGAGAAATCACAGTGAACTGTGGCGAACTCACAACTGCACCGTGAGACTTTTTATCAATGTGCTAGCCGTGATCTCAACTAACAGCTAGAGATTAATGAGTTCTTTTGAAATTCTAGCTTTTCCAAATTTTCTCCCAGGTTCCAATCTCAATACTGGACAGTTTGTAATTGATTTGAAAATACATATTCGGGAGAGAATAGAGAAAGAGAGAAAACCCCACTGATGATAAGGGCTTAAAGAAAATCTGTCATCAGTTTTCACGGATTTAATTCGGACCAATGTTAATCTATGATAGTGTCTTCATCTGCATTTTGTTTCCAGTTCAGATCAGATCACAATCGGACTGGAAAAAAATGACAGTATGCTGCGATTGTCAGCAAAAATCTGATGGCATCTCGCAATAGAAGTTAATGGGTGCGATAAAAATGAATAGGCATTCTCCTATGCTCCAGAGCACAGCGCGGGTCAGGGCTGCAGGGAGGGCAGACTCAGTGACGTCAGCACTTGTCTCTTGAGCAAGCGCTGGCATCATCTTAGTCATTCATCAGTGGTTTACAGCTGGGGCGGTCGCATTAGCACCGATACTGGTTGTAAACTGTACAGTCCCCAGATATGGATTACGGCATGGGACTGAATGCAGGACAGGTATTGTATATTGCTGTTTTTTTTATTTCTTACAGGAGAATAAGGGCGTCGCTTGGATTAGCAGAACAGTAAAGAAGGAAAACTGTGTTTATTGTTTTATTTCATTAAAAGACTTAATTCTGGCTGTGTGTCTTTATTTAACCCTTTCACTACAATAGGATTAGTAATGGATAGGTGTCTTATTGCTTGATGACAAATTGCAATAGAAAGGTGGCATCAACCCCCAACTATTACCCCATATGCCACTGCTGCAGGGCAGTGGGAAGGGAGAGGCTAAGTGCAAGAATTGGCACATCTTAGAGATACGCCATTTCTGGGGCTACTGGGGGCAGATATTTGTAGCTGGGGGAATTAATCATGGTCCCTTCCTGGGCTATGAATATTTGCCCCAGTCGCTGGCTTTCCCCCCACGCCATTTTTTCCTCGAAAGCATTATTTCATTAAATACACACATGTCCCATAATTTGCACACACACTATACTAATTATATGGGTCACTGACTTCTATATATCAAACTATTATGCATGTGTTTACTGTATGTAAACCATGTATCCTATCCTGTCGGTTTCTGCATTGATCTTACAGAAGCCGACAAATGAATTAATGGCTAATCATCTATCTATCTATGAAATATAAAGATATATATATATATACAGTGGGGAAAAAAAGTATTTAGTCAGTCAGCAATAGTGCAAGTTCCACCACTTAAAAAGATGAGAGGCGTCTGTAATTTACATCATAGGTAGACCTCAACTATGGGAGACAAACTGAGAAAAAAAAATCCAGAAAATCACATTGTCTGTTTTTTTTCATTTTATTTGCATATTATGGTGGAAAATAAGTATTTGGTCAGAAACAAGCAATCAAGATTTCTGGCTCTCACAGACCTGTAACTTCTTCTTTAAGAGTCTCCTCTTTCCTCCACTCATTACCTGTAGTAATGGCACCTGTTTAAACTTGTTATCAGTATAAAAAGACACCTGTGCACACCCTCAAACAGTCTGACTCCAAACTCCACTATGGTGAAGACCAAAGAGCTGCCAAAGGACACCAGAAACAAAATTGTAGCCCTGCACCAGGCTGGGAAGACTGAATCTGCAATAGCCAACCAGCTTGGAGTGAAGAAATCAACTGTGGGAGCAATAATTAGAAAATGGAAGACATACAAGACCACTGATAATCTCCCTCGATCTGGTGCTCCACGCAAAATCCCACCCCGTGGGGTCAGAATGATCACAAGAACGGTGAGCAAAAATCCCAGAACCACGCGGGGGGACCTAGTGAATGAACTGCAGAGAGCTGGGACCAATGTAACAAGGCCTACCATAAGTAACACACTACGCCACCATGGACTCAGATCCTGCAGTGCCAGACGTGTCCCACTGCTTAAGCCTGTACATGTCCGGGCCCGTCTGAAGTTTGCTAGAGAGCATTTGGATGATCCAGAGGAGTTTTGGGAGAATGTCCTATGGTCTGATGAAACCAAACTGGAACTGTTTGGTAGAAACACAACTTGTCGTGTTTGGAGGAAAAAGAATACTGAGTTGCATCCATCAAACACCATACCTACTGTATAGCATGGTGGTGGAAACATCATGCTTTGGGGCTGTTTCTCTGCAAAGGGGCCAGGACGACTGATCCGGGTACATGAAAGAATGAATGGGGCCATGTATTGTGAGATTTTGAGTGCAAACCTCCATCCATCAGCAAGGGCATTGAAGATGAAACGTGGCTGGGTCTTTCAACATGACAATGATCCAAAGCACACCGCCAGGGCAACGAAGGAGTGGCTTCGTAAGAAGCATTTCAAGGTCCTGGAGTGGCCTAGCCAGTCTCCAGATCTCAACCCTATAGAAAACCTTTGGAGGGAGTTGAAAGTCCGTGTTGCCAAGCGAAAAGCCAAAAACATCACTGCTCTAGAGGAGATCTGCATGGAGGAATGGGCCAACATACCTACAACAGTGTGTGGCAACCTTGTGAAGACTTACAGAAAATGTTTGACCTCTGTCATTGCCAACAAAGGATATATCACAAAGTATTGAGATGAAATTTTGTTTCTGACCAAATACTTATTTTCCACCATAATATGCAAATAAAATGAAAAAAAAAACAGACAATGTGATTTTCTGGATTTTTTTTCTCAGTTTGTCTCCCATAGTTGAGGTCTACCTATGATGTAAATTACAGATGCCTCTCATCTTTTTAAGTGGTGGAACTTGCACTATTGCTGACTGACTAAATACTTTTTTTCCCCACTGTATGTGAGCCATACCTTATCTATGTGTATATATCTATTCTATACTCTACTCAGCAGATCAATTTTCGACTTTTAATCTATCTAATATATATACAATATACTGTATATAATAATAATAATCTTTATTTTTATATAGTGCTAACATATTCCACAGCCCTTTACACACATTATCGTCGCTGTCCCCGATGAGGCTCACAATCTAAATTCCCTATCAGTATATCTTTGGAGTGTGGGAGAAAACCGGAGTACCCATCTGAAACCCACGCAAATACCGGTAAGAACATACAAACTCCTTGCAGACGTTGTCCTTGGTGGAACCCAGGACTCCAGTGCTACAAGGCTGCAGTGCTATCCACTGAGCCACCGTGCTGTATATATAAATATATGTGTGTAAGGGCTATTTGACCAAGAAGGAGAGTGATGGGGTGCTACTCCAGATGACCTGGCCTTCACAGTCACCAGATCTGAACCCAATCGAGATGGTTTGGGGTGAGCTGGACCGCAGAGTGAAGGCAAAAGGGCCAACAAGTGCTAAGCATCTCTGGGAACTCCTTCAAGACTGTTGGAAGACCATTTCCAGTGACTACCTCTTGAAGCTCATCAAGAGAATGCCAAAAGTGTGCAAAGCAGTAATCAAAGCAAAAGGTGGCTACTTTGAAGAACCTCGAATATAAGACATATTTTCAGTTGTTTCACACTTTTTGGTAATTATATAATTCTACATGTGTTAATTCATAGTTTTGATGCCTTCAGAGCGAATCTACAACTTTCATAGTCAGGAAAATAAAGAAAACTCTTTGAATGAGAAGGTGTGTCCAAACTTTTGGTCTGTACTGTATATATATATATATACACAGTATATATATATGCATATATATATATGTTTTGAAGAATATTTTGCTCTAAAACGATGTGTAAATGACTTAAAACATTTCTCCATGTAAAAGCTCATGCTAAAATTACATTGCAGTCAGATAGCAATCGCACTGCATTCGGATGTAAATCGGATGATAGGTGTGAAAAATTGGATTGTACCGGCATAAAAAATGCATGACACTTGCATGACAATTGCATTACACTCGTTCGACTCTCCTGCATCAAAATCGGACCGATTTTTTAATCGCTATTGTGTCTCCAGCCTTATCCTACAAATTCTCTGGATTCTTGCAATTGTACTTAGAAAAATCAAACCTGTTTTAAAAGAAAAGGATCATTATTAACTACACCAAATATTGAATTGATTTCGATTTTTTGTTATTCGTTCACTTTGCATTTTTTTAGTTATAGAAAAATGAACAATTAACACTTATTTTTGAATGTATTCTTATTTTGCAGACATTTTTCCACACCTGCCCTCAATGTTTGCACAGCTCTGAATACACATATACAAAACTTTTGCACTGCATAAAATATAAGAAAAATTGAATTTTTCTTCCATCAATATGTCACATGGAAGAGACACCTACAGACTCATGGAATAATAAAAAAAAAACTATAATCTATTTTTTACTTGCAGATAATGTTTGTCTTAAGTCTTGTACTACAACCATAATTAATAACATAATTTGTGTGAACATTTTTAATATATGTGTAGTATAATAATTTTGCATGCAGGTGTCTGGGCTTTTGCTATAGTTACAAATAACAGACTACTTCCAGAATTTAATAGAAGCAATAATGTGGGTTTATTTGCATTTTCTCACACAGTAAAATAAATATCATGGCTTGATTATTTTTTTCCCACAGAAGAAAAGTTTAAATATTTATAAGAAACTGCATGAAATGGAGTTTCTTTGAAAAAATAAAATAAAAAAAGCCTGTAAGATTCATTTTTATCACAATCATCATCATTAATATTTTTTCACCATAGTATTGTCTAATTTTGGAGGAAAGGTCCATAGTTATGACTGGGACACCAATGTAGTTTCTTTGGGTACTATAACTAAAAAATGACAAGAAATAGATGAGCTGGTTAGATTTTACAAGTGCTGAAGGGGTGTGAGGTTTGATAATGGACTCAGTGGAATACAGAGCAGTCATCAAGTTACTTTACTTGAAAGGCCGCACACCAAAGGAGAAGTTCGATGAGATGAAACAGGTTTATAGTGATGAATCTTCATCATATGAAGTAGTCAAGAACTGGTGTCATCAATTCAAATGTGGTCGGACTTCAGTGCAAACCACTCCAATTCCAGAGCGACCGCACTCTGCTATTGATAAACACACCATGCAGCAAGTGGAGGTCGCCATTTTGGAAAATCGCCACGTAGCCATTTGCCACATATCCCAAAATGTCAAGATTAGTGTGGGGTCCATGGGAAAATCATCCAAGAACATCTTTACAATCATAAGGTATCCGCTGGCTGGGTTTCCCAGCTGTTCACACCTTTCCAGAAGCAGGAACGAGTCAAAAGCTCTCAGCCTCTATTGACGATGTGCCATAGAAACCAGGAGGACTTTTTCAACAGACTGATCACAAAGATTGAAAGCTGGGTCCATAGCATGATCCTGAGACTAAAGTCCAGTGCATGCAATGGAAGCATCATGACTCACCGCCTCAAAGAAGGCACATGCCCCACCCTCGGCAGGTAAGGCCATGCTCACAGTCTTTTGGGACCAGCACAGAGTAGTATTGATGGATTTCCTAATCACTGGGGCATACTATGCTTCACTGCTGCGGGAATTGTGGGAGGCCATCAAAACCAAGTGACATGGCATGCTCATCAAAGGTGTCCACATTCTGCAAGACAATGCACCAGTTCACAACTTACATGTTGCCCAAATGGAAGCTTGCTCCTGTGGCTTTGAAATTCTACTGCATCCCCCTTATTCTCCGGACTGCGTATCATTAGACTTCCACCTCTTTCCAACAATGAAGTTATTTTTGAAGGGCAAGTATTTTCCAGATGATGAGACTCTGTTGACTTCTACAGGTGAGGTGTTTATAAATTGCTTAACCCCTTAACCCCCTGAGCTTTTTTGGTTTTGCATTTTCACTTTTCGCTCCCCTCCTTCCCAGAGCAATAACTTTTATATTTTTCTATCAATATGGCCAAGTGAGGGCCTTTTTTTGCCAGACGAGTTGTAATTTTGAGCAACACCATTGGTTTTACCATGTCATGTAGTAGAAAAGGGGAAAAATTCAATGCGCGGTGAAATTGCAAAAAAGTACAATCCCACACTTGTTTTTTGCTTGGCTTTTTGACTAGGCTCAGTAAATGCTAAAACTGACCTGCCGTTATGATTTTCCATGTCATTACAAGTTCATAGACACCAAACATGTCTAGGTTCTTTTTCATCTAAGTGGTGAAAAAAAATTCCAAACTTTGCTAAAAAGTTTGTTTCGATACCTGTAGCATCTCCATTTTTAGCGATCTCAGGTTGGGTGTGGACTTATTTTTAGCAGGCTGACATTTTTAATGATACCATTTTGGTGTAGATGTGATCTTTTGATTACCCGTTATCGGATTTTAAGACAATGTTGCGGCGACCAAAAAAATTCTAATTCTGACGTTTTCACTTTTTTCTCACTACGCCGTTCAGCGATCAGGTTACTCCTTTTTTATAGATAGATCGGGCAATTCTGAATGCGGAGATACCAAATATGTGTATGTTTGATTTTATTTTTATTGTTTTATTTTGAATGGGGCGAAAGGGTGGTGATTTGAACTTTTATCTTTTTTTATATTTTTAAAAGCATTTTTCTTTAACTTTTGGTATGCTTCAATAGTAATGGGAGACTAGAAGCTGCCATATCCTGATCAGCTTTGATAAATAGAGGCGATGGTCAGATCACCTCTATGTAGTAGAATTGATGACTTGCAATGAGCACGGACCACTGGGTGGCGCTCACAACAATCTGGCACTGACAACCATAGAGGTCCAGGAGACCTCCAGTTGTCATGCCGACACACCAGTGACACACGATCATGGGACACGGGTAACCAGTGGGCGTATTTACAGTGCGATTGTCAGAAGCACCATTTAATTGCTGCTTTCAGCATTTGACAGCAGCATTTAACTAGTTAATAGCCACGGGTGGATCGCGATTCCTCCTGCGGCTCTTGCGGGCACATGTCAGCTGGTCAAAACAGCTGACATGTCCCGGGAAAGCTGTGGGCTCACTGCCAGAGCCCACATCAATGGGAGGGAGTCTGACATTGGCGTACTATTGCGCCCGGTGTCAGAAAGGAGTTAAAGAGATGGGAGAAGTGGGTGTCCTTAGGTGACACCTATGTAGAGAAGAACTAGTAACTGAGCCAAGCTTCATTGCTCTCAGTCCACATGAAGTGGGTCCGGAGAAATCTTTAATGAATACCCCTCGTATATATACATTTATTATGCTTTAGTGTCTGGAGTGAACTCAGAGTATAATAAAGAAAATTCTTTTAGCATAAGATGAATGTAATGTGAATTGAAAATCCTGGCCTATTCAAGTGAATCTGTCAAATTAAAAATTTTTGCAGATTAGGTCCTTATACCAAGATCTAATTTGACAGTGATGTTTAAGTATGTCTTTATCTTTATGTGACGTATGTTCGGCACTGGCCAGAAAACAGCTATATTCCACAGCACAGTAATCATGCACAAGTGCTCCAGTGTGCTGAGTGCTCAGCACAATCATCTGAAAGTATATCTATTTTCTCCTGCACTCCAGTTGCACTTTGGTCATTTTTCCATCTCCAATCATTCTGGTTTCAATTTGCAATTTGTGTTATATCTATTTTTTTTCAAAAACAAGCACTATGTATCAAATTTACTATGACAATCATTTTGTGGTCTCATTTTAGAGTTTTGTGGTCTCAGTCTAGAGCAGCGTTGCCAATTTGACTCTTTTTTTTCAGGACAGTTTATCAAAAAATCACAGTCAGACAATATTTTTAAGACCCATTTGAAAACTGTAATAAATCATTATGATTTTAAGTCAAACACGTCTACAGTCCATAATTCTAATATGTAAACATCAGCTGCATTTACTATACACTGTAAAATTATGATAATTACAGTCTATATAATCTGTAAAAGTTTCTTCAGCTTCCAAAACAATCCCAGACGCCTTAAAAAATCTTTACAGACAGGGCAAAAAAGTGCCGCATTTTTACAGACTGTTCTGGAATTACTGGACAGTTGGCAACCCTGGTCAAGAGCAGGTCTTAATCCAAATTTGTGCATCTCTGCTTATTTATGTGATATTTATTATCCCGACTCCAAGACTTCTCCCTCGCTGCGCCAATCCTCTGGAATGCTCTACCCCAAGAAATTAGGACTATCCACAATTTGCATAGTTTCAGGCGCTCCCTCAAAATGCATTTGTTCAGATCGGCCTATCACGTTCACTAATCAAAGTCATTTTATGTGTAAGTGTGCGTGTGTAGCTCATTCACAATCTCCATCCATCCCTCACTCTCTCAAGATGGCTGGACCATCATTGTAAATACACCATTGTAAATACACACTTGTACTTTGTATCTCCCCCACCTCATTGTAGATTGTAAGCTCTCAAGAGCAGGGTCACCTTATTTTGCTTTAGTTATTGTATTGTTAATGTTGTTACTTATGACTTGTGTTACAGCACTGCGGAATATGTTGGCGCTATAAAAATAAAGATTATTATTATTATTATGGTGAGAGTGGAATAAAAATAATTTTTTAAAAATCAACAAAATTTGCAACTTGATTTCCCACTAGAAAACAGTTTCTAGTCACTTATTGAATGTCCTACAAAGATTTTCTAATATTGCTTTGGACAGGATGCCTATTTAATTATTTTCAAATGTCCGATTAACTAAATAAAATATAGAGTATGCAGAAAATGGAAACTACAGACTTGTTGCAAGATTCCTGAAGGCAAACTATAGAATGAGATATAAATTATACAAGAGGTTTCCAACATGGGCATGTTTTCTCAGTTTCTTTTCAAGACACACTACTCAGCCATGTTCCAGCACTTTGGCAGCAATGCCCACAAGGTTACGGTTGACAGCTAGAACAGTAAAGACCCCTCGTGAGAAAAATACGACTTTGTAAATAAGGTAGAAATGCTGATCTATGACAAATTCTTTTATCACTTTCTAAAAAATGTCAAAAGGAATCAAAACTAGTCAGTATTTTTTTTTCCTAATAAAGTTGGCAAAGATTATTTTTTTATGATTAAATAACGCTGGGAACAGAAGAACAGAGTGGGAGGACAGCAAACTGTAGACTTCTCTGCAGAAATTCCACAGTGACAAATCAAGAAGTACAAAGCAATAAAGCAATGTTGTCAGTGACTCATCCGCTATGAGAAAGAAAAGTGCAAAAACAAATCGCGGGTGTTTGACAATAAAAGTAACAATTATGATGACCTCTCTAGTGGAAAACACAATTTTTTTGTTTTAGCAATTATATGTATATGGAAATTATATCAATACTTAGTTGGTCCTTGTTGATAAGGGATAATATTGGGTAATATACTGTGTTAGATGGAAATATTACTGTAGAATGGATACATTAGTTGTAAGAGAGCTAAAGTATTCAGTGTCGTTGACTCCAGTAACCAGCGCCTTAAACAAATGCAATAAAAGAAAACTCTTACTGATTCTGTAAAGTTACATATAGTATTACTAAAACCAAACGAATCAATTTAATTAGAGATGAGTGACTTTGCCTTTTTTAGGGTCGAGTCGGGTTTCATGAAACCCGACTTTCCCAAAGTTGAGTCGAACGAAATTGGCCGACTATAGGGAAAAGTCGGGGTCCGACTGAAACACAAAACCCAATGCAAGTCACTGGGGAAGCAAAGTCGGCAGGGAGCGGGGACAGTAAACACACCTACTGTCACGACTTCCGGCTCTGTCATCTCCCCTGTGCGCTCTGGCCGGCGCGCTCCTGCTTCCCGGCGCGCTCCCGTGCCTGGTCTCCGGCTCCCTCGGCGTCTGGCACTCAGCGCGCAGCCTCCTGGGTAGTCTGACGTGCTGGCTCCGCCCCCAAGATGGCGGCGCCCACCGCTATTTATGTTCGGCGTCTCCTCAGGTAAGACGCCTGGTTATTGCATGCGGTGACGCCTGTCTTGTGCGGCGTTCACTGTGTTCTCAGGCCCCTTCTCGCCTCCTCTGTCTGCTCTGCCCGTATTACCCCTGTGCTCTCCGTCCGGTCCTCTGTTCTCTGCTGCTACACTTTGCTCCCCGTGCTTCCTGGGTCTCCTGCCTCGCTACTCTATGTGTGCCGCCTGCTCCCCTTCTCCTCACCCACCTACCGTGTGTCTTCCCTCTAAATCTGTGTACTTCATTATACCTCTTTCATTTGCAGTTTCCAGTCCTGGTCTTCCCTCCTGGCTCTCCAGTCCTGTGTATCGTTAGGTCTCCGTGTGTCTCAGTGCTGTATCCATCCGGTACCCTGTGCCGCCTCTCCGGTATACTACCCCTGTCGCCCCTTTGGTTCCGGCTGTCGTGGTTCTATCTCCTGGGGGCCTGGCCCTAACGCTCCCTGTATAGGGGGTGGTCTTCACCTGGGCACTCGCCCTCGGGTCTCTGGAGCAGTGACCCAGAGGGTCCACTCTCGGGTACGTCTGTTTTTTCCCTTTTGCGCTAGTAACATCGCAACACCTACAGTGCCCATTTCAATGCCAACAACATCAATTCTTATTACTTAAACTTGTCAACCTTAATTTACTTTATAATAATAGTTATGCATTGAAAACTGGGGGTTATTTGGCTAAAGTTGTGGGGGGGTAGGACTGGCTCCAGGTTTTCGTGTGCTCCGGGCCAAAGACAATGAAAAATACTTCACTTCTTGCATGACATGACTGATATCTATTTTAAATTCTACAATAGCTCAAAAAACGGACAGTATATTACTCCATACAGTATTATGGCCACCAAATGGTGCGCTATACAGAATAATGAGCCCCATATATTTCTCCATACAGAATAATTGGTCCCATATAATGTTCCATACAGTATATTATAAGCTCCACATAATGCTACAGTATATGATGGTCTCCATGGATGATGCTCCAGTGTGTTATGGGCCCAAATAATGCTCCATATATAATGGGCCCCATTTCTAATGCTCCAGTGTATAATGGGCCCCATAAATGCTGCTCCAGTGTCGGATGTCCCCCATTTGGAATGCTCCAGTGTATAATGGCCCATAAATAGAATCTCATGGCTTTCAGTATCATCTCTACGCTGATGACACACAGATCTACATCTCTGGACCAGATATCACCTCCCTACTAACCAGAATCCCTCAATGTCTGTCCACTATTTCATCCTTCTTCTCCGCTAGATTTCTGAAACTCAACATGGACAAAACAGAATTCATCATCTTTCCCCCATCTCACGTGGCCCCCCTTCCAAACAAACCTATCAATTACAGTAAATGACTGCCCACTCTCCCCAGTCCCACAAGCTCGCTGTCTCGGAGTAATCCTTGACGCTGATCTCTCCTTCAAACCACATATCCAAGCCCTTTCCACTTCCTGCCGACTTCAACTCAAAAATATTTCATGAATCCGTTCATTCCTCACCCAAGAATCTGCAAAAACCCTAGTCCATGCCCTCATCATCTCTCGCCTTGACTACTGAAACCTCCTGCTCTGTGGCCTCCCCTCAAACACTCTCGCACCCCTCCAATCTATTCTAAACTCTGCTGCCCGACTAATCCACCTGTCCCCCCGCTATTCCCCAGCCTTTCCCCTCTGTCAATCCCTTCACTGGCTCCCAATTGCCCAGAGACTCCATTACAAAACCCTAACCATGACATACAAAGCCATCCACAACCTGTCTCCTCCATACAGCTGTGACCTCGTCTCCCGGTACTTTCCCACACGCAACCTCCGATCCTCACAAGATCTCCTTCTCTACTCCCCTCTTATCTCCTCTTCCCACAATCGCATACAAGATTTCTCTCGCGCATCACCCCTACTCTGGAACTCTCTACCACAACATATCAGACTCTCACCTACCATTGAAACCTTCAAAAAGAGCCTGAAGACCCACCTCTTCCGACAAGCCTACAACCTGCAGTAACCACCGATCGACCAAACCGCTGCACTACCAGCTCTACCCTCGCCTACTGTATTATCACCCATCCCTTGTAGATTGTGAGCCCTCGCGGGCAGGGTCCTCTCTCCTCCTGTACCAGTTATGACTTGTATTGTTTAAGATTATTGTACTTGTTATTATGTATACCCCTCCTTACATGTAAAGCGCCATGGAATAAATGGCGCTATAACAATAAATAATAATAATAATAATAAATGCTTCTCCATTGTCTGATGTCCCCCATTTTGAATGCTCCAGTATATGATGGGCCTCATGAATGATGCTCCAGTGTATGATCGGCCCAAATAATGCTCCATATATAATCTGCCCCATTTAGAATGAACCCAGGCATGGTATGTGAAAAGAGCTTCATGGAGTAATCTGAAGTGTGGGCTGCCGCATCCTTCACTTTTGGTGTGGGTGAAGGACCCACAGAAAGGGGTTGCTCCTGACCAGAAGCATGCACTATCACGCTGTATCAGAAGCGTACAGCTCTATACAGTCTAGGGATAATTGTAAATCTCCATATATATTTCATGAGTCATACACAGACGCTCACAGGCTCAGTATGGATTACACAATAATATAAACAGTTGAAAAAGGGTACAGTATCACCAGATACAAGGTATTTATAGTATAGTTTAAACATTCTGAATCTCCGTATATATTTCAGGAGGCAGACAAAAGCGCTCTCAGGCCCAATATGCATTAGACAACAATATAGAAAGCAGTAAATGTGCAATGTATCACAAGTGTACAGCTGTATACAGTGTTGGTGTAATCTTAAATCTCCAAATATATTTCTGGAGTAACAGACAGACGTTCATGGGCTCATTATGGGTTACACCAGAATCAAAATAGCAAAAAAGGTACTGTATCAGAAGTGTAGAGCTGTATACAGTGTTGGGCAAAATTGAAATCTCGGTATATATTTCCGGAGTCACCCTCAGACGCTCACTCAGTCTGGATTTCACCATAATACAAAATGTTGAAAAAAAAAGGTACTGGATAACAAGATAGCAAGTATATATGTTATAGGGTACAATTTAAATCTCCGCATAGATATTCCCGTAGTCACACTCAGACGCTTACTCAGTATGGATTTGACCGTAATAGTAAATGTCGAAATTATCTCTGTATATATAGAAGGAGGGAACCACACACGCTCACTCAGTATGGATTATACTGTAATAAAAAATTTAGAACAAAGGTTCTGTATCAGCAGATACCAGGTGTATCCAGTCTAGGGGTAATTGTAAATTTCCGTCTATATTTCCGGAGTTAGACACAGACACTCACAGGCTCAGTATGGATTACACCAGAATATAAAAAGTAGAAAAAGGGAAATGTATTCGAAGCGTACACCAGTATAGATTGTTGGGGTACTTTTAAATTTTTGTATATATTTCGTCTCAGTAAGCCAGTCCAGACTTTCCGCTACTGGAAACTAGATGGATACAAGTACAGATGGAAAGTCAAGTGTTTGCAGAAATTTGGGAATTACTAATTATGGGAAAACATCCCGGTAGATTTCGCAGAGGTGATGCTGACCCTCAATTACTTTGTGGAGACAGCGAAAACGGTTATTTGTGAAGAAAGGATCACAGTAGCGTGGATCCCATCACCTTTACTTGTCTCCATAAAATTGTGATCACAGGGAGATATGTAGACATGGTCCTCACTGCCTATCATGATCTGTCTGGTTACTTTGGAGTGCAAAAGACAAGCCACAGGCCGTAGGCAATTCTATTGGATTGGCATGAGAGGAAACATTGAAAAATGGTGGCAGGAATGTCACACGTCTGTGACTGGGAAAACTGTGAAAGCTGATTATAAAGCCCCACTGCATCCGATTGTGAGTTGACATCCATTACAAATGGTAGCCATTGATCATCTGAAGGTAGAGGCCAGCAGGACAGGCCATAGCTTCATTTTAACCATCATCGATCAGTTCACCAATTTTGTGCCGTCGGCCAAGAGTGTGCCCACCCACCTGTTCAGAGCAACGGCACTTGCCCAGGTGCGCCAGGTGGTGACCCCAGCCCTTGGGGGGGCAGCACAGTTAGGGAGCTTTAAAAAATGGCATATGTTGATGTGTAGGCTGTACATTCAGCAGTTGCAAATGGAGGAATTTGACAAGTCCAAGGAAGAGGAGGATAAAAGCGAGCCAAATTTCTGGCAACCTATATGTCAGCAGGGGAAGGTGGGACAAAATCCTTTGAAACCCATGCATGCTTCATTTTAATGAAGGTTAAGTCATCAACATTTTAGGTCGACAGACGGGTTCTTTTTTCTGTCAGCATTGATCCAGCAGCACTGAAGACTCTTTCAGATAGCACACTAGGGCAACTAAAAGAAGATGGTGAGAGAAAGCCTGAACAGAGCCAACCGCGAACCAAGATGGAAAAGTAGTGAATAAAAATAAAATCAAATGATTTTAAAAATAGCCTTTATTAATCACAATGGCACAACAATAAAAATATCTTATTGGTACATTTATACATGATAGGCAATCAAACCGCTTTAAAATTTTAGATAAATAGAATATAATATACACATATAGTGGATTCAAATAATACTAAAAAAATACTAAAAAAATATTAAAAAATGCCTAAACCACCCAGGCCTGTAGCAGGTAAGTATATAAATATGATCACCAATGGTTTAGCCACAAAAATAAAGTGCATATAGTGATAAGCACTCTGTAATCAGTATACTAGTGAAAATAAAGTGCAATTAATATATGTATTGTGCAAAAAATACAATTTCAATAAATATTAGCTGTGCAAAATTGCTAATAAAAAACTGGTGTAATTAACAGAAAAACACAAGAACATATGTGCACATGTGAGCTAAGAAAAAGAAAATCCTGCTCATGAGGCTGCCAGCAATACTGATATAAAGTATAGAATACCTGCAACACCAGTCGCTGTGTAAAATTGCTAAAGAGGGGCTGTTGGTGTAATTAATAGAAGAACACAGAAACGCTGCGCTTGTAAACTGAAGAGGTGATCCTGCTAATGAGGCTGCCAGCGGTGATAATATAAAGTGTCAAATACCTGCAATGCCAGGACAAGGGTGAAGCGGTGTGCCTAGATCAGTGGTCCCCAACCTTTTTTGCACCAGGGACCGGTTTCAAGCAAGACCATTCTTCTATGGCCTGGCAGGGCGGGGATGGAGGTGTGGCAGGGGCGGGGCTTTGGTCATAAGGGGGCGGGGCTATGGACACTGTTGTAGTTTAGCAGTGCATACTTATAATTAAATAACATTTATAATGTGACTCAACTCACCATAGGTTTTGAATGAGTGCTCCATCACCCCCATCCTTGCCTGCTCCATCACCCCATCCTTGCCTGCTCCCCATCATTGCCTTCACCCCATCACTCCCTTCTCCCCATCATTGCCTTCACCCCATCACGCCCCTCTCCCCATCACTGCCGTCTCCCCATCATTGCCTTCACCCCATCACTCCCCTCTCCCCATCATTGCCTTCACCCCATCACTCCCCTCTCCCATCACTGCCGTCTCCCCATCATTGCCTTCACCCCATCACTCCCCTCTCCCCATCATTGCCTTCACCCTATCACTCCCTTCTTCCCATCACTGCCGTCTCCCCATCATTGCCTTCACCCCATCACTCCCCTCTCCCCATCATTGCCTTCACCCCATTACTCCCTTCTCCCCATCACTGCTGTCTCTCCATCATTGCCTTCACCCCATCACTCCCTTCTCCCCATCACTGCTGTCTCTCCATCATTGCCTTCACCCCATCACTCCCTTCTCCCCATCACTGCTGTCTCTCCATCATTGCCTTCACCCCATCACTCCCCTCATGGCCTTCTCCTCATGTCCCCATCTCCTCCAGGGCCAGGCTACACAAACACACACACACACACACACATACACACACACACCACCTCTCTCCTCTCACCTGTCGCAGCATCGCCCGCGCTTCCTCGCTCTGACAGAGCAGCGGCCACGCTCCTCTCTGTGTCAGTCAGAGACAGGAAGCACGGGCGGCGGGCAGGAAGCTGGAAGCAGTGGATGGGTCCTTGCAGCTCCGCTCCTGCTATTCCCTCTTGCAGGCAGCGGAGCTGCTTGATCGCTCCCTGGCCGCCGCTAAGAATTGCTGCGCGCCGCCCCAGCCCCCGCTACGCCACTGACCGCCCCTGGCTCCCCTTGTGTCCGCGGACCAGCAAGGGCACTGCAGCGGCCCGGTGCTGGGCCGCGGACCGGCGGTTGGGGACCCCTGGCCTAGATGACGTGCCCAGGTGTGACGGGGCCTTTAGCTGCTATTGTGCTTTTGGCATAGCCAGCAGATGCACCACACAACCATCAGTACCAGCTGCCCCCCCGCCCACGTTCGCGGCCTCTTCCACCATACTTCCTCATGTTTGTGAAAATGTGACAAAATACCAGCAGATATATGGTACTGTATGAGGAGCGTACAGCTATATAAGGTGTAGGTAAAAATTTAAATCTCCGTATATATTTCCTTAGTTATAGACGCTCTCCCAGTATGTATTTGACTGCAATCCAACCAGCAAATATACGGTACTGTATCAGAAGAGGACAGATCTATACAGTGTATGTATGGAAAAATGAAAAACTCTGTCTATTTTTTTACGGAGTCACACCCAGATAGCATGTATTTGTCCGTGATACCAGCTGGTACACGGTAGTGTGTGAGGAGCGTACAGCTCTATACGGTGTATGTATGGAAAATTTTAAATCTCCGTATATTTTTTTACGGAGTCACACACACACGCTGTCCCTGTATAGATTTGACCATAAGACAAACGCTAGATATACGATACTGTTGGAGAAGCGGACAGCTCTATATGATGTATGCATGGAAAATTTTAAATCTCCGTCTATTTTTTGACGGAGTCAACAGCAGATATACAATACCGTTAGAGAAGCGAACAGCTCTATACGGTGTATGGAAAAATGGAAATGTCCGTCTATGTATTTACAGACTCACATACACATACGCTGTCTCTGTATAGATTGTACCGTGATCCAAACAGCAGATATACGATACTGTTTGAGAAGCAAACAGCTGTATATGGTGTATGTATGGAAAAATGAAAAACTCCGTCTTTTTTTACGGAGTCACACCCAGATAGCATGTATTTGTCCGTGATACCAGCCGGTACACGGTAGTGTGTGAGGAGCGTACAGCTCTATACGGTGTATGTATGGAAAAATGAATTTCTCTGTCTATTTTTTTACGGAGTCACACACACGCTGTCTCTGTATAGATTTGACCATATCAAACAGCAGATATACGATACTGATTGACAAGCGGACAGCTTTATATGGTGTATGTATGGAAAATTTTAAATCTCCGTCTATTTTTTTAACAGAGTATCACACACACGCTGTCTCTGTATAGATTTGACCGTTATCAAACAGCAGATATATGATACTGTTTGACAAGCGGACAGTTCTATACCGTGTATGTATGTCAAGAAAAATACTCATAAACAAAAACAAACTAAGAGAACATACTCCTGGCATGATGTATATCACACCTGGGTGTCTCCGTTTGTTACATAGGACCTAGATGCAGATCCATCGCCAAAGCAATATAAGAAAAGGTGGAAAAACCACTAATGTGAGACTATAGATCCAGTAAAAAATGGAATATCTTTATTAAGACAAGTATACAGTACAGGACAAAGACAGTGTGGAATGGTGCATAAAAAACAACCCACGCAGTGTGAACTACATGACAGACCCACCTCAGGAATTCATCATATTGTATTCAAATCAGTACAATTAAGTACATAGGATATACATCTGTGGACACCTAAATACCCACATGCATCATATGAATCCCAATTAGTTATATCTATCCATAGTCAAACCATCCTCAACAACATGTCACAGCATCAGTATGAGCCCATAAATCGCTATAGCACAAACAACAATTAAGTGTTATACAAGAGGAGGTTAGAGTGTGTGTGGGGTATAGGTTCCTACACAATCCCACCATACCGAGATGTATATAGTATGACTCTGGCCATGGTCCCAATCCAAGTCTTACTAAGCTCAATTCCCACTATTAGAGAAACCATAGCAGTTTGAATCTCACCAAATGGAACTGGTGGGTGGGGGGATCCTGGGGGGGTCCGTGCGTCTGCCCCGACGCGCGTTTCGGATGCTCGTCCTTCGTCAGGGGGCGTGAACGAAACGTACTGTATACTTGTCTTAATAAAGATATTCCATTTTTTACTGGATCTATAGTCGCACATTAGTGGTTTTTCCACCTTTTCTTACCGTGTATGTATGGAAAATTTTAAATCTCCGTCTATATTTTTATGGAGTCACACACACATGCTGTCTCTGTATAGGTTTGACCGTAATCAAACAGCAGAAATACAATATTGTTTGACAAGTGGACAGCTCTATATGGTGTATGTATGGAAAATTTTAAATCTCTGTCTATTTTTTTACGGAGTCACACACACACGCTGTCTCTGTAAAGATTTGACCGTATCAAACAGCAGATATATGATACTGTTTGACAAGCGGACAGCTCTATATGGTGTATGCATGGAAAATTTTAAATCTCCTTTTTTTTACAGAGTAACACACACACGCTGTCTCTGTATAGATTTGACTTTTATCAAACAGTAGATATACGATACTGTTTGACAAGCGGACAGCTCTATACTGTGTATGTATGGAAAATTTTAAATCTCCATCTATTTTTTTATGGAGTCACACATACACGCTGTCTCTGTATAGATATGACCATAATCAAACAGCAGATATACGATGCTGTTTGACAAACGGACAACTCTATACGGTGTATGTATGGAAAATTTTAAATCTCCGTCAATATTTTTATGAAGTCACACGCACATGCTGTCTCTATATAGATTTGACCATATCAAACAGCAGATATACGATACTGTTTGACAAGCGGACAGCTCTATATGGTGTATGTATGGAAAATGTTCAATCTCCATCTATTTTTTTATGGCGTCACACACACACGCTGTCTCTGTATAGATTTGACTGTTATCAAACAGTAGATATACGATACTGTTTGACGAGCGGACAGCTCTATACTGTGTATGTATGGAAAATTTTAAATCTCCATCTATTTTTTTACGGAGTCACACACACACGCTGTCTCTGTATAGATATGACCATAATAAAACAGCAGATATACAATACTGTTTGACAAATGGACAGCTCTATATGGTGTATGTATGGAAAATTTTAAATCTCCGTCTATATTTTTACGGAGTCACACACACGCTGTCTCTGTATAGATTTGACAATATCAAACAGCAGATATACGATACTGTTTGACAAGCGGACAGCTCTATATGGTGTATGTATGGAAAATTTTAAATCTCCGTCTATTTTTTTATGGAGTCACACACACACGCTGTCTCTGTATAGATTTGACCATCATCAATCAGCAGATATACGATACTGTTTGACAAGCGGACAGCTCTATATGGTGTATGTATGGAAAATTTTAAATCTCCATCTATTTTTTTATGGAGTCACACACACACACGCTGTCTCTGTATAGATTTGACCATCATCAAACAGCAGTTATACGATACTGTTTGACAAGCGGACAGCTCTATACTGTGTATGAAAAAATTGAAATGTCCGTATATGTATTTACGGGGTCTCACACATACACGTTGTCTCTGTATAGATTTGACCGCAATACAAACAGAAGATATACAATACTGTTTGAGAAGCGGAGAGCTCTATATGGTGTATGTATGTAAAATTTAAAATCTCCGTCTAGTTTTTTACATAGTCACACACAGATAGCATGTATATGTCCGTGATACCAGCTGGTACATGGTAGTGTGTGAGGAGCGTATTCCTCTATACGTTGTGTGAAAAAATGAACGCTCTGTAACTGTGCAGAAAATCAGTAATAAAAGTTTTTTTGCTTTTAAAAAAGCAGTCTGCACAGCAGTGTGCACACAGCAATGCAGGTAGCCTTATAAGGCAGCCTAATAACCACCAGCGCTGCTGCACACACAAAAATCCTCCCCTGTCACAGCACACTAAATGTACAGTTAAAATTGCTATCAGAAGAAGCGCACTTTTTTTTCTTTGTTGCCTAAACACTCTCCCTATTGAGAATCAGCGGCAGCAAACTCTCCCTATGCTAAGATCGGCAGAAGTAAAATGGCGGTCGGCGGTCAGGGCTTTTATAGCCACTGTGATGCCACACAAAGCAAGCCAATCACACGATTGCCCTTCTCTAAGATTGTGGTGGCCGCTGCCGATGTCATCGTGTTGTCCACAGTGTGCGTCCTTGATGATTGGCTGAGAAAAGGCGCTGGAAGCATCATGGGAAACGCGACTTTGGCGCACGGGTCGGCAACCTCATGGCCAACCTGAAGCTATGGTCGGGTTTCGATCGGCGAAACCCGACTTTAGCGAAAGTCAGTGACTTATGAAATTGACCAACCCGTTTCGCTCAACTTTAAATTTAATGCATATAAAACTCGGGTCAAATTTGTATAATTTTGCTAAACTTAACGAATTCAAAGACTATGTGATTCACTTTGCTTTTGTATAAAAATGGCTGCCTTCATGTTACACATTTGATGCATCAAACATAAAATGGCCACATAACCTTGAGTGAGCTAACACATCACAGTACAGCCAATCGGGAGGGACTAGCACAGCCTGTATAAAAGCAGAATCAGACAATGCAGATCCCATCTCCCATTAGAATCACACTAGACAGATGCTAGTTGCCCAATATTAGTGAAAAATATGCTTCTTGACACCAAATATGGCAATCAGGCTAGTTCCTTGGCTCATTGTCCTATTTCCCGAAACCTAGTAGCCATAAGTTATACCATTGTATTTAAGAAAGGCATCTAGACCCTGCTTAAACTCCTTGAACTAGTTAAAGGGGTTTCCTAGACACACAGATTATTAAAACGGAATAATTCTAACACACATGAAGACATTTTTGTTAAAATATTTTGTTTTCTTATTGTTAAAATTTTGGTCTGATCGTGTGAAATCAAGTTCCTTACTTACTGCTACAATCTGATAAAAGCATAAAACACAAAGATTTCCTCTGAACTGTTCAGCCTGATGCTCTCAAAGTGAAAATGGACATGAACTCTAGTGCCAGTTATTGGATGTAGCAAACCTAAGAGTCATTACTGGACCTTTAATTTAATTGATCTTGCCACATGTCTTAAGATAAGAAGCAAATCAGACACTCAATTTTCAGACACATGGTTTGGGTATTTCACCCTCATCAGTGCAAATCAGGAGGCCTGATTTACCTAGGTGAGAGGACTCTGACAGGAAATCTAAGGGGTAACATTTCTCCTTGTAGAGAGTGCCAGGTAGGTATAAAGAGACTTTTAGGCTATGCAATGCTTCTCTATGGTGATGTCACTGGAGCGTGGTCTGCGCAGTTCAGCAAGTTTTGAGTGATTGGGGATTGAGAGCAGAAGCTAAAAAACAATTATGGATGCCACACAGAACTAGTAATCCTATCAACTTGTAACTTTGGCCAGATGGGATGGTGCTGCCCAATTACATTATAACAAATGTATACATTACATGATTTATTCATTCCCTACAAAATGCTAAGTCTGTGCGGTGCCAGAGTCAGAACCTGAGGCATTATTGTCTGTAACATTATTGATTGTAGGAGATTATCAGGAGGGAACACCATATTTGAAGAGGGAGTAATGATAGGAGGGAGAAATTGCATAAGCTCAGATTTATGCACCTTAGAGATATGTGCACACCTTAAGTATTTTTTCAAGACATTTTTGCACCAAAAACATGTCTCTTAGTAGGAAAACTGAAGAGTAAAATATGCACATTTTTGCAGTATTAGTTTACTTAAGTGTTTTCACATGCGTTAGAATGGGCAACAAATGCTGAAAAAATGTTGAAAGAATTGTCATGTTCTAAATTTGAAACTGCTTCAAATTTGCAAGAAAAAACACAAAAATATAGCTTTTTTTGGTATACATGCAGCACATATACGCATGTTCACGTTGGCCATAAAGCATAGAAAACCTACAAGAGACAAAAAGTAAGCAAAAACCCTGCTGTAGCTAAATAATTAAAGAAGCAAAAGTGCATTTAAATAACATAGGGTTCTTAGTAATACTGATTTTGATCAAAAAAAGCATAATAGCCATCCCACAGTTGACAAGGTGACCTGATCGGGACAGTCAAACTCTATCTAATATTTAAAACTTTACCATGAGATCAAATCTGACACATGACAAATGTTGATATAGAGAAACT
This sequence comes from Dendrobates tinctorius, assembly GCF_039654945.1. Classification (NCBI taxonomy): domain Eukaryota; kingdom Metazoa; phylum Chordata; class Amphibia; order Anura; family Dendrobatidae; genus Dendrobates; species Dendrobates tinctorius. The sequence continues at coordinate 5,160,056 of NW_027361747.1, forward strand.
GTGAGGAAGCTGTAAGACAGATACGGATCTGCCACTAGGGAAGTGTAGTTTGGAGACACAGAGGGATAGCTAGCAAAAAGTTCAAGATGTAAACAATAGCAGATAGCAATGATGGTCAAATCTCTGTATAGATTTGACCGCAATACAAACAGAAGATATACAATACTGTTTGAGAAGCGGAGAGCTCTATACGGTGTATGTATGTAAAATTTAAAATCTCCGTCTAGTTTTTTACATAGTCACACACAGATAGCATGTATATGTCCGTGATACCAGCTGGTACATGGTAGTGTGTGAGGAGCGTATTCCTCTATACGTTGTGTGAAAAAATGAACGCTCTGTAACTGTGCAGAAAATCAGTAATAAAAGTTTTTTTGCTTTTAAAAAAGCAGTCTGCACAGCAGTGTGCACACAGCAATGCAGGTAGCCTTATAAGGCAGCCTAATAACCACCAGCGCTGCTGCACACACAAAAATCCTCCCCTGTCACAGCACACTAAATGTACAGTTAAAATTGCTATCAGAAGAAGCGCACTTTTTTTTCTTTGTTGCCTAAACACTCTCCCTATTGAGAATCAGCGGCAGCAAACTCTCCCTATGCTAAGATCGGCAGAAGTAAAATGGCGGTCGGCGGTCAGGGCTTTTATAGCCACTGTGATGCCACACAAAGCAAGCCAATCACACGATTGCCCTTCTCTAAGATTGTGGTGGCCGCTGCCGATGTCATCGTGTTGTCCACAGTGTGCGTCCTTGATGATTGGCTGAGAAAAGGCGCTGGAAGCATCATGGGAAACGCGACTTTGGCGCACGGGTCGGCAACCTCATGGCCAACCTGAAGCTATGGTCGGGTTTCGATCGGCGAAACCCGACTTTAGCGAAAGTCAGTGACTTATGAAATTGACCAACCCGTTTCGCTCAACTTTAAATTTAATGCATATAAAACTCGGGTCAAATTTGTATAATTTTGCTAAACTTAACGAATTCAAAGACTATGTGATTCACTTTGCTTTTGTATAAAAATGGCTGCCTTCATGTTGCACATTTGATGCATCAAACATAAAATGGCCACATAACCTTGAGTGAGCTAACACATCACAGTACAGCCAATCGGGAGGGACTAGCACAGCCTGTATAAAAGCAGAATCAGACAATGCAGATCCCATCTCCCATTAGAATCACACTAGACAGATGCTAGTTGCCCAATATTAGTGAAAAATATGCTTCTTGACACCAAATATGGCAATCAGGCTAGTTCCTTGGCTCATTGTCCTATTTCCCGAAACCTAGTAGCCATAAGTTATACCATTGTATTTAAGAAAGGCATCTAGACCCTGCTTAAACTCCTTGAACTAGTTAAAGGGGTTTCCTAGACACACAGATTATTAAAACGGAATAATTCTAACACACATGAAGACATTTTTGTTAAAATATTTTGTTTTCTTATTGTTAAAATTTTGGTCTGATCGTGTGAAATCAAGTTCCTTACTTACTGCTACAATCTGATAAAAGCATAAAACACAAAGATTTCCTCTGAACTGTTCAGCCTGATGCTCTCAAAGTGAAAATGGACATGAACTCTAGTGCCAGTTATTGGATGTAGCAAACCTAAGAGTCATTACTGGACCTTTAATTTAATTGATCTTGCCACATGTCTTAAGATAAGAAGCAAATCAGACACTCAATTTTCAGACACATGGTTTGGGTATTTCACCCTCATCAGTGCAAATCAGGAGGCCTGATTTACCTAGGTGAGAGGACTCTGACAGGAAATCTAAGGGGTAACATTTCTCCTTGTAGAGAGTGCCAGGTAGGTATAAAGAGACTTTTAGGCTATGCAATGCTTCTCTATGGTGATGTCACTGGAGCGTGGTCTGCGCAGTTCAGCAAGTTTTGAGTGATTGGGGATTGAGAGCAGAAGCTAAAAAACAATTATGGATGCCACACAGAACTAGTAATCCTATCAACTTGTAACTTTGGCCAGATGGGATGGTGCTGCCCAATTACATTATAACAAATGTATACATTACATGATTTATTCATTCCCTACAAAATGCTAAGTCTGTGCGGTGCCAGAGTCAGAACCTGAGGCATTATTGTCTGTAACATTATTGATTGTAGGAGATTATCAGGAGGGAACACCATATTTGAAGAGGGAGTAATGATAGGAGGGAGAAATTGCATAAGCTCAGATTTATGCACCTTAGAGATATGTGCACACCTTAAGTATTTTTTCAAGACATTTTTGCACCAAAAACATGTCTCTTAGTAGGAAAACTGAAGAGTAAAATATGCACATTTTTGCAGTATTAGTTTACTTAAGTGTTTTCACATGCGTTAGAATGGGCAACAAATGCTGAAAAAATGTTGAAAGAATTGTCATGTTCTAAATTTGAAACTGCTTCAAATTTGCAAGAAAAAACACAAAAATATAGCTTTTTTTGGTATACATGCAGCACATATACGCATGTTCACGTTGGCCATAAAGCATAGAAAACCTACAAGAGACAAAAAGTAAGCAAAAACCCTGCTGTAGCTAAATAATTAAAGAAGCAAAAGTGCATTTAAATAACATAGGGTTCTTAGTAATACTGATTTTGATCAAAAAAAGCATAATAGCCATCCCACAGTTGACAAGGTGACCTGATCGGGACAGTCAAACTCTATCTAATATTTAAAACTTTACCATGAGATCAAATCTGACACATGACAAATGTTGATATAGAGAAACTGTGAGGAAGCTGTAAGACAGATACGGATCTGCCACTAGGGAAGTGTAGTTTGGAGACACAGAGGGATAGCTAGCAAAAAGTTCAAGATGTAAACAATAGCAGATAGCAATGATGGTCAAAGATGGATACAGATGGCTAAAAGCAAACTAAACAGTAAAATAAAGATAAGAAGAGTTGTGGGTTGTGAGGAATGTTAGACCCAATAACTCACACTTAAGTATTGACCCTGCCAGAGTAGTTATCAAAAAATTCCTATATGAAGCCCAAGTAAGGCACTTTAAGCTATCAAAATAACTTACAAAGAAGAAGTTTGGGCACAAAAAGTTGAATAAAAAATACCTTTAATAGGTTACAAAAACACTTTAAAAGCATTTAAAAGGAGAATATACAAGAGGGAAAAAACTAAGTCACTGAAGAGACCCAATGTAAATGGACGAGTGACAAAAAGGTGCCTGCAGTCTAGTAAATGTCTAGTCAAATAGCAACTAATATAATATTGTAGATAGTAGTGTTAACCCAAATGGTGTTATCGACTGGGTGATTTCAGCAATAATGATGAATTTATAAGCGATTTGGACCAAGTGGCCATACGAAATACAGTTGCAGCCGTACTGCTAAATATACAATGAGCGTCCCCCCTTGAAGAAGGTATACATATATACAGATTAATAAGAGCCGTTACCAGCTGATTGATGGGTGTGCCATATGCTGGACTCTATATTGATGATCTATCAATTCGACTGGTCCAGTACCTAATGTAATCTGCATTTGTTTCACTTATATTTTATTATTCTTTTCCTTCTCTTGCACATCACGTATACATTAAGCTCAGTTAATGTGCTCTTATGCAATAATTGAATGGTATAATCTCGTAATTACAATGACTTGCACATGGTAGGTGCATCAATGCTCTAATAATACTTTTCGCTCATTATTTCTGCCATATCTGATTGCAATCAGTTGAATCCTGCTCAGAAAATATATTCTATGGGACAAGAGCCAATCAAGACGGGTTGGTGATGTCTAATTGCTTTGATGTGCTGCTATATGACAGCTAGATATTATATTATTAAGAATGTTTTATTATTTAATACATTATTCAGTGGTTATAATGAAGGCAAATGCAGTGTTGTGTCAAAACCCATTTCTTCTGCCTACTTGTAAAGCTCAGAAGATCCTTGCTCATAAATAAGCACACGAAAAAGCACTTATAATAAGGAAATTAGACATTCTTGTCCTTAAAGACTTCATTGGAAGGTTACACATATCACTTAGTCCAAGAGAATAAATGACCATCCCTTACTAAGCAGCAATAGAGAATTGCAGTCATGGATTTAGGAACAGAATGTATGTTATGTTGGGTACATAAGAGCTACTTACTTATAAATGAAATGTCATCCTTCGGAGAAATGATCAAAGAAATGGATCATTGATCACTATCTTACTTGAACATGCTATGCAATACATATGGCCTACTTAGAAAATGCCTGATGGTGTATGGACTGCACGTCTCCTAACTAAGCTACTTCAAAAGGCATATTTGTTCCCATAGAGATTAATAAGAACCTGTAAGAAATAAAGTTGGGGGAGTCAATATGTCTTGAAGTTGGTCATACACAATAGTGTTATGAATGAGTCACCGTAGGAGGCAAAAACAGAAATACTAGCTAAGTCCAGAAAACCAGAGAAGTTGGCAGCTATCGGATTGCAGACCCCTGAACCTATCAACAACAACTAGCAGTAGCCGTGGGGGGTTCCTACGGTACCCTAGACCCCTCGATCACAGCCGGAGAACTACATAGCCTAAAGACAGAAAGGGAAATCTAAACTGTCCCAGAGCAGACCCCAAAGCAATAGGCAGCCTCCAACATATAATGACTGTGAAGCAAGATGAAAAAACACACAGATAGAAAGATAGGCTGAGCAAATGATGGGGCCCAAGCTAACTAGAAAGGACAGGATAGAAAAGCTGCTGTATGTAATCCGCCAAAACCCTATCAAAACAAGAGCCAACAGCTGGTAGGGAAAAAAGCCCTGAAGACGCTAGGCTTGAAAAAGACTATATCAGTACTCAGGTATTTTCTGAAGACAGAGCAAAAAGGAATTCAGCTCACCCCAGCAGGGAATGGCAGAAATCAAGGAAAACAATGCAAAACAAAACCAAAACACAAATGCAAGAGTAGAACAGAAAACTTAGCTTTTGAGGAGCAGGAATCAGACTGGTCTCCTAGAATCCCTCAGAGAGATCACCAGCAAGGCAGAAGGGCGTCGGCTGCCTTATATCCAGTCAGTAATTCCCGTCACCCAGTCATCATCATCCTACCCAGCTGCTTGGTAATCAGCCTCACTATCTTCCTTCACCAGAAGAGGGAGTTCATCAGACCTCAATGGTGAAGGGGAAAATGAACTCACAACAGTACCTCCCCCTTGAGGAGGGGTCACCAAACCCTCATCCACACCACCAGGGCAATCAGGGTGAGCCCGATGAAAGGCACGCACCAATCTTTTGGCATGAATGTCAGAGGCAGAGACCCAGGAATTATCCTCCTGACTAGAGTTGAGCGAAACAGGTCGAAAAATTTCAAAAGTCGCCGACTTTTGGCAAAGTCGGGTTTCATGAAACGAAACCCGACCCTAGGATGAGGTCGGCCACGAGGTCGGCGACTTACGCGCCAAAGTCGCGTTTCAAAAGTTTGTTTTGCGCTCTTTTACAGCCAATCAGGATCCACGGACACTGATGACATAGGCAGGGGTCACCACCATCTTTCAGAAGGGCATGCAAGTGATTGGCTTGCTTTGGTGGGCGTCACAGGGGGTATAAAAGGGCGTGCACGCCGACCGCCATCTTACTTCTGCCGATCTCAGTATAGGGAGAGGTTGCTGCTGATTCTGTAGGGAGAGCGTTAGGCAGGGAAGAAGACAAAAAAACTGCTTCTGCTGCTAACGATTTGGCGTGCACAACACACAAGTCACTGTGTGTGCAGTGCAAGGGGAGGCTATACTGTGGTGTATCAGTGGTGTTGGTTGTTGGGCTGCCTTTTAAGGCTTCCTGACAGGCTGGCATTGCTGTTTACCCACTGCTCCGCAAACTGCTTTTTTAAAAGCAATCCCAATTTTTTTTTTTTGTCCTGCTGAGAAGAAAAAAAACTGCTTCTGCTGCTAGCAATTTGGCCTGCACAACACACAAGTCACTGTGTGTGCAGTGCAAGGGGAGGCTATATTGTGGTGTATCAGTGGTGTTGGTTGTTGGGCTGCCTTTTAAGACTTCCTGACAGGCTGGCATTGCTGTTTACCCACTGCTCCGCAAACTGCTTTTTTAAAAGCAATCCAATCTCCCTTATCCTGTAGTCACTTTGGTCACAGCTGTGCCATCGAGCCTGTCACATAGCGCTCAGATATTCATTGGGCCTCACACAATCCACAAGTGTCCAGTGTCCAAAAGTGTGCGCAGAGATTCAAAATCTCCCTTATCCTCTCGTCACTTTGGTCACAGCTGTGCCATCGAGCCTGTCACATAGCGCTCAGATATTCATTGGGCCTCACACAATCCACAAGTGTCCAGTGTCCAAAAGTGTGCGCAAAGATTCAAAATCTCCCTTATCCTCTCGTCACTTTGGTCACAGCTGTGCCATCGAGCCTGTCACATAGCGCTCAGATATTCATTGGGCCTCACACAATCCACAAGTGTCCAGTGTCCAAAAGTGTGCGCAGAGATTCAAAATCTCCCTTATCCTCTCGTCACTTTGGTCACAGCTGTGCCATCGAGCCTGTCACATAGCGCTCAGATATTCATTGGGCCTCACACAATCCACAAGTGTCCAGTGTCCAAAAGTGTGTGCAGAGATTCAAAATCTCCCTTATCCTCTCGTCACTTTGGTCACAGCTGTGCCATCGAGCCTGTCACATAGCGCTCAGATATTCATTGGGCCTCACACAATCCGCAAGTGTCCAGTGTCCAAAAGTGTGTGCAGAGATTCAAAATCTCCCTTATCCTCTCGTCACTTTGGTCACAGCTGTGCCATCGAGCCTGTCACATAGCGCTCAGATATTCATTGGGCCTCACACAATCCACAAGTGTCCAGTGTCCAAAAGTGTGTGCAGAGATTCAAAATCTCCCTTATCCTCTCGTCACTTTGGTCACAGCTGTGCCATCGAGCCTGTCACATAGCGCTCAGATATTCATTGGGCCTCACACAATCCACAAGTGTCCAGTGTCCAAAAGTGTGTGCAGAGATTCAAAATCTCCCTTATCCTCTCGTCACTTTGGTCACAGCTGTGCCATCGAGCCTGTCACATAGCGCTCAGATATTCATTGGGTCTCACACAATCCACAAGTGTCCAGTGTCCAAAAGTGTGTGCAGAGATTCAAAATCTCCCTTATCCTCTCGTCACTTTGGTCACAGCTGTGCCATCGAGCCTGTCACATAGCGCTCAGATATTCATTGGGCCTCACACAATCCACAAGTGTCCAGTGTCCAAAAGTGTGTGCAGAGATTCAAAATCTCCCTTATCCTCTCGTCACTTTGGTCACAGCTGTGCCATCGAGCCTGTCACATAGCGCTCAGATATTCATTGGGCCTCACACAATCCACAAGTGTCCAGTGTCCAAAAGTGTGTGCAGAGATTCAAAATCTCCCTTATCCTCTCGTCACTTTGGTCACAGCTGTGCCATTGAGCCTGTCACATAGCGCTCAGATATTCATTGGGCCTCACACAATCCACAAGTGTCCAGTGTCCACAAGTGTCTGCAGAAATTCAAAATCTCCCCTGTCCTATAGACACCTTGTACCTTGTTTTACATTACTATATAGTTTGTTGGATTTTGTCTACATTTCTACCAAAAATGAGGAAGGCTGGTGGAAGAGGCCGTGGAATTTGGCGGGGGTTGGCAGCTGGTAATGATGGTGTTGGTGGTGGATCTGATGGTAGTGGCAAGAGCAAAATAGGACCGAATGCAGGAGGTGTTGAGCCTGCGTCATCGTCTGGCAACATAAGGCCTCGAGCGCTTAGTTTTCTAGGAGTTGGCAAACCGCTTTTAAAGCCAGAGCATCAGGAAAAAGTTTTGTCTTACATTGCTGACTCAGCCTCCAGCTCTATCGCCTCCTCTTCTTCAGTTGTAAAAAGTAAAAGCACTGAGTCGTCATTGGAGGCTCATGTTCATGAACCACACCTTTCCTTGTGTCCTTCACCCCAACCAAGATTGAAGGATGACGCAGGCCATACTACTGATTACTCCATGGAGCTGTTTTCACATACCATGCCTGGATTATCAAGTCAAATGGTGAATTACACAGGCCAAGATGAATCTGACATGGAGTGCACTGATGCACAGCCGCTGATGGATGATTCTGCTGGTACATTCACTCAGAGCACTACATTGTCCTCGCAGTGTACAGAGCCAGATTCTGACCCTGATGAGACTCAGGTGCCCCTTCCCGCAAACTATACCACCATACACGGTGACACAGAGGAAGGTGCACATGACATAGAAGAGGAGGTGATGGATGACCCAGTTGTTGACCCAGATTGGCATCCATTGGGGGAAGAGGGTGCTGCTTCCAATAGCTCAGATGAGGAGCATCCACAGCAGACATCGACATCGCAACAGCTGTTATCTGGCAGGCCCGTAGCACTCCAAAGACAGGTTCCAAACATCAAAAGAGTTGCTGGACAGCTTGTCCAGAGGGTCAAAAGATCACAGCGTGCTAGGCCGCAAAATGTCTGCCAAAGTAGGAAGAGTGCAGTGTGGCACTTTTTTGAACAAAATCCTCATGATCAGGCCAAGGTTATCTGTAAGAAGTGCGCAAAGACCTTTAGCCGAGGGAAAAATCTGAAAAATTTGAATACCAGTTGCATGCTTAGACATTTAACCAGCATGCACTTGCAAGCGTGGACACAACACCAAACCTCAAGTGCCACATGTGCAACTGATCACAACGAAGGTAGTCAGCAACGCTACATTGTTTCCCCCACTGTAAGCCCACCGGTTAGCACAGCAGCAAATGTTGAGGTGTCGTTGCAAGGCCACAGCAGTCAGGGAATCCCACTGTTATATCAACGAAAGACTGATTCTAGGCCATCAGAAAGAACACCAACTCCATCACCATCATCAACCCTCTCTCAGTCCGCCCTGTCCACCGCTACTTCCACCATATGCAGCTCTCAAGTCCAGCTCACCCTCCCAGACACTATGAGTAGGTCAAGAAAGTACTCAGTCTTTCATCCGCGTACACTGGGTTTGAACGCCCACATTGCCAAACTAATCTCGTTTGAGATGATGCCCTTTCGGTTGGTGGAAAGCACAGCTTTCTGCGAACTCATGGCCTATGCAGTACCACGCTATGACCTACCCAGTCGCCACTTCTTCTCTCGCAAAGCCATCCCAGCCCTCCACCATCATGTGAAAGACCGCATTGTCCATGCACTCAAGCAGCCAGTGAGCGGAAAGGTGCACCTCACAACTGATGCATGGTCCAGTCGGCATGGCCAGGGCCGTTACGTGTCCATCACTGCACACTGGGTTAATGTGGTGGATGCAGGGTCCACAGGGGACAGCGGTGGTGGGACAGTGCTGCCTAGCCCACGGTATAGGAAACAGTTGGCTGTAGGCGTTCGACCCTCCTCCTCCTCCTCCAGAAGCGAAAGCTCGTCCACAGAGCGCAGTCGAACGAGCACTCCATCTGCAGCTGCCACTGTTGCACACGATGTGTCCCCCTATCGAGCAGCTAGTGGAAAGCTTCAGCAGGCTGTGTTGCAGATGATGTGTTTGGGCGACAGACACACCGCCGAGGTGCTGGCCGAGTACTTGAAGCGACAAACTGAGTCATGGCTGGGCAGCGTACATCTTGAGGCAGGCAAGGTAGTTAGTGGTAACGGCCGTAATTTTGTGGCAGCCATAGCCCTTTCAAAACTCAGCCACATACCTTGCTTGGCTCACACCTTGAACCTGGTAGTGCAGTGCTTCCTCAAAAATTATCCGGAGTTAACAGCCCTGCTCCAGAAGGTGCGAAGACTGTGCGCGCACATCCGCCGGTCGCCTGTACACTCCGTTCGTATGCAGAAGCTGCAGCGATTGCTCCACCTTCCCAACCACCGCCTCATTATCGACATTGCAACAAGGTGGAACTCCACCCTGCACATGGTGGAGCGGCTGTGCGAGCAGAGGCAGGCCATAATGCATTTGTGGGAGGATACACGGCCAGGCACTTTGAGAGCAGACATGGAGTTGACAGGTGTGCAGTGGTCGAAGCTGAAAGACCTCTGTAAAGTCCTTCAGTGTTTTGAGGAATGCACATGGCTGGTAAGCGCAGACGACGCCATCCTAAGCATGAGCATCCCACTTATGCGTCTGCTCATGCAAACTTTGACGCACCTTAAGGAGCAGGCGTCTGCAGCCAATGTTGATGAGGAGGAAGAGGAGGAGGGAATCCTTGATGACATTCAGCCATTGTCTGCTCAGGGACCTCTCCTGGACGAGGTGGAGGAAGAAGAGGAGGAGGAGGATGATGATGGGGATGATTACTTAGGGGAGGAGGATGCATCTCGTGGGGCAAGTGAAAATGTTGGCGTGGCAAGGTCTGGTACAGGGTTTGTGCGTGACTGGAGGGATGTGGATTTGCCAGAAAGTGCTCCTCCACCCAGCACTCGCAGTGCGTCATTGACACCGGGAACATTGGCCCACATGTCAGATTATGCCTTGCAGATCCTAAAAAGGGACGCCCGCATTGCCAAAATGATGAAGGATGACGACTACTGGTTGGCCAGCATCCTGGATCCACGCTATAAAGGCAAATTACAAAACATCATGCCACAGGAGAACCTTGACCTAATATTGGCTAATAAACAAGCAAGTCTGGTAAATTGGTTGCTTGAGGCATTCCCAGCACACAGCAGCGGTGATGGTTCTCACACGAGCCGTACGGGCCGGGGGCAGCTTGGCAGAGGTGTTCGTGGTGCACACAGCAGAAGTGGCGTTGGAGACAGGGGTTTCATGACAATGTTGTGGACTGATTTTTCAAATACCGCTCACACAACTGGTAATACTGCATCGATGGAAAGTGACAGGAGACAGCAGTTGTCAACTATGGTAACAAACTACTTTTCCTCCCATATCGATGTTCTCCCACACAGGAGAACTAAACTTGACACCTGGCCTGAATTGGCACAATATGCCTTACAGGAGCTCGCTTGCCCAGCTGCAAGTGTGCTATCGGAAAGAGTCTTCAGTGCAGCTGGATCAATCCTGACAGAAAAAAGGACCCGTCTGTCAACCCAAAATGTGGATGATCTAACCTTCATTAAAATGAACCATGCATGGGTTTCCAAGGATTTTGTCCCACCTTCCCCTGATGACACATAGGGTGACAGAAAAATGGCTTGCTTTGGTCCACCTCTTCCTGGGACTTGACCTATTTCGCCTTTTGCATCAGCTGAATGTCCAACATCAACATATGCCACTTTCTAAAACTCCCTAACTGTGCTGCCTCCCCCCCCATGGCCGGGGTCACCACCTAGCACACGACACCGTGCGAGTGCCGTTGCCCTGGACAGGTGGGTATGCCGACTCTTGGGCGCGGGCACTGACACAGGGTCCCTCATAGTGCAATCAAGTGTCTCTGACGGTGGTGGTGCACACCCGCCGTCAGACACACCGCTGTACTATGAGGGGCCCAGTGCCAGTACCGACGCCCACGAGTGGGCCCCCCTTGCTTGGGCAGGGCCCCAACATTTGCAATCTTTACCTCTCCCTTCTCCTCCGCTGTGTAATTTGGGCCGTCAAATCCATACTGTGCCTGACACCGTCTGAGCCTGCCTCCTGAGGCATATATTTTGAATGTGTACGCTATCCATACATGTTATCTGGGGATACGGTACCCTTTCTAACCTTTGTGCAATCACGTGCAATCCATACTGGGCCTAACACCGTCTGAGCCTGCCTCCTGAGACATATATTTTGAATGTGTACGCTATCCATACATGATATCTGGGGATACGGTACCCTTTCTAACCTTTGTGCAATCACGTGCAATCCATACTGGGCCTAACACCGTCTGAGACTGCCTCCTGAGACATATATTTTGAATGTGTACGCTATCCATACATGTTATCCGGGGATACGGTACCCTTTCGAACCTTTGTGCAATTATGTGCAATCCATACTGGGCCTAACACCGTCTGAGCCTGCCTCCTGAGACATATATTTTGAATGTGTACGCTATCCATACATGTTATCCGGGGATACGGTACCCTTTCTAACCTTTGTGCAATCACGTGCAATCCATACTGGGCTTAACACCGTCTGAGCCTGCCTCCTGATGTATAGACATATATTTTGAATGTGTACGCTATCCATACATGTTATCTGGGGATACGGTACCCTTTCTCACCTTTGTGCAATCACGTGTAATCCATAGTGGGCGTGAGAATGGCTGGCGAGCTGTTAAGCAAGCTACAGCACCTGTGGTTTGCACACGTAAGTTTTTCATTTTTTCAGGAATGACGGTTAGGCCTAATTCCGGAACTGCGGTTGACCTGCACTTACTGGGAAATTATCGTTCGTGGGTAATAATTGTAATCAGTGATCCCCATCACTAACGTTGTTCAGCGGGTTATCTGCACCTGTAAGCGACAAACGCTGGCCTTTTCAGTGTAGCGCACATGCAGCCACGGACATGTAAGGGCATGTCACACCAGTTATTGGCCAATCTCATGTGCCAGAGCCTCATGTGTCCCTCTAGTAAGCCGGACTCGGACCGCGGGGCATGACGGAGTCTCGTTCGTTAACGGAATTAAGCTTGCAATGTGTGCATCTTTTCTGTAGCTGGCATGGTTGAGGTTTCCCAGGTGGAGTCGAATTTAACCGTAGGCTCCACTCCTGGTGGTGCCCTTCTGGACATTCCTTTAAGGTTCAGCTTTGCAACCATACTGCCCACGTAAAACAAACACTTTCCCTTCATGAACGCTGTTTGGAGGGTCATGACTCGTGGGAATAACGCCGCCCAATCAGTTAACCTGCTAGAGAGATCCTTCGTTGCTCCCAAGCATGACATCACACTCCCTAGGAGGAAGGTAATGCCACTGTGGCGACCGTACTCCTGGGGGCGACACAAGTGCACTGATGCCCAGCCACTGCTCGATGAATCTGCTGGTACATTGACCCAGACCACTACATTCCCCTCGCACGCTACATGGCCTGAATCTGACCCTGATGAAACTCAGGTTACCCTTCCCATATACAGTTCCATCTTACACGGTGACAAAGAGGAAGCTGCAGATGAAAGTGCAGGTTCGGCCCACCCGCCATCAGACACACCACCGTACTATCATGGGCCCTGTGCCAGTGCCGTCGCCAATGAGTGGGCCCCCCCTGCTTGCCCAGGATCACAGCACTTGCAAAGTTGAAATACTGTGCAGTGAGATGGAAGATGGGGACGACGAGGAATCCAGAGAAGTACAGGGATTCCCTAGCGAGGAGACTTATTTGATTGTTTTCAATGTTGGGACAGCAATTTTTGGGGAGCACTATACTCTGGAGAATGATAGATGGGGCCCACCATACACTGGAACATTCCAAAGGTGGACATCAGACACTGGAGCAGCATTTACAGGGCCCATTATACACTAGAGCATTAGAAATGGGGCCCATTATGTTTGGAGCATTATTTGGGCCCATAAGACAGTGGAGCTTCATCCATGGGGACCAACATATACTGTAGCATTATGTGGAGCTCATCATATACTGTTTCAAACATTATATGGGACCAATGATTCTGTATGGAGAAATAGATGGGCCTCGTCATGAGATGTAAAAAGTGAGGTATTTTTCATTGTACTATACCGCTATTTCTCTGCCGTATCGGAGCATGATGAGTTGTGGTATGTGTTAAAGGGGCGCTCTTTCGCCCAGGGCACATGAAAACCTGCAGCCAGCCCTCCCCCCCACAACTTTAGCCAAATAACCCCCATTTTTCAGTGCGTAACTTGTATTATGAAGTTAATTAAGGTTGACAAGCTTAAGTAAGAAGAATTGATGCTTTTGGCATTCAAATGGGCACTGTAGGTGTGTTTCCTGTCCTCCTCTCACTGCCGACTTTTATTCCCCATTGACTTACATTGGGTTTCGTGTTTCGGGACGACCCCGACTTTTCCCTATAATCGGACGATCTTGCTCGACCCGACTTTTAGAAAAGTCAGGTTTCACGAAACGAAACGCGACCCTAAAAAACCAAAAGTCGCTCAACTCTACTCCTGACCATAACCCTTCCACTTAACCAAATACTGGAGTCTCCATCTAGCCAGACGGGAATCCAGTATCTTCTCTACCTCATATTCCATGTTACCTTCAACCAATACAGGGTCCAGAGGTGCCACCCCAGGAACTATTGGTTCAACAAACCTCTTCAATAAGGACTTATGAAACACATTATGGATTTTAAATGTGACAGGAAGAGCCAAACAAAAAGAGACCGGATTAATAATTTCCAAAATCTTGTAAGGTCCAATAAATCTAGGCTTAAACTTAGGAGAAGCCACCTTCATAGCGATATTTTTTGATGATAACCAAACCATATCACCAACCTTAAACTGGGGACCAATGGTCCTATGTCGGTTGAAAAACCGCTTGGCCCTTTCCTGGGTGAGAGACAACTTATCCAGCACTTGGTCCCAGATCTGGTGCATTCTCTCCACCACAGTGTCAACACCTGGGCAGGCAGAAGGCTCCACCTGCCCTGAAGAAAATCGAGGATGAAACCCAAAGTTACAAAAAAAGGTGACATCAAAGTGGCAGAACTAGCTCTATTATTTAATGCAAATTCAGCCAAGGGCAAAAATGAAACCCAATCATCCTGATCAGCGGAAATAAAACATCTCAAATACGACTCCAAGGTCTGGTTTGTTCTCTCCGTCTGCCCATTGGTCTGAGGGTGAAAAGCAGAGAAGGACAACTGAATTCCCAGCTTGGAACCGAAAGTCCTCCAAAATCTAGACACAAACTGAACTCCTCTGTCAGATACAATGTTCTCAGGAATCCCGTGCAAGCGAACCACCTGTTGCAAAAACAGGGGTACCAACTCAGAGGAAGATGGCAACTTAGGGAGTGGTACAAGATGAACCATCTTAGAGAACCTATCACAAATCACCCAAATAACAGTCATTCTCTAAGAGACAGGCATATCAGAGATGAAATCCATTGAAATATGGGTCCATGGCCTCCTGGGAACCGGCAAAGGCATCAACAACCACTAGAGCGAGAACAAGGTTTAGACCGGGAGCAAGTCCAACAGGACTGCACAAAATTCCTGACATCACGAGACAAGGCGGGCCACCAAACAGACCAACTCACCAGATCTCTAGTACCAAAAATACCTGGATGACCAGCCAATGCAGAGCAATGAACTTCAGACATCACTCTCTTCTTCCACTGGTCAGGAACATACAAATTTCCACTGGGACAACGCTCAGGTTTGTCCTCCTGGAAATCTTCCAGAGCACATCTCAAATCGGGCAAGATGGCAGAAAGAACTACCCTTTCGCCTAAGATGGTAGCAGGCTTGGTCACCACAGGAGAATCAGCAAAGAAGCTCCTAGAGAGAGTGTCAGCCTTGACATTCTTAGTGCCAGGAAGAAAAGAGACCACAAAATCAAAACGTGTAAAAAACAAGGCCCACCTAGCCTGTCTAGGGTTCAAGCGTTTGGCCGACTCCAGGTAAATCAAATACTAGTGGTCAGTGAGGACCACGACTTGATGTTTAGCTCCCTCCAACCAATGTCTCCACTCCTCAAATGCCCATTTCATGGCTAACAGTTCCCGATTCCCCACATCATAGTTACGTTCAGATGGAGAGAACTTTCGGGAAAAGAAAGCACAGGGATTCATTTTAGATGTTACAGGATCCTTTTGGGACAAAACAGCTCCTGCACCAATCTCAGAAGTGTCCACCTCTACCTGGAACGGGAGTGAGACATCAGGTTGCCGCAAAACCGGGGCAGAAATGAATCTTCGCTTCAGCTCCTGAAAGGAAGAAACAGCCTCCGGAGACCAATTCAACACATCAGCACCCTTTTTAGTCAGATCAGTCAATGGCTTGGCAATACTAGAAAATTTTGCTATAAATTTCCTATAAAAATTAGCAAAACCCAAAAACTTCTGGAGGGCCCTCAAAGAAGTGGGCTGAACCCAATCATAAATGGCCTGTACCTTGGCCAGGTCCATTTCAATAGTTGACGGAGACAAAATAAATCCCAAAAAATAAATCCTCTGTACCCCAAAAAGGCATTTCGATCCTTTGACATATAGGGAATTCTCCCTCAAGATCCGGAACACAGTCCGAACATGTTCCACATGAGAATCCCAATCCTTGGAGAAGATCAAAATATCATCCAGATAGATAATCAAAAATTTATCGACAAAGTCTTGGAAAATATCGTTCATGAAGCACTGGAAGACAGAAGGGGCATTAGTGAGCCCAAAAGGCATCACCAGGTACTCAAAATGTCCCTCCGGAGTATTAAACGCCGTCTTCCATTCATCCCCATGCTTATTGCGGATAAGATTATATGCCCCCTGTGGTCAAACTTGGTAAACCAGCAAGCACCTTTCACTCTGGAGAATAGATCCGAAATCAGGGGTAACGGATACTGATATTTAACAGTAATTTTGTTGAGGGCACGATAATCAATACAATGCCTTAATGAACCATCCTTTTTGGCCACGAAAAAAAAAAACAGCACCTAAGGGTGAAGAGGATGGTCTAATATGACCCTTCTCCACCGCCTCCTTAATATAGGATCGCATAGCCTCGTGCTCGGGTACAGATAAATTGAAGAGCCGACCCTTGGGAAATTTACACCCCGGGTTCAGTTCAATTGCACATTGAGGAGGCAAAGACACAGACTCATTCTCACTAAATACATCATAAAAATCCGCCAAATAGTCAGGAACATCATGCGACTGAGGAGAGGTGGAAAAAACTGGAGCCTCACTAAGGGCACACCGACAACCCCAACTCACCACAGACACAGATTTCCAATCCAAAACTGGATTATGAATTTGCAACCAGGGAAACCCCAGAGCAATGGTATCATGCAAATTATGCAACACCAAAAATCTGCAATTTTCTTGAAGGTCTGGGGCGACCCGCATTATCACCTGGGTCCAAAACTGAGGTTTATTTTTTGCCAAAGGAGTAGCATCAATCCCCCTCAAAGGGATAGGTGTCGGCAGAGGTGTCATCGGAAATCCACAAAGTTTAGCAAAATCCAAGTCCATTAGGTTCAGTGCTGCTCCCGAATCCACAAAAGCCTTGGCGGAAAATGTGGACAGGGAGCAGATCAGAGTAATTGCCAGAAGAAACTTATGTTGAACACCACCCACAGAAAACATGTGTGCAAAATGTTTCACTCGTTTAGGACAGACAGAAATAATATGCGAGGCATCTCCACAAAAAAAACACAGCTTATTACGCCTTCTGAACTCCTGATGTTGCTCCCTGGACAAAACTCTATCACATTGCATAGGTCCAGACATTTGTTCAACAGGTGGCAACACCTCTCGTGCAGTCCTGCGTTCACGTAAACGCCGATCAACCTGAATGGCTAATGACATAGAATCGTCAAGACCAGAGGGAACAGGAAATCCCACCAAAGTATCTTTTACGGCTTCTGACAAACCCTTCCGAAAGAGAGCTGCCAAGGCATTATCATTCCAGGTATTAAGGAACGCCCACTTTCGGAATTTTTGACAGTACAATTCTGCAGAATCTCGACCTTGGCTCAATGCCAACAGGGTCTTTTCAGCCTGATCAATAGCATTAGGTTCGTCATACAACAACCCCAAGGCTTGAAAAAATGCATTCACATTAGTCAGAATAGGATCATCTGGTTTCAAAGAAAACGCCCAATCCTGGGGATCGCCACGCAGCAAAGACATGACAATTTTAACCTGCTGCGCGGAGCTCCCTGACGAGTTAGGCTTCAAGGCAAAAAATAATTTACAATTATTTTTGAAATTCAAAAATTTAGACCGATCCCCAAAAAACACATCAGAAGTAGGGATCTTTGGTTCAGCAGCATGTGAATGAGCAAGGTAGGTGGAAATTCCCCGCACTTCTGCAGCGAGCTGCTCCACACGATCAGACAATTGCTTTATCTCCATTGAGAGAAAAAAAAAATTCCCCCTACGGCCTCAGAGATATAGAGGAAAGAATATACACACTTTTTTTTTTTTTTACAATTCTTTCCTGCTATTGAGTACCCTAGGATCTGCTGTATGGCTGGTGATTCTGTTATGAATGAGTCACCATAGGAGGCAAAAACAGAAATACTAGCTAAGTCCAGAAAACCAGAGAAGTTGGCAGCTATCGGATTGCAGACCCCTGAACCTATCAACAACAACTATCAGTAGCCGTGGGGGGTTCCTACGGTGCCCTAGACCCCTCGATCACAGCCGCAGAACTACATAGCCTAAAGACAGAAAGGGAAATCTAAACTGTCCCAGAGCAGACCCCAAAGCAATAGGCAGCCTCCAACATATAATGACGGTGAAGCAAGATGAAAAAACACTCACACAGATAGAAAGATAGGCTGAGCAAATGATGGGGCCCAAGCTAACTAGAAAGGACAGGATAGAAAAGCTGCTGTCTGTAATCCGCCAAAACCCTATCAAAACAAGAGCCAACAGCTGATAGGGAAAAAAGCCCTGAAGACGCTAGGCTTCAAAAAGACTATATCAGTACTCAGGTATTTTCTGAAGACAGAGCAAAAAGGAATTCAGCTCACCCCAGCAGGGAATGGCAGAAATCAAGGAAAACAATGCAAAACAAAACCAAAACACAAATGCAAGAGTAGAACAGAAAACTTAGCTTTTGAGGAGCAGGAATCAGACTGGTCTCCTAGAATCCCTCAGAGAGATCACCAGCAAGGCAGAAGGGTGTCGGCTGCCTTATATCCAGTCAGTAATTCCCGTCACCCAGTCATCATCATCCTGCCCAGCTGCTTGATAATCAGCCTCACTATCTTCCTTCACCAGAAGAGAAAGTTCATCAGACCTCAACGGTGAAGGGGAAAAGGAACTCACAACACATTAGGTGTGCATTAATGGATCCCTCTGTCAGCAGTCTTGGGGTATATGCACAAGTTCAGTATTTAGATACAAATTTTCCTTACATAATAGAACAAGCCGCAGCTTCTTCAGGAGGCGCAACGCGCTTAGAGGTGGCAGGCTGGGGCAGCACGACTTCATACTCTATGTAAGTCTTTCAATGACCATTACAGCTTATGTTATGTAGCACTTTATTGGCATGTTCAATATAGGCGGTTCTTTGCCATATATGACAGCATGAGCGCATTAAGATAATACAGTGAGCTGACTGCGATATACTGTATATTGTAGCACTAGCACACTTTACTTAGTTAAAATAGTGGGCGGTTGGCCATATTTATTGTAGCAACAGTGCACTCTGAGTAGTGTTTACCTGACTATTCCCTGTTCATGTATTTATTTATATTTTTTGAATGGTTGTTAATTGGACTGGGAGGTGTCTCGTTTTATAGGCTACATTGCGTTTTTTGGCTGCATACATTTATGTGTTACATATAATGTACTTGTTTTTTTATTTCTGCATTGTGTCACCTGCTTTAGCAGTGTTGCTCTGCTTTTTCTAATTTAATAAAATGTATTTTAGCCTTTAAAACTCATATTTTTCCAGTGTGATTTGATTGAGTCCCGAGAATTTTTTTGTAAGTTCAGTATTTGCAGCAAAAAAAGAAATACTGAGGTATTGGCAGGAAAAATACAGCATAAAATACACGTATCTTTGCAGAGTTTTTGATGCAGTTATATTATCCATTCATTTGAATGGGTAAAATCACTGTAAAAGTGCACAAAAAATTGAAATGCTGTAAATTTGAAACTGCTCCTCATCGGCATGGAAACCCTAAGCAGCATAAAGGCTGCTTTTTTTTCAGCAACAATGTAATAAAAAGCAATAAGAGGCGATCAAAACATTGTATGTACTCCAAAATGGTATCAATAAAAACATGAGCTCAGGGTGCAAAAAACAAACCCTCACACAGTCCTTTGTCCTGAAAATTGAAAACATAGGGAGCCTTGGAAAACGGCAACAAAAGCAACAGGTTTTTTGACAAATTTAATAAGAATTTTTTTTCACCACTAAAGTAGAAAAAAAACTTTACATGTTCAGTGTCTGATTTATTGTATTGACCTGGAGAATCATATTGCGAGATCAGTTTTATGGTATAGGGAGCATGGAAAATGAAAAAAAAAATCAATTGTGAAATTGCACTTTTTTTTGCAATTGCAATTGACTTCAATTTTTTTTCTTGCTTTTCAGTGCTCCACATGATAAAATTAATGGTGTCATTCAAAAGTACAACTCATCCCACAAGAAACAAGCCATAATATGGTTATGTTAATGGAAAAACATAAAAGTTATGGCTTTTGGAAACGGGAGGAAAAAATGAAAATTACAAAATGGAAACTAGCCGCAGCATAAAGGGGTTAATGATAATATGGATCCATCAAGGATTTTATGCTAAAATGGCACTTATTAGAATAGCAAGAAATATTTTCTGCAGCTTTCTTGTTACGAATGCTCTTTTAAACTGTTCCTGATTTGTAGTCGGACAAATATTCCCTTATTTTCCTTAGAGCTGAGACATTAGGGATTGCTCCATCTATGGATCTAATGTAGTGGAAGTCTGGTTGAGTATATGTTTTCTTGAATATTTATGGGGCAAAGTAAGAAATACACTAATAGATTCTTCTAAAATTTGTACAATTTCCATGACGAAATAGAAATACATACAGAAAATACAAAATTTCCACACATTATTTCTAAAAACTCTGAAAGTCATCTGAAAAAGTAAACTGGAAATAAAGGAAGCACAATAACCATAGTAATTAGTAATAAGAATGATATAAGAAAAATCTTCATTTTGGTTTGTATTTTATCTGCAGATTTCCCTTCAACTGGAAATAGCTATTTTACTTTAAAAAAGAAGGGATTACTAATATACCACAAACAACCAGAAATTTCCTAGGTAATTTGTCCTAGAAAGAGGTAGTCGCTACTCTCAATGAAAATGCCAACATTTATCACCAACATACCCATCAATAACCTAAAGGATACAGAACTGTAATGAGCCATTTGTCATGTCTAAAACCAAGTATCTACAGATCTTAATCCAAACCACCTGATTACCTGCTCTATCCACTGTACACAGAGATATAGTGCATAGGACTGGGTAATGAGAACAGAGACTGCACTTAGATCGTTGGAGTCTAGAAGACACATTGCAATTTAAAAGAACTCCTGGCATGTCGCCCCGAGGAAACAATAAGGAGGAATTGCAAAGTAAAATAGTTGATGCATATTAATGACTTCAAGGCTGTACATGAAGGTAACATTATTTGGAAAACCTTGGGGATAGTGATCAACATATCTTGAAAGAACCGTGGGAGAAAATGTATTCCCTAACCTAAAATGTGATATATCAGACTAATACTACTCCACCAGAGAGCTGAATCAACCAGTCTGTAGATTATTTCTTAGGTAATGAATTGAGATTGCATGAGTTGAAGCAATTCACTTATTGACAACTAACTAAAGTCTAAAACAATGATTTCCCTTGAGGAATAGTGGAAACTTAAAAGATGATTGAGACCTATGGATACCAGATTTCCCAAATTGTGAAAATTGGTTCCTTGCAGAGACTGGTGATGGAATTGATTCTGCACTGTAAATTCTGACGGAAATATTGGGAAATTGCATAAAGCCTAAATTTCAAATGATATCACTCCTGCTTAACCCCTTCACCCCGAAGCCTGTTTTCACCTTCCTGACCAGGCCAATTTTTACAATTCTGACCACTGTCACTTTATGAGGTCATAACTCTAGAATACTTCAATAGATCCCGCTGATTCTGAGATAGTTTTCTCATGACATATTCTACTTTATGATAGTGGTAAGTGCATTTATTTGTTAAAAAAATGGAAATTTGGCAAACATTTTTAACAATTCACAATTTTCAAACTTTTAATTGTTATGCCCTTAAAATCAGAGAGTCATATCGCACAAAATAGTTAATAAGTAACATTTTCCACATGTCTACTTTACTGCAGCACAATTTTGGAAACATAATTTTTTTGTTAGTAAGTTATAAGAGTTAAAAGTTGACCAGCGATTTCTCATTTTTACAACAAAATTTGCAAAACCATTTTTTAGTGACCACCTCACATTTGAAGTGACGTTGAGGGGTCTCTATGACAGAAAATACCCCAAATTGACACCATTCTAAAAACTGCACCCCTCAAGGTACTCAAAAGCACATTCAAGAAGTTTATTAACCCTTCAGGTACTTCACAGGAATTTTTGGAATGTACTAGAAAAAATTAAACATTTACTTTTCTTTCACAAAAATTTTCCTTTAGACCTAGTTTTTTTTACTTTCACAAGGGTAACAGGAGAAAATGGACCATAAATTTTGCTGTCAAATGCTGAGCATGCTGATACGCCATATGTGGGGGAATACTACTGTTTGGGCACACAACAGGGCTTGGAAGGGAAGGAGAGCCATTTTAGTTTTTGAATGTAAAATTTACCAGAATAATTAGTGGATGCTTTGTAGTGTTTGGAGAGCCCCTGATGTGCCTAAATAGTGAAAACCACCCATACGTGACACAATTTTGGAAACTAGAGCCCCTTACGGAACTGATTTAGGTGTGTATTGACCACCTTGATCCCCCAGGTGCTTCACAGAAGTTTATAACGTTAAACTGTGAAAAAAAAATCACATTTTTCTCAGATAAATCTTTTCTAGCTCCAAATTTTGCATTTTCATAAGAGTAACAAGAGAAATTGCTCCATACAATTTGTTGTGAAATTTCTTCTGAGTGCACAGATAGCCAATATGTGGAGGAAAACAACTCTTTAGGTGCAGAACAGGGCTTGGAAGGGAAGGAGCGCCATTTGACTTTTTGAATGTAAAATATGCTGGAATAATTAGCGGTTGCCATGTCGTGTTTGGAGAGTCCCTGATGTGCCTAAACAGTGGAAAACCCCCACAAGTAACACCGCTTTGGAGACTAGACCCTTAGGGAACTTATCTAGATATGTATGGAGCATCTTGAACCCCCAGGTGCTTCACAGAAATATATAACGTAGAACCATGGAAATAAAAAAAAATCAAATTTTTCCAAAATAAATCTTTTTTAGCTGCATATTTTGCATTTTCATAAAGGTAACAGATGAAATTGCTCCATACAATTTGATTTGTTGTGCAATTTCTCCTGAGTACACCGATTCCCCATATGTGGTGGAATTGTGAGTTCATTCTCTGGTTCACCAGTTGTGAGTTCTCCTTCCAGACTCCCTCTGGTGCTAACAGAAGGTAGTGAGGCTGATTTGATCCATTGTGATCTGCCACCTGAGAATGAGGATGACGATTGGACTTCAGGAGTCTCAGATTGGATTTAAGGCAGCCCTATTCAGTTGCTGGTGATACTTCTTGCTTGTCAGGTCTTGGTTCTCAGCTCTGTTCCAGTCAGCTCAAACTAAGTTTCTCTGTTAATATTCACACTTGATTTTGCTGGTCTATTCAGTTTTTTGTGGTCAGCCAGCCCCGGCATGGGCTGTGCTGTATTTCCACTCTTATTTATCTGTGTTTGCCAATTTGTTTTTTGTCCCTTATTTGGCCTCTTTTTGCTCTGTCTCAGAATATTTCAGAGTGCTGATATAGTGGAAGAAGTCTAGTGACTTCAGGGTTATTTTTTGTCATGGTTAGGACATGTTTAATGTCCTGTTCTGACAGGGTTAACATTGCCGGCCTCTCTTTGGATCTGGGAGGGGTATTTATGCTCACTCCATACTGGCATTCTCTGTCAGTTATACTGCTATTCTGGTGTGTCTGACCCCTGGTGTGTGTGTACTCTGCATTGTTTGTTTGCTTCCCGTGTATGACCCGACTTGTTCCTTCACTCTGTACTCCGTCTCTCGTTTTTGGTACCATTGTCTTTTCTGGTTCTGACCTCCTGGTGTCATGATCTCAGTGAGGGTTTGACTCGCACACGTGGGGTTAATGTTTGGAACCAGTGCTGATGACTGGCATTTCTGGGGTTAAAGGTTGTGATCCTGATGCAGGCTTACCTGCACACCTGGGGCTATGATTGTGGCCTCTCCCTGGTTCTGGGGAGGCTTCTTATAGCTTCAGGATGCTCCCATCCCTGTCAATTATACTCTTGCCCTTGGCATTGTGTGGTGACCCCTGAGTGTGTTAGTGCTGTGTTCTGGTTGCTTGATTCTCTGTGTATGACTCGGTCTGTTCCCTGGATATCGCTTTGGATTCTGCCTGGTACCTCCTATGTCTGTTTGGTTTTGATCTCTGCTTGGCCCTGATTATCCGCTCTGTCTCATCCCTGGTACTGTACTGTGATCCTGTGTATGACCTTTGGCTTTGTCTGACCTCCCGTCTATTTGTCCCTCCTGTACTCCGTTTGCCCGTACTGTTGTGACCTCCGTTTTGCCTGACTCTGAGTTGTACTGTCATATCTGAAAGCAGGACGCTAAGCCACGCCCCTTGCAGTCACATGACCATAGGTCCCGTGCAAGCTTGTTCATTGTCAGTGTCCGCAGGTCCCGTGCCTCCTTACTTTCCAGCGCTGACTGGACCCTGACACTATTAGCTTGTAGCACGCATTGTCACCTCTGCTGCCCTGCTCCCCAGGTAACTCTTAGCACTGCTTCTGTACTCAGGACACGTGCACTGGCTCTATGAGCAAGTGTAGTGCGGTGTCTCTGACACCTGGCTTGGCTATCGTTACTCCGTTACAGTTTACCCCTATTGTACCGTCTAATATCTGTTCTGGTTTTCTGATCTATTGCTACGTCCTGACTATTCTTTCTGTCTAAGCCCTTTGGTACTGTCCTGCTATCTCATGCTTTGACCCGGCTTGATCTGGTGTCTGTCTCTGTCTATTCTCCTTGGTAACATTGTCCTGTAGTTACCCTTCTAGGAGTTTCCCTGCAGCTCCTAGCTCTGTGGAGCTTAGGCCACGCCCCCAGCAGTCACGTGATTCAGGTCCTGGAGCATGCATTGTCACCACTGCTGCTCGCTCCGCAGGTATCTTTGTGCACAGTCTTTGTACTCAGGACACGCGCCCTGGCTCAGTGAGCAAGTTCAGTGCGGTGTTCCTGACATTCTAACTGACCGTTTCAGTTTTTTTTTCCTCTGAAGGAAAAAAAAAAAAAAAAGTGTGTGTTATCCTTATGGATCCCATACAAGCCTTGGCTGATCAGGTCAAGCACCCGACCCAAATGTTCCATAAACTCAATGTGGAGCAGCGCACAATGGCCCATACCCAGCAACAGTTGGTGGTTACTGTGCAGGGGGCTGTCGATGCAGGGGCTTCTAGTTCTGGGGGTAGGGATGTGTCATTAGCGTCCCCCGAATCTCCAGTCAAATTGCCCGATCCCTTCTCAGGGGATAAAAAGGAGTTCAGGTCTTTCAGGGAAGGATGCAAGCTTTTTTTTTCTCTAAGGCCCCGCTCCTCCGGGGATGAGTTCCAGAGGGTGGGGGTCATTATTTCCCTACTTCGGGGGGGCTCCGCAAGCATGGGCTTTCTCTCTGTCTTCCTCTGCTCCTGAACGTATGTCAGTGAACTTGTTCTTTGAGGCTCTGGGGCACATTTATGACGAGCCTGATAGAGTGCGTCTGGCAGAGGATATGGTGATGAGTGTGACACAGGGAAGGCACTCTGCTGAATGGTTCTGCTCAGAGTTTAGACGTTGTAGTATCCCGGAATGATGCCGCCCTGAGGGGGTTGTTTCGCAGGGGCCTTTCTGACCATCTGCAGGACGCTCTGGCATTACATCCGCCTCCTGACACCCTGGAGGACGCCATGATGCAGGCAGTCCGTATGGACCGGAGACTCCGTGCTAGAGGAATGATGCAACAAGAGTCTCCCTTGTACCCCAAATTGTGTGACACTTCACCCATATCTGAGCCCATGAACGTTGGGTCAGTCTCGGTTAAGGAGAAAGAGAGAAGGCACCGCAGAGACAACCTACTATGTTTTTACTGTGGAGCCTCTGGACATTGGAAAAGGAATTGTCCCTCCTGCCCTTCTTCAGAGAAACCTTCAGAGAAACGACTGAGTCTGGGCAACAATCGAGGAGGTTGTCCAGACTCCCAGGTACATTTTTTCTCACGTATAAAAATGGTCCTCCAGGTTGAATTGGAAATTGCTGGCGGTCCTGTTATGACCACCGCCTTTGTTGACTGTGGTTCCTCCATTAATCTGATTGATGCCCAAGTTGTGACTCTTAATAAGATAGGGACAGTCAGGTTAAAAGACCCTGTTAAAATTGTGGCTGTGGATTCATCCCCTCTTACCCGGAATGGAATTTGTTTTATGTCTGAAGTTTTTTCTATGAAAGTGGGTTCCACTCATGTGGAAAATTTAAGTTGTTTCGTTATGAATAATCTGCCTGCAGGACTGGTATTGGGAATGCCCTGGTTGCAATGCCACAATCCTCTTATTGATTGGGTGAAGGGGGAGATCACCCATTGGGGATGTAATGATAATGGTCTGTGTTGTAACCCGGTTCCTTTTGTCAATCCGATAAAATCTGTATCTGTGTCATCTGTCGGTCTGGAGGGTATTCCGGAGTACCTGAGAGACCTTAAAGATGTGTTTTCCGAAAGCGAGGCCGAGGCGCTCCCACCACATAGACCATATGATTGTGCTATCGATTTAGTACCTCGAGCCAAATTACCCAAGGCTCGTTTGTTTAATTTGTCCGGGCCTGAGCGCCAAGCTATGAAAGAGTACATTAAAGAAAGCCTTCGCAAGGGGCATATTCGGCCCTCGGTCTCACCTGTGGCAGCAGGGTTTTTCTTTGTAAAGAAAAAAGATGGTGGGTTGCGACCGTGCCTCGACTTTCGAGAACTGAACAAAATTACTGTTAAGAACACGTACCCTCTCCCGTTGATTCCTGATCTATGCAATCAACTCACGGGGGCCAAATGGTTTTCTAAGCTCGATCTACGAGGGGCTTATAACCTTATAAGGATCCGGGAGGGGGACGAATGGAAAACAGCGTTCCTGACAACTGAGGGGCTGTTTGAAAACCTGGTTATGCCCTTCGGCCTCACTAATGCTCCTGCGGTTTTTCAGAACTTTATTAATGTTGTTTTTTCTGACTTGATTGGACGTTATATAGTCATTTACCTGGATGACATCTTGATTTTCTCTGAGGACAGTCAGTCACACTTGCATCATCTGCGTACGGTACTTATGAGACTCCGGGAGAACCATTTGTATGCTAAGCTGGAGAAGTGCTCATTTTTTATGCAAGAACTGTCTTTTCTGGGTGTAATTGTATCCGGGGAGGGATTCCGCATGGATCCAGGGAAGGTTCAGGCCATTACAGATTGGGTGCAGCCTCATGACCTGAAGGGGTTGCAGCGATTTCTGGGCTTCGCTAATTATTATAGGAAGTTCATTAAAGGGTTCTCGCAGGTGGTAAAACCCTTGACGGACCTCACTCTTAAAGGGGCAGATGTAAAAAGTTGGTCTGTGGCCGCAAAAAAATTCCTTCCTGGCATTAAAGAAGTGTTTTACTACAGCCCCTGTGTTGGTACAACCCGATTCGTCAAGACCTTTTATCGTCGAGGTCGACGCTTCGGAGGTGGGAGTGGGGGCAGTATTGTCACAGGGTCCCTCTACCCTGACTAACCTCAAACCCTGTGCCTTTTTCTCTAAGAAGTTCTCGTCGGCCGAGAGAAACTATGATGTCGGTAACAGGGAACTGTTAGCAGTTAAATTGGCCTTTGAAGAATGGAGGCATTTTTTGGAGGGGGCCGCTCATCCCATTACGGTTGTCACTGATCATAAAAACCTGGCCTATATCGAGTCTGCTAAGAGATTGACCCCCAGACAGGCTCGGTGGGCACTTTTTTTTTCTCGATTTCAATTTACCATCACGTTCCGACCAGGGTCTAAAAATGTAAAGGCAGATGCCTTATCCCGAAGTTTTGATTCTGTGTCCCCTCCAGAACCTCCTTCCTCCATTCTTCAACCGGGAGTGGTTGTAGCCGAAATCTCCTCTGAGTTACAGAGAGAGATTCTGGAAGCACAAGCACAAGCTCCCAGGAATAAACCCCCAGGTAAATTGTTTGTACCCGAACAATTCCGTCCCACACTCCTCCAAGAATTTCATGACTCTATGTTAAGTGCACACCCTGGTATTGCAGCTACCCGGGGGGCAGTAGCTATGGGGTTTTTGGTGGCCCTCTATGGGTACTGATATAAAAAGGTTTGTGAATACTTGTGGGATGTGCGTGCGCTCTAAAAGCTCTCAGGTCCGGCCGGCCGGGGAATTGGTGCCTTTGCCAATTCCGGATAAACCATGGACACACCTGTCCATGGACTTTATCACTAACCTTCCACCTTCCAAGGGCAACTCAGTGGTATGGGTAGTGGTTGATAGATTTTCTAAGCAAGCCCACTTTGTGCCATTACCTGCGTTACCATCTGCTGAAACCTTGGCTCGTTTGTTTATACAGCACATTGTTCGACTGCATGGAGTGCCTGTGAACGTGGTTTCGGACAGGGGTGTGCAATTTGTAGCCAGGTTTTGGAGAGCGTTTTGTATGAAGTTGGGGGTCACGTTGTCATTCTCCTCTGCCTATCACCCGGAATCTAACGGACAAACGGAACGCACCAACCAGTCATTGGAGCAGATTCTGAGATGCCTGGCCTCCTCCAGACAGGAAGACTGGTGTGAGGTATTGCCCATGGCAGAATTTGCATTCAACTGTCGGGTTAATCAGTCTACCGGAAAGCCTCCCTTTCTGGTCAATTATGGGTTTGTTCCGCAGTTTGGGGAATTTTCCCGTATGGATTCGGATTGCCCTGGTGCCGAGGGGATGGTACAACAATTAAAAACCCTCTGGAAGGAGGTACAGGGGAACATCTCCAAAGCCCAGAAGAAGTTCAAACATTTTGCAGACAGGAGGAGGGGGGTGGTTCCTGCGTTGACAGTGGGAGAAAAAGTCTGGTTGTCCACTCGTAACATCAAACTTAAAATACCCTCTATGAAGTTGGGCCCCAAATTTATTGGCCCATACAAGATTGTAGAGGTGATCAACCCGGTGGCATACAGATTACAGTTGCCCACCTCCTTCAAAATCTCTAACGTCTTCCACAGGTCCCTATTAAAACCTGTGGGGACAGTTAGAGAAGATCCCTCATCCGTGGCTCCACCAGTGTTGGTAGAGGGTCAACTGGAGTACGAGGTAGGGCGCATCATTGATTCGCGGTGGGTGCGCCGGAGACTTCAGTACCTTATACATTGGAAGGGATATTCCATTGAGGATCGATCGTGGGTTCCGGCCAGTTCGGTGCACGCTGATCGACTGGTGCGGGCTTTTCATGCCAGGTACCCTGAGAAACCTGGGGTCCAGTGGCCCCCCATTAAGAGGGGGGTACTGTCATGGTTAGGACATGGTTAATGTCCTGTTCTGACAGGGTTAACATTGCCGGCCTCTCTTTGGATCTGGGAGGGGTATTTATGCTCACTCCATACTGTCAGTTATACTGCTATTCTGGTGTGTCTGACCCCTGGTGTGTGTACTCTGCATTGTTTGTTTGCTTCCCGTGTATGACCCGGCTTGTTCCTTCACTCTAAACTCCGTCTCTCGTTTTTGGTACCATTGTCTTTTCTGGTTCTGACCTCATGGCTTGGCTATCGTTACTCTGTTACAGTTTACCCCTATTGTACCGTCTAATACCTGTCTAATACCTGTTCTGGTTTTCTGATCTATTGCTACGTCCTGACTAGAGTTCAGCGACTTTTGGTTTTTTAGGGTCGCGTTTCGTTTCGTGAAACCCGACTTTTCTAAAAGTCGGGTCGAGCAACATTGTCCGATCATAGGGAAAAGTCGGGGTCGTCCCGAAACACGAAACCCAATGTAAGTCAATGGGGAATAAAAGTCGGCAGTGAGAGGAGGACAGGAAACACACCTACAGTGCCCATTTGAATGCCAAAAGCAGTATTTCAACTTTGCAAGTGCTGTGATCCTGGGCAAGCAGGGGGGGCCCACTCGTTGGCGATGGCACTGGCACAGGGCCCATGATGGTACGGTGGTGTGTCTGATGGCGGGTGGGCCGAACCTGCACTTTCATCTGCAGCTTCCTCTTTGTCACTGTGTAAGATGGAACTGTATATGGGAAGGGTAACCTGAGTTTCATCAGGGTCAGATTCAGGCCGTGTAGCGTGCGAGGGGAATGTAGTGGTCTGGGTCAATGTACCAGCAGATTCATCGAGCAGTGGCTGGGCATCAGTGCACTTGTGTCGCCCCCAGGAGTACGGTCACCACAGTGGCATTACCTTCCTCCTAGGGAGTGTGATGTCATGCTTGGGAGCAACGAAGGATCTCTCTAGCAGGTTAACTGATTGGGCGGTTTTATTCCCACGAGTCATGACCCTCCAAACAGTGTTCATGAAGGGAAAGTGTTTGTTTTACGTGGGCAGTATGGTTGCAAAGCTGAACCTTAAAGGAATGTCCAGAAGGGCACCACCAGGAGTGGAGCCTACGGTTAAATTCGACTCCACCTGGGAAACCTCAACCATGCCAGCTACAGAAAAGATGCACACATTGCAAGCTTAATTCCGTTAACGAACGAGACTCCGTCATGCCCCGCAGTCCGAGTCCGGCTTACTAGAGGGACACGTGAGGCTCTGGCACATGAGATTGGCCAATAACTGGTGTGTCATGCCCTTACATGTCCATGGCTGCATGTGCGCTACACTGAAAAGGCCAGCGTTTGTCGCTTACAGGTGCAGATAACCCGCTGAACAACGTTAGTGATGGGGATCACTGATTACAATTATTACCCACGAACGATGATTTCCCAGTAAGTGCAGGTCAACCGCAGTTCCGGAATTAGGCCTAACCGTCATTCCTGAAAAAATGAAAAACTTACGTGTGCAAACCACAGGTGCTGTAGCTTGCTTAACAGCTCGCCAGCCGTTCTCACGCCCAGTATGGATTACACGTGATTGCACAAAGGTGAGAAAGGGTACCGTATCCCCAGATAACATGTATGGATAGCGTACACATTCAAAATATATGTCTATACATCAGGAGGCAGGCTCAAACGGTGTCAGGCCCAGTATGGATTGCACGTGATTGCACAAAGGTGAGAAAGGGTACCGTATCCCCGGATAACATGTATGGATAGCGTACACATTCAAAATATATGTCAATACATCAAGAGGCAGGCTCAGACGGTGTTAGGCCCAGTATGGCTTGCACGTGATTGCACAAAGGTGAGAAAGGGTACCGTATTCCCGGATAACATGTATGGATAGCGTACACATTCAAAATATATGTCTATACATCAGGAGGCAGGCTCAGACGGTGTTAGGCCCAGTATGGATTGCACGTGATTGCACAAGGGTTAGAAAGGGTACCGTATCCCCAGATAACATGTATGGATAGCGTACACATTCAAAATATATGTCTATACATCAGGAGGCAGGCTCAGACGGTGTCAGGCCCAGTATGGATTGCACGTGATTGCACAAAGGTTAGAAAGGGTACCGTATCCCCGGATAACATGTATGGATAGCGTACACATTCAAAATATATGTCTCAGGAGGCAGGCTCAGACGGTGTTAGGCCCAGTATGGATTGCACATGATTGCACAAAGGTTAGAAAGGGTACCGTATCCCCGGATAACATGTATGGATAGCGTACACATTCAAAATATATGTCTCAGGAGGCAGGCTCAGACGGTGTTAGGCCCAGTATGGATTGCACGTGATTGCACAAAGGTTAGAAAGGGTACCGTATCCCCAGATAACATGTATGGATAGCGTACACATTCAAAATATATGTCTCAGGAGGCAGACTCAGACGGTGTTAGGCCCAGTATGGATTGCACGTGATTGCACAAAGGTTAGAAAGGGTACCGTATCCCCAGATAAGATGTATGGATAGCGTACACATTCAAAATATATGTCTCAGGAGGCAGGCTCAGATGGTGTCAGGCACAGTATGGATTTGATGGCCCAGATTACACAGCGGAGGAGCAGGGAGAGGTAAAGATTGCAAATGCTGGGGCCCTGCCCAAGCAAGGGGGGCCCACTCGTGGGCGTCGGTACTGGCACTGGGCCCCTCATAGTACAGCGGTGTGTCTGATGGCGGGTGTGCACCACCACCGTCAGAGACACTTGATTGCACTATGAGGGACCCTGTGCCAGTGCCCGCACCCAAGAGTCGGCATACCCACCTGTCCAGGGCAACGGCACTCGCACGGTGTCATGCGCTAGGTGGTGACCCCGGCCATGGGGGGGAGGCAGCACAGTTAGGGAGTTTTAGAAAGTGGCATATGTTGATGTTGGACATTCAGCTGATGCAAAAGATGAAATAGGTGAAGTCCCAGGAAGAGGTGGACCAAAGCAAGCCATTTTTCTGTCACCCTATGTGTCATCAGGGGAAGGTGGGACAAAATCCTTGGAAACCCATGCATGGTTCATTTTATTGAAGGTTAGATCATCCACATTTTGGGTTGACAGACGGGTCCTTTTTTCTGTCAGGATTGATCCAGCTGCACTGAAGACTCTTTCCGATAGCACACTTGCAGCTGGGCAAGCGAACTCCTGTAAGGCATATTGTGCCAATTCAGGCCAGGTGTCCAGTTTAGCGGCCCAATAGTCAAAGGGTAATGACCTGTGTGGGAGAACATCGATATGGGAGGAAAAGTAGTTTGTTACCATAGTTGACAACTGCTGTCTCCTGTCACTTTCCATCGATGCAGTATTACCAGTTGTGTGAGCGGTATTTGAAAAATCAGTCCACAACATTGTCATGAAACCCCTGTCTCCAACGCCATTTCTGCTGTGTGCACCACGAACACCTCTGCCAAGCTGCCCCCGGCCCGTACGGCTCGTGTGAGAACCATCACCGCTGCTGTGTGCTGGGAATGCCTCAAGCAACCGATTTACCAGAGTTGCTTGTTTATTAGCCAACATTAGGTCAAGGTTCTCCTGTGGCATGATGTTTTGTAATTTGCCTTTATAGCGTGGATCCAGGATGCTGGCCAACCAGTAGTCGTCATCGTTCATCATTTTGGCAATGCGGGGGTCCCTTTTTAGGATCTGCAAGGCATAATCTGACATGTGGGCCAATGTTCCCGGTGTCAACGATGCACTGCGAGTGCTGGTTGGAGGAGCACTTTCTGGCAAATCCACATCCCTCCATTCACGCACAAACCCTGTACCAGACCTTGCCACGCCAACATTTTCACTTGCCCCACGAGATGCATCCTCCTCCCCTAAGTAATCGTCCCCATCATCATCCTCCTCCTCCTCTTCTTCCTCCACCTCGTCCAGGAGAGGTCCCTGAGCAGACAATGGCTGAATGTCATCAAGGATTCCCTCCTCCTCTTCCTCCTCATCAACATTGGCTGCAGACGCCTGCTCCTTAAGGTGCGTCAAAGTTTGCATGAGCAGACGCATAAGTGGGATGCTCATGCTTAGGATGGCGTCGTCTGCGCTTACCAGCCGTGTGCATTCCTCGAAACACTGAAGGACTTTACAGAGGTCTTTCAGCTTCGACCACTGCACACCTGTCAACTCCATGTCTGCTCTCAAAGTGCCTGGCCGTGTATCCTCCCACAAATGCATTATGGCCTGAATCTGCTCGCACAGCCGCTCCACCATGTGCAGGGTGGAGTTCCACCTTGTTGCAATGTCGATAATGAGGCGGTGGTTGGGAAGGTGGAGCAATCGCTGCAGCTTCTGCATACGAACGGAGTGTACAGGCGACCGGCGGATGTGCGCGCACAGTCTTCCCACCTTCTGGAGCAGGGCTGTTAACTCCGGATAATTTTTGAGGAAGCACTGCACCACCAGGTTCAAGGTGTGAGCCAAGCAAGGTATGTGGCTGAGTTTTGAAAGGGCTATGGCTGCCACAAAATTACGGCCGTTATCACTAACTACCTTGCCGCCTGCCTCAAGATGTACACTGCCCAGCCATGACTCAGTTTGTCGCTTCAAGTACTAGGCCAGCACCTCGGCGGTGTTTCTGTCGCCCAAACACATCATCTGCAACACAGCCTGCTGAAGCTTTCCACTAGCTGCTCGATAGGGGGACACATCGTGTGCAACAGTCGCAGCTGCAGATGGAGTGCTCGTACGACTGCGCTCTGTGGACGAGCTTTCGCTTCTGGAGGAGGAGGAGGAGGGTCGAACGCCTACAGCCAACTGTTTCCTATACCGTGGTCTAGGCAGCACTGTCCCACCACCGCTGTCCCCTGTGGACCCTGCATCCACCACATTAACCCAGTGCACAGTGATGGACACGTAACGGCCCTGGCCATACCGACTGGACCATGCATCAGTTGTGAGGTGCACCTTTCCGCTCACTGACTGCTTGAGTGCATGGACAATGCGGTCTTTCACATGATGGTGGAGGGCTGGGATGGCTTTGCGAGAGAAGAAGTGGTGACTGGGTAGGTCATAGCGTGGTACTGCATAGGCCATGAGTTCGCGGAAAGCTGTGCTTTCCACCAACCGAAAGGGCATCATCTAAAACGAGATTAGTTTGGCAATGTGGGCGTTCAAACCCAGTGTACGCGGATGAGAGACTGAGTACTTTCTTGACCTACTCATAGTGTCTGGGAGGGTGAGCTGGACTTGAGAGCTGCATATGGTGGAAGTAGCGGTGGACAGGGCGGACTGAGAGAGGGTTGATGATGGTGATGGAGTTGGTGTTCTTTCTGATGGCCTAGAATCAGTCTTTCGTTGATATAACAGTGGGATTCCCTGACTGCTGTGGCCTTGCAACGACACCTCAACATTTGCTGCTGTGCTAACCGGTGGGCTTACAGTGGGGGAAACAATGTAGCGTTGCTGACTACCTTCGTTGTGATCAGTTGCACATGTGGCACTTGAGGTTTGGTGTTGTGTCCACGCTTGCAAGTGCATGCTGGTTAAATGTCTAAGCATGCAACTGGTATTCAAACTTTTCAGATTTTTCCCTCGGCTAAAGGTCTTTGCGCACTTCTTACAGATAACCTTGGCCTGATCATGAGGATTTTGTTCAAAAAAGTGCCACACTGCACTCTTCCTACTTTGGCAGACATTTTGCGGCCTAGCACGCTGTGATCTTTTGACCCTCTGGACAAGCTGTCCAGCAACTCTTTTTATGTTTGGAACCTGTCTTTGGAGTGCTACGGGCCTGCCAGATAACAGCTGTTGCGATGTCGATGTCTGCTGTGGATGCTCCTCATCTGAGCTATTGGAAGCAGCACCCTCTTCCCCCAATGGATGCCAATCTGGGTCAACAACCAGGTCATCCATCACCTCCTCTTCTTTGTCATGTGCACCTTCTTCTGTGTCACCGTGTATGGTGGTATAGTGTGCGGGAAGGGGCACCTGAGTCTCATCAGGGTCAGAATCTGGCTCTGTACACTGCGAGGACAATGTAGTGCTCTGAGTGAATGTACCAGCAGAATCATCCATCAGCGGCTGTGCATCAGTGCACTCCATGTCAGATTCATCTTGGCCTGGGTAATTCACCATTTGACTTGATAATCCAGGCATGGTATGTGAAAACAGCTCCATGGAGTAATCAGTAGTATGGCCTGCGTCATCCTTCAATCTTGGTTGGGGTGAAGGACACAAGGAAAGGTGTGGTTCATGAACATGAGCCTCCAATGACGACTCAGTGCTTTTACTTTTTACAACTGAAGAAGAGGAGGCGATAGAGCTGGAGGCTGAGTCAGCAATGTAAGACAAAACTTTTTCCTGATGCTCTGGCTTTAAAAGCGGTTTGCCAACTCCTAGAAAACTAAGCGTTCGAGGCCTTATGTAGCCAGACGATGACGCAGGCTCAACACCTCCTGCATTCGGTCCTATTTTGCTCTTGCCACTACCATCAGATCCACCACCAACACCATCATTACCAGCTGCCAACCCCCGCCCAATTCCACGGCCTCTTCCACCAGCCTTCCTCATTTTTGGTAGAAATGTAGACAAAATCCAACAAACTATATAGTAATGTAAAACAAGGTACAAGGTGTCTATAGGACAGGGGAGATTTTGAATTTCTGCAGACACTTGTGGACACTGGACACTTGTGGATTGTGTGAGGCCCAATGAATATCTGAGCGCTATGTGACAGGCTCGACGGCACAGCTGTGACCAAAGTGACGAGAGGATAAGGGAGATTTTGAATCTCTGCACACACTTTTGGACACTGGACACTTGTGGATTGTGTGAGGCCCAATGAATATCTGAGCGCTATGTGACAGGCTCGATGGCACAGCTGTGACCAAACTGACGAGAGGATAAGGGAGATTTTGAATCTCTGCACACACTTTTGGACACTGGCCACTTGTGGATTGTGTGAGGCCCAATGAATATCTAAGCGCTATGTGACAGGCTCGATGGCACAGCTGTGACCAAAGTGACGAGAGGATAAGGGAGATTTTGAATCTCTGCACACACTTTTGGACACTGGACACTTGTGGATTGTGTGAGGCCCAATGAATATCTGAGCGCTATGTGACAGGCTCGATGGCACAGCTGTGACCAAAGTGACGAGAGGAAAAGGGAGATTTTGAATCTCTGCGCACACTTTTGGACACTGGACACTTGTGGATTGTGTGAGGCCCAATGAATATCTGAGCGCTATGTGACAGGCTCGATGGCACAGCTGTGACCAAAGTGACGAGAGGATAAGGGAGATTTTGAATCTCTGCGCGCACTTTTGGACACTGGACACTTGTGGATTGTGTGAGGCCCAATGAATATCTGAGCGCTATGTGACAGGCTCGATGGCACAGCTGTGACCAAAGTGACGAGAGGATAAGGGAGATTTTGAATCTCTGCACACACTTTTGGACACTGGACACTTGTGGATTGTGTGAGGCCCAATGAATATCTGAGCGCTATGTGACAGGCTCGATGGCACAGCTGTGACCAAAGTGACGAGAGGATAAGGGAGATTTTGAATCTCTGCACACACTTTTGGACACTGGACACTTGTGGATTGTGTGAGGCCCAATGAATATCTGAGCGCTATGTGACAGGCTCGATGGCACAGCTGTGACCAAAGTGACGAGAGCATAAGGGAGATTTTGAATCTCTGCACACACTTTTGGACACTGGACACTTGTGGATTGTGTGAGGCCCAATGAATATCTGAGCGCTATGTGACAGGCTCGATGGCACAGCTGTGACCAAAGTGACGAGAGGATAAGGGAGATTTTGAATCTCTGCGCACACTTTTGGACACTGGACACTTGTGGATTGTGTGAGGCCCAATGAATATCTGAGCGCTATGTGACAGGCTCGATGGCACAGCTGTGACCAAAGTGACGAGAGGATAAGGGAGATTTTGAATCTCTGCGCACACTTTTGGACACTGGACACTTGTGGATTGTGTGAGGCCCAATGAATATCTGAGCGCTATGTGACAGGCTCGATGGCACAGCTGTGACCAAAGTGACGAGAGGATAAGGGAGATTTTGAATCTCTGCACACACTTTTGGACACTGGACACTTGTGGATTGTGTGAGGCCCAATGAATATCTGAGCGCTCTGTGACAGGCTCGATGGCACAGCTGTGACCAAAGTGACGAGAGGATAAGGGAGATTTTGAATCTCTGCGCACACTTTTGGACACTGGACACTTGTGGATTGTGTGAGGCCCAATGAATATCTGAGCGCTATGTAACAGGCTCGATGGCACAGCTGTGACCAAAGTGACGAGAGGATAAGGGAGATTTTGAATCTCTGAGCACACTTTTGGACACTGGACACTTGTGGATTGTGTGAGGCCCAATGAATATCTGAGCGCTATGTGACAGGCTCGATGGCACAGCTGTGACCAAAGTGACGAGAGGATAAGGGAGATTTTGAATCTCTGCGCGCACTTTTGGACACTGGACACTTGTGGATTGTGTGAGGCCCAATGAATATCTGAGCTCTATGTGACAGGCTCGATGGCACAGCTGTGACCAAAGTGACGAGAGGATAAGGGAGATTTTGAATCTCTGCACACACTTTTGGACACTGGACACTTGTGGATTGTGTGAGGCCCAATGAATATCTGAGCGCTATGTGACAGGCTCGATGGCACAGCTGTGACCAAAGTGACGAGAGGATAAGGGAGATTTTGAATCTCTGCACGCACTTTTGGACACTGGACACTTGTGGATTGTGTGAGGTCCAATGAATATCTGAGCGCTATGTGACAGGCTCGATGGCACAGCTGTGACCAAAGTGACGAGAGGATAAGGGAGATTTTGAATCTCTGCGCGCACTTTTGGACACTGGACACTTGTGGATTGTGTGAGGCCCAATGAATATCTGAGCGCTATGTGACAGGCTCGATGGCACAGCTGTGACCAAAGTGACGAGAGGATAAGGGAGATTTTGAATCTCTGCACACACTTTTGGACACTGGACACTTGTGGATTGTGTGAGGCCCAATGAATATCTGAGCGCTATGTGACAGGCTCGATGGCACAGCTGTGACCAAAGTGACGAGAGGATAAGGGAGATTTTGAATCTCTGCACACACTTTTGGACATTGGACACTTGTGGATTGTGTGAGGCCCAATGAATATCTGAGCGCTATGTGACAGGCTCGATGGCACAGCTGTGACCAAAGTGACGAGAGGATAAGGGAGATTTTGAATCTCTGCACACACTTTTGGACACTGGACACTTGTGGATTGTGTGAGGCCCAATGAATATCTGAGCGCTATGTGACAGGCTCGATGGCACAGCTGTGACCAAAGTGACGAGAGGATAAGGGAGATTTTGAATCTCTGCGCACACTTTTGGACACTGGACACTTGTTGATTGTGTGAGGCCCAATGAGTATCTGAGCGCTATGTGACAGGCTCGATGGCACAGCTGTGACCAAAGTGACGAGAGGATAAGGGAGATTTTGAATCTCTGCACTCACTTTTGGACACTGGACACTTGTGGATTGTGTGAGGCCCAATGAATATCTGATCGCTATGTGACAGGCTCGATGGCACAGCTGTGACCAAAGTGAGGAGAGGATAAGGGAGATTTTGAATCTCTGCACACACTTTTGGACACTGGACACTTGTGGATTGTGTGAGGCCCAATGAATATCTGAGCGCTATGTGACAGGCTCGATGACACAGCTGTGACCAAAGTGACGAGAGGATAAGGGAGATTTTGAATCTCTGCACACACTTTTGGACACTGGACACTTGTGGATTGTGTGAGGCCCAATGAATATCTGAGCGCTATGTGACAGGCTCGATGGCACAGCTGTGACCAAAGTGACGAGAGGATAAGGGAGATTTTGAATCTCTGCGCACACTTTTGGACACTGGACACTTGTGGATTGTGTGAGGCCCAATGAATATCTGAGCGCTATGTGACAGGCTCGATGGCACAGCTGTGACCAAAGTGACGAGAGGATAAGGGAGATTTTGAATCTCTGCGCACACTTTTGGACACTGGACACTTGTGGATTGTGTGAGGCCCAATGAATATCTGAGCGCTATGTGACAGGCTCGATGGCACAGCTGTGACCAAAGTGATGAGAGGATAAGGGAGATTTTGAATCTCTGCGCGCACTTTTGGACACTGGACACTTGTGGATTGTGTGAGGCCCAATGAATATCTGAGCTCTATGTGACAGGCTCGATGGCACAGCTGTGACCAAAGTGACGAGAGGATAAGGGAGATTTTGAATCTCTGCACACACTTTTGGACACTGGACACTTGTGGATTGTGTGAGGCCCAATGAATATCTGAGCGCTATGTGACAGGCTCGATGGCACAGCTGTGACCAAAGTGACGAGAGGATAAGGGAGATTTTGAATCTCTGCACACACTTTTGGACACTGGACACTTGTGGATTGTGTGAGGCCCAATGAATATCTGAGCGCTATGTGACAGGCTCGATGGCACAGCTGTGACCAAAGTGACGAGAGGATAAGGGAGATTTTGAATCTCTGCGCGCACTTTTGGACACTGGACACTTGTGGATTGTGTGAGGCCCAATGAATATCTGAGCGCTATGTGACAGGCTCGATGGCACAGCTGTGACCAAAGTGACGAGAGGATAAGGGAGATTTTGAATCTCTGCACACACTTTTGGACACTGGACACTTGTGGATTGTGTGAGGCCCAATGAATGTCTGAGCGCTATGTGACAGGCTCGATGGCACAGCTGTGACCAAAGTGACGAGAGGATAAGGGAGATTTTGAATCTCTGCACACACTTTTGGACACTGGACACTTGTGGATTGTGTGAGGCCCAATGAATATCTGAGCGCTATGTGACAGGCTCGATGGCACAGCTGTGACCAAAGTGACGAGAGGATAAGGGAGATTTTGAATCTCTGCGCACACTTTTGGACACTGGACACTTGTTGATTGTGTGAGGCCCAATGAATATCTGAGCGCAATGTGACAGGCTCGATGGCACAGCTGTGACCAAAGTGACGAGAGGATAAGGGAGATTTTGAATCTCTGCACACACTTTTGGACACTGGACACTTGTGGATTGTGTGAGGCCCAATGAATATCTGAGCGCTATGTGACAGGCTCGATGGCACAGCTGTGACCAAAGTGAGGAGAGGATAAGGGAGATTTTGAATCTCTGCACACACTTTTGGACACTGGACACTTGTGGATTGTGTGAGGCCCAATGAATATCTGAGCGCTATGTGACAGGCTCGATGGCACAGCTGTGACCAAAGTGACGAGAGGATAAGGGAGATTTTGAATCTCTGCACACACTTTTGGACACTGGACACTTGTGGATTGTGTGATGCCCAATGAATATCTGAGCGCTATGTGACAGGCTCGATGGCACAGCTGTGACCAAAGTGATGAGAGGATAAGGGAGATTTTGAATCTCTGCGCACACTTTTGGACACTGGACACTTGTGGATTGTGTGAGGCCCAATGAATATCTGAGCGCTATGTGACAGGCTCGATGGCACAGCTGTGACCAAAGTGACGAGAGGATAAGGGAGATTTTGAATCTCTGTGCACACTTTTTGACACTGGACACTTGTGGATTGTGTGAGGCCCAATGAATATCTGAGCGCTATGTGACAGGCTCGATGGCACAGCTGTGACCAAAGTGACGAGAGGATAAGGGAGATTTTGAATCTCTGCACACACTTTTGGACACTGGACACTTGTGGATTGTGTGAGGCCCAATGAATATCTGAGCGCTATGTGACAGGCTCGATGGCACAGCTGTGACCAAAGTGACGAGAGGATAAGGGAGATTTTGAATCTCTGCGCACACTTTTGGACACTGGACACTTGTGGATTGTGTGAGGCCCAATGAATATCTGAGCGCTATGTGACAGGCTCGATAGCACAACTGTGACCAAAGTGACGAGAGGATAAGGAAGATTTTGAATCTCTGCGCACACTTTTGGACACTGGACACTTGTGGATTGTGTGAGTTCCAATGAATATCTGAGCGCTATGTGACAGGCTCGATGGCACAGCTGTGACCAAAGTGACGAGAGGATAAGGGAGATTTTGAATCTCTGCGCACACTTTTGGACACTGGACACTTGTGGATTGTGTGAGGCCCAATGAATATCTGAGCGCTATGTGACAGGCTCGATGGCACAGCTGTGACCAAAGTGACTACAGGATAAGGGAGATTGGATTGCTTTTAAAAAAGCAGTTTGCGGAGCAGTGGGTAAACAGCAATGCCAGCCTGTCAGGAAGCCTTAAAAGGCAGCCCAACAACCAACACCACTGATACACCACAATATAGCCTCCCCTTGCACTGCACACACAGTGACTTGTGTGTTGTGCAGGCCAAATTGCTATCAGCAGAAGCAGTTTTTTTTTCTTCTCAGCAGGACAAAAAAAAAAATTGGGATTGCTTTTAAAAAAGCAGTTTGCGGAGCAGTGGGTAAACAGCAATGCCAGCCTGTCAGGAAGCCTTAAA
This sequence comes from Dendrobates tinctorius, assembly GCF_039654945.1. Lineage (NCBI taxonomy): Eukaryota > Metazoa > Chordata > Amphibia > Anura > Dendrobatidae > Dendrobates > Dendrobates tinctorius. Next base: position 5,201,797 of record NW_027361747.1, read on the forward strand.
AGGCAGCCCAACAAGCAACACCACTGATACACCACAATATAGCCTCCCCTTGCACTGCACACACAGTGACTTGTGTGTTGTGCAGGCCAAATCGCTAGCAGCAGAAGCAGTTTTTTTGTCTTCTTCCCTGCCTAACGCTCTCCCTACAGAATCAGCAGCAACCTCTCCCTATACTGAGATCGGCAGAAGTAAGATGGCGGTCGGCGTGCACGCCCTTTTGTACCCCCTGTGACGCCCACCAAAGCAAGCCAATCACTTGCATGCCCTTCTGAAAGATGGTGGTGACCCCTGCCTATGTCATCACGTTGCCCACAGTGTCCGTGGATCCGGATTGGCTGTAAAAGAGCGCAAAACAAACTTTTGAAACGCGACTTTGGCGCGTAAGTCGCCGACCTCGTGGCCGACCTCATCCTAGGGTCGGGTTTCGTTTCATGAAACCCGACTTTGCCAAAAGTCGGCGACTTTTGAAATTTTTCGACCTGTTTCGCTCAACTCTAGTCCTGACTATTCTTTCTGTCTAAGCCCTTTGGTACTGTCCTGCTATCTCGTGCTTTGACCCGGCTTGATCTGGTGTCTGTCTCTGTCTATGCTCCTTGGTAACATTGTCCTGTAGTTACCCTTCTAGGAGTTTCCCTGCAGCTCCTAGCTCTGTGGAGCTTAGGCCACGCCCCCAGCAGTCACGTGATTCAGGTCCTGGAGCATGCATTGTCACCACTGCTGCTCGCTCCGCAGGTATCTTTGTGCACAGTCTTTGTACTCAGGACACGCGCCCTGGCTCAGTGAGCAAGTGCAGTGCGGTGTTCCTGACATTTTTGCTATCAGAAGTGTTGGACATTATTTTTGTAGGGTTTTTTCAGGTTGCAGACAGTGTCTTTCCTTTCTAGTTAGTTTGAGCCGGATCGTTTGCTCAGCCTATTTTCCTACCTGTGTTTGCGTTTTCATCTTGTTTCACCGTCAATACATGTGTGGGGGTTGTCTATTCCTTTGGGGTCTGCTCTGGGGCAGTTAGTTTTCCCTTTTCTTGCTTTAGGTTTATTTAGTCCTCCGGCCATGACGAGGCGTCTAGGTTCATTGTAGGCACACTCCTCGGCTGCTGCTAGTTGTGTGGTAAGATCAGGGATCTGCAATCTGCATAGTTACCAACCTCTCTGGTTTTTCTCAGCTTAGCATGTTTAGGTTTTCTCCTCCTCGGTGACCCATTAATAACAGACTGTGAAAAATGAGGATGAATGAACTCATGGAGATCAACATGCAACACTGCGGAGACACCATCACATGTTTCTCAATGCAGTGATTCTAGGGCAATGCCCCCACCCTTATGGGAAATATGTAAATATATGCAAAACACAAGCCGCTGAGACACCATCACATGTTTCTCAACGCAAGCAATGACTAGCCAGGTCTTTCCCCGGGAGGGAACAACCACGGGAAGGGCAGTCTCCAATGAAGGAAACCACCTATGCCAAAACATGGTATCCATCCACAGACAGCTGTTTCTGGGTATTTCCTATTCCTTTGAGGGGTATTGATGCTACTCCTTTGGTGGAATAAACCTCAGTTTTGGACCCAGGTGACAATGCGAGTTGCCCCAGACCACCAAGAAAATTGTAAATTTTTGGTGCTGCATAATTTGCATGATACTATTGTTCTGGGTTTTCCTTGGTTGCAAACTCATAATCCAGTTTTGGATTGGAAATCTGGGTCTGTGGTGAGTTGGGGTTGTCAGTGTGTTCTTAGGGACGCTCCTGTTTTCTCCACCTCTCCTCAGTCTCATGATATTCCTGATTATCTAGCTGATTTTTCTGATGTATTTAGTGAGAGCAAGTCTGCGTCTTTGCCTCCTCATAGGAGCTATGACTGTGCAATTGAGTTGATTCCTGGGTGTAAATTTCCCAAGGGTCGGCTTTTCAACTTAACTGTACCCGAACATGATGCTATGCGATCCTATATTAAGGAGTCATTGGAGAAGGGTCATATTAGACCATCCTCATCACCTTTAGGTGCTGTTTTTTTTTATATGGCCAAGAAAGATGGTTCATTAAGACCGTGTATAGATTATCGTTCCCTTAACAAGATGACAGTTAAATATCAGTACCCGTTACCTCTGATGTCTGATTTATTCTCCAGAGTTAAGAGTGCCTGCTGGTTTACTAAGCTTGACCTCAGGGGACATATAATCTTATTCGCATCAAGCACGGGGATGAATGGAAGACGGCGCTTAATACTCCGGAGGGACATTTTGAGTACCTGGTGATGCCTTTTGGGCTCACTAATGCCCCTTCTGTCTTCCAGTTCTTTATGAATGATATTTTCCGTGACTTTGTGGATAAGTTTTTGATCATCTATCTGGATGATATTTTGATCTTTTCTAGTGATTGGGATTCTCATGTGGAACACGTCCGGACTGTATTCCGGATTTTGAGGGAGAATTCCCTGTTTGCTAAGGGATCAAAATGCCTCTTTTGTGTACAGAGGATTTCATTTTTGGGATTTATCCTATCTCCATCGACTATTGAAATGGACCCAGCCAAGGTACAGGCCATTTATGATTGGGTTCAGCCTACGTCTTTGAAGGCCCTCCAGAAGTTTTTGGGTCTTGCTAATTTCTATCGTAAATTTATAGGTAATTTTTCTGGTATTGTCAAATCACTGACTGATCTGACCAAGAAGGGCGCTGATGTGCTGAATTGGTCTCTTGAGGCTATCTCAGCATTTCAGGAGCTTAAGCGGAGATTTACTTCAGCTCCAGATTTACAGCAACCCGATGTCTCACTTCCATTTCAGGTAGAGGTAGATGCTTCTGAGATTGGGGCAGGAGCTGTTTTGTCCCAGAAAGACCCTGTGACTTATAAGATGAATCCCTGTGCCTTCTTTTCTCGAAAGTTCTCTCCATCTGAACGCAACTATGATGTGGGGAATCGGGAATTGTTGGCCATGAAGTGGGCATTTGAGGAGTGGAGACCTTGGTTGGAGGGAGCTAGACATGAAGTTGTGGTCCTCACCGATCACAAGAATTTGATTTATTTGGAGTCGGCCAAACGCTTGAATCCTAGACAGGCTAGATGGGCCTTGTTTTCCCGCGTTTTAATTTTGTGGTCTCTTTTCTTCCGGGCACTAAGAATGTTAAGGCAGACGCCCTTTCTAGGAGATTCTTTGCCGATTCTCTTAGTGTGACCGAGCCTACTACCATCCTAGGTGAAGGGGTAGTTCTTTCTGCCATTTCGCCCGATTTGAGACGTGCCCTGGAGGAATTTCAGGAGGATAAACCTGAGCGTTGCCCTATGGGAAAATTGTATGTTCCTGACCAGTGAAGAAAGAGAGTGATGTCTGAAATTCATTGCTCCGCATTGGCTGGTCATCCAGGTATTTTTGGTACCAGAGATTTGGTGAGTCGGTCCTTTTGGTGGCCTGCCTTATCTCGTGACATCAGGAATTTTGTACAGTCCTGTGGGACTTGTTCTCGGTCTAAACCCTGTTCTCGTTCTAGTGGGTTGCTGATGCCCTTGCCGGTGCCCAAGAGGTCATGGACCCATATCTCAATGGATTTTATTTCTGATCTTCCTGTCTCTCAGAGAATGACTGTTATCTGGGTGATTTGTGATAGATTTTCGAAGATGGTCCATCTTGTACCACTCCCAAAGTTGCCATCTTCCGCTGAGTTGGTGCCCTTGTTTTTGCAACAGGTGGTTCGGTTACATTGGATTCCTGAGAACATTGTGTCCGACAGAGGAGTCCAGTTTGTTTCCAGATTCTGGAAAGCCTTTTGCTCCAATCTGGGAATTCAGTTATCCTTCTCCTCTGCGTTTCATCCCCAGACCAATGGACAGACTGAGACGACGAACCAGACCTTGGAGTCTTATTTGAGATGTTTTATATCTGCTGATCAGAATGATTGGGTCTCGTTTTTACCTTTGGCCGAATTCGCACTGAACAATAGAGCTAGTTCTGCCACTTTGATGTCACCCTTTTTCTGTAATTTTGGGTTTCATCCTCGATTCTCTTCAGGGCAAGTGGAATCTTCATCCTGCCCAGGTGTGGACACTGTGGTTAAGAGAATGCAGCAGATATGGGACCAAGTGGTGGATAAGTTGTCACTCTCTCAGGAAAAGGTCCAGCGATTTTCCAACTGGCATAGGACCATTGGTCCCCGGTTTAAAGTGGGTGATATGGTTTGGTTGTCATCTAAGAATATTCCTATGAAGGTTGCATCTCCTAAGTTTAAGCCAAGATTTATTGGGTCTTATAGGATTTTGGAAATTCTTAATCCTGTTTCATTTCGATTGGCTCTTCCAGTTACGTTCAAGATCCATAACGTATTTCACAAATCTCTGTTGAAGAGGTTTGTTGAGCCAGTGGTTCCTGTGGTGGCACCTCCTGACCCTGTGTTGGTTGAGGGCAATGTGGAATATGAGGTAGAGAAAATATTGGATTTTCGTTTGATTAGACGGAGACTTGGGGCCGGCACGAGACACCTCCATAGGTTCACAGGGTGTAAGCTCCTGAGCGGGAAATCTTAGTGGCTCGGAGAAGGTGGGAGCCAAGTTAACCCTTCGTCTGGATTGCGCACGTTCCAGCCCGCGCTCCGTAAACCGGAGATCAATGCAGGTGGAGATGGCAATCAATTCCTCCAGACTTGTGGGGACCTCTCTGGTTGCTAGAGCATCTTTGACATGCTCCGCTAACCCTCTCCAAAACACAGGGCTGAGTGCTTTATCAGGCCACTCCAGTTCGGAAGCCAATGTCCGGAATCGTACTCTGTTATCTCTACAGAGACACTTGGAACATAAATGTAAGTACTGAGCCTGTTGAACTCACAGGTCTCAGAGAACTGCACGCACGGTATATGGTCACAGGAGCTGACCCCAAAGCAGAGGGTCAGGGTCCCTCTAGACCTACCGTGTGTGCGGCGTCGCTACCGCGGATGCCCACAGGTGCTGCTGGTTGCAGTGTGGTGACTGACTCAGCTGCTATACGACAGTGCCCAGAGGAGGCGCACTGTCGGACGCTAGTTAGGTGAAGATATGCACTGTGGCCTGTATCATGCCACTGACTGGCGCTGACTCTAATACCAAGTCCCTATCCACACACGTAATATCAGCGCGGTCCATGCCCTGGAAGTCTTCACATGCAGGACACACTTCTGGGGCATAGACCATGCTGAAAAATATTGACGCATGCGCAGTACCGATTATATGCTTTGCCCTTCAATGTGCAAGCGCAGAAAACTACGGCATCTGTGATATTCACAGATGAAGATTACGTTTAGCAAGCCGAGGAGGGGGGAGAAGGCGAATAATTCCTGCCCATCGGACAGGACCGCAGCGATTTCCATACATCTCCACCAAGATAAAAAAGGTATTTATGCATCAAAGGTGCGGGGTCGGGAGGAATCAAAAGTCCTTATAGAATCCTTATGGGATGCACAATTGGGTGATATCTTTACATGATATCACTAAAAATGGGTGACAGATTCTCTTTAAATGAGCTGTAGCATCATAAACCCGTTCCACCCCTGTCCAGCAAAAGCTCTGTTCATTTTGAAGGAGTTTGGCAAAATTGTCTTGAAAACACCTAAAGTCACTAAATCACTAAACATTTTGCACAAAGTTTCCCTGACTTCTGGCAAAAACTTGCTGAATTGGTTGTATAACCTTTTGTCTGGATTAAAAAAGAATGGCAACTAGATCTGTTTTTTTAACTTGAATGACTATGGAAAATGGGTCATACTTAGAGATGAGTGGATCAATTTGTTTATTATAGAGTTCAAGTTGAATTTCCTGACATTTGCAAATTCAGATATTTTGAGATTTGATTTGCATTTTGCAAAAAATAAATAACTTGCTCAACACTATTGCTGAAGTATCTGAGAGCAGGTTAACTTCATTTTGTGTTGCTGAAAGGGGGCTTTCCCATGGTGCCCTTTAGGTAAGACATCTAGATTATCCTACCTTATAGAGTGGTAGCAGTGGTTGTCAGTACCTGTTCCATCACAGATCAGTAGTTCCTAGTGGAACACAGTTTGTACAGCAGAGACATTTTCCTTCTGCAGAGTCACTGAGTAAGTCTTTTTCTCAGGTAGAGTGTAAGCTATTATAGTCAGCTGGGTCTTCTCTATCACTTTCGCCTGTAGAATATAAGCTCTTATGGTCAACAAGGTCCAATCTTTCTCTCGTCTGTGTAGTGTAAAGTCTTATGATCAGCAAGGTCCTTTCTCTCCTATAAACTAAGCTTTTATGGTCAATTATGTCTTCTCCCTCTCCTGTAGAATGTAATTTCCTATGGTCAGCAGGATTTTCTCTCTCTTTCTCTGTCTCTCTCTTCTTCTCCCATGTGTATTTTCTGAGTAATTACAAGCTTTCCAATAATGAGATTTGTACAAATTTATTTGCCGCAAATCAAATTTTGGGGGAACATTCAGCTAAGACAGCAAATTCAAATGTCAAAAAAATTAATTCAGCTCTAGTCAGAATGGATGGTCTTTCATTATGTTATCCACTAATGGACCCATTTTTTTCACACTGTGCATGACCAACACACAATAGGTGTTCATAGACATTTCTAGTAAAAACAGATAAGTTAAATTAAAACAAAAGCGGATGCAAAACTGAAACCAAAGTGTTCATTTTTAGAAAGATCCCTTTTCTTTTTAAAGATGGATTCATTCAAAAATTGAAACATTCAATTTTGCTCCTTTTGTAATGGATGCAGATTTCCTTTTATTGCTGAATCTTTTTGAAAGGAATGAAAATTAAACATGTAAACAAAACCTTAGTTGAAAATGAGGTAGAAACTGAACTGTCATATTTTAAAAACTGGATAAAACCTGGATTATCCAGGCTTTTAAAAGTTCATAGCATAGCAAGCCAAATCAGATCTCATACTCTGCACTGAAGAGGCGCAATACCCCGAAACACCGTGTTAGGGTGGACGGATTGCACTGAATAAAATACTGTATTTTTCAGACTATAGCATAAGACACACTTTTTTCTTCCAAGGAAGAAAGGAAAATGGGGGGTGTGTCTTACAGTCCCGATGTACCAGCCGGCTCTGGCTGTGGTGGGTAGGGGAGTGAGCAGCATCGACAGAGCAGCGGGTTACAGGAGGCTGGAGCCGGCGACTGTGGCTAACTCCTGTGCCCGCTGCTAAAGAGAAATGAATATTCACTGTATTCGCCACCCATGGATGAGAAGGGCAAAGAATATTAATTTCTCTTTAATAGCTTCTTGGCATGATTGACCCCCAACCCCCTGGTTTGCATGGCCCCATCAGAAAACATAAAAAACAGACCATTACACTTACCGTCCTGGCGCTCACTTGCAGCGTCCTGCTCTGATGCCAGCAGCTACTTTATGCTTGTAAGCAGCGCATGGCAGGGACATCATGCGCTGCTTGCAAGCCAGAGAGCAGCTGCCAGAATACTCACTGCACTGCATGCCGGGACTATGAGAGCAGAGAGCAGTGAGTATTTATTGCTCTTCAGTAGAGCGCAGTGTCAGCCGCTGGCTTCCTGCTGCTGCCGGCGGTCACGTGTGACGCTACTTCAGAGAAATGAATATTCATCTCTCTCCACACCCAGAGAGATGAATATTCATTTCTCTTAAGTAGCTGCACATGTGGCCTCCGGCAGCTGCAGGAAGGCTTCGACTGACACTCTGCGCTCAACTGATGAGCAATCAATACTCACTGCTGTCTACGTGCACAGTCCCAGCGTGCAGAGCAGTGAGTATTCTGGCAACTGTGCTCTGCTTGTGAGCAGCACATGATATCACCTGATAATTTTTTGGATCATGGCAGATGCGGTCTTGCAGCCAATCAATGACTACTTATCATGTTCAACTTTTACAATTTTGTCATAAAGGTCCTTTCTGTTAATGGCACCTCATCACCAGTAGACACAGTTCGGAGATATTGCGGTATGACATCAGTCGTGGAGGTAAGTATACCATTTTATTTTATTTTGGGCTGCTTGCTGAGATATTAATGAGGAGCTGTGAATGCAGTATAGTATACTATGGGGGTAGCATGATGGCTCAGTGGTTAACACTGTTCCTTTGCAAAGCTGGAGTCCCGGGCTCAAATCCCACCAAGGTCAACATCTGCAAGGAGTTTGCATGTTCTTCCTTTGTTTGTGTTGGCTTCCTATCACTTTCCAAATGCATACTTGTAGGAAATTTAGATTCTGAGCTCCAATTGGGGACAGTGACGATAATGCCAAAAAGTGCTGTAGAATATAATGGTGCTATATAAGAAAAGCATTATGAAGAAATAATAAATAATATTCTGCCTGTGTATCTTCCCTTTTCAATCTGATTTTATTTGGTTTTCCTCTATTTTTATTCAAGTATATTTTGTTTTATTTGTATTGCTATAAATGACCAATAACACCTAATAAAACTATGATAACTGTCAAGATGTAGTTTATATTTTCTCATTATATGTCATTATTATATTGCCTACAATAGCTTTATTACAAGGTAGTTGTTTTTAAAGCAAACTCTTTTGTTGTTAAATGTGTTTGCTATTTTGTATCTCATTTAAGCATTGCTTTAGGCTGATTTTAAATATGTGAAATGTCCGATTTTTTCTTCACATGATATAGAGTATATATGATACAAACTGAACTCTCTCTACATATTATTTATTCTGACACATTTCCCCAGGGGTGGAACTGTAACTTCCTCAAGAGCTTTTCAAGAATATATTTTAATAAGTGAAACAAACACTTTTTTGCTTTTTCACTGTCTGGACAACATCTCCAATAACAATCAAAACATGGGAAGAATGTTAATGTGTGGTGAGAGATTCCATTGAAGGCAACCTCTGGGACTATTTATCACTGCACAACAACATCAGCAATAACACAGAGCAACATCAGGATGTGCTCTGTAGAAAAATGTACATGACAATGCAAAATTAGACTGTGTTTGTTTTAAAAATGTGTGTGCATTTTCAATGGATTGTATAAAAAAGATAAAGTAATAACAGAAATAGAAGGTAGAATAATCAATAAAATGAGACAGTAATGACCCTACAGCATGTGTCTCAGTGGCCATACAAACTCAATAGGAGTAGTTTGAAAAAACAACCTTAGACCTTACAATTGATAAAATATTGTTCTCCTGAACCATAATCATTTTAGTCTAAAGTTTACAGGCATTCATAAAGTCATTCATGTTTAATAATGATGGAAGAAAAGTGAATCATCTTTCCAAGATGTTCTTAGTGAGAAACATCATTTGAATCTTCAAATGCCAACAACTAGGCTACATCGGGAGTCAGTGGCCGCCACAGCAGCCCTACAAAGCTTCTACTTCTGGCATCCCTGGCCTCCTAATAAAAGTAGCCACCAGGGATTTCTCTTTAGTTAGGTCAAGGTTTACACAGCTTTACTCAGTCTAGAACTACCGATGTAGCCGCTGCACCAGAGTTCTGTAATTTTTTTGTTCAACACTACCAATGAATTTTTCACCAACAAGTACTTTGCAAAAATAAACGTTTTTCAGTTTTTAAAGGTACTCAAAAATAGAGGTTGACCATTAGGTTTATCCCATCAGATTTTTCTACTGGTTAATGAGAATTCATGATTTAGATGAAGGAATTGAGGGTAAACTAATAGCTAATACTAGAGAAGAGAGAGAGAGGATTCAAAAAGATATAAATAAACTGGAGAAGTGGGCTGCAACTAACAGAATGGTTTTTACCAGGAAAAAAAGCAAAGTACTACTTCTGGGCAATAAAAATGAAAAAAGCATATACAGAATGGGAGGAATAGGGCTAAGCAACAGCACATGTGAAAAAGACTTGGGTATACTAATAGATCACAGATTAAATATGAGTCAACAGTGTGATGCAGCAGCAAAAAAAGGCAAATGCAATTCTAGGATGTATTAACAGAAGCAAGTAAGATGTATATATTTGTACTGTGTTAGCCAGTAGATATAAAAATATTAAGAATTGAGAGTCCCCAGTGGTTGATAACTTTTAATGGCTAACACATTGCAAGTTTTCGAGACTACTCAGGTCTCTTTATCAGACATTGATTAATGCAAAATCTGAAGAATCACATATTTATGCCCAACACAGAACACAGAAAAAATGCAATAGATAAGACAAGTGACAACTCTCCCATAATGATAGTTCTGCTTCACGTCACTTGTCTTATCTATTGCATTTTTTCTGTGCTGTGCTGTGCATAAATATGTGATTCTTCAGATTTTGCATTATTCAATGCCTGATGAAGAGACCTGAGTAGTCTCGAAAGTTAACAGAAGCATACAGTCTAGGTCATGTGAAGTCATTATTGCCCTCTACTCCTCTTTGGTCAGACCTCATCTGGAATACTGTGTCCAGTTTTGGGCGCCACATTTTAAAAAAGACATCAACAAACTGGAGCAAGATCAGAAAAGAGCAACCAGAATGGTGACCGGACTACAAACCCTGTCTTATGAGGAAAGGTTGCAGGATTTGGGAATGTTTAGTTTGCAAAAGAGAAGACTGAGAGGAGACTTAATAGCTGTCTACAAATATCTCAAGGGCTGTCACATTGTAGAAGGATCATCTTTATTCTCATTTGCACAAGGAAAGACTAGAAGCAATGGGATGAAACTGAATGGGAGGAGACAGATTAGATATTAGAAAAAACTTTTTGACAGTTAGAGTGATCAATGAGTGGAACAGGCTGCCACGAGAAGTGGTGAGTTCTCCTTCAATGGAAGTCTTCAAACAGAGGCTGGACAGACATCTGTCTGGGATGATTTAGAAAAATATTCAGAATTGAGAGTCCTCAGTGGTTGGTACCTTTTAATGGCTAACTGAAAAGATGGTAACACATTGCAAGCTTTCAAGACTACTCAGGTCTCTTCATCTGGCATTGACTAATACAAAATCTGAAGAATCACATATTTATACACATCACAGCACAGAAACAATGCAATAGACAAGACTAGTGACGTGAAGCAGAACTATCATTGTGGGAGAGGGAGAGACTTAAATATTGGACCAGTTCATAGATAAGGAGTCTGGATGTTTTATTGTCCTCTGATTGGGGTCTCCTAATGTGTTGTGGTGCCCCCACAATTCCTTAATTGATGTAAAAAGACATAAATCCATGCGACACATGATTTAGTGAATCCTGCTTTGAGCAAGGGGTTGGACCAGATGACCCAGGAGGTCCCTTCCAATTCTACCATTCTATGATCCTATGAGCTATGATAATTTGCAGCACATTCCTCTCTTTGTAGGAACTTTATTGTCAGCAAATGATGGATAGGTTATTTATGAATAGAAAGGGAATGTTATAGACTGCAAAGTCTAAGAGTTGTGGAAATTTTCATTTTTCCATAGGCTTCTCCTTTATGTACACCAGTGCCTGAATCATCCTAAATATAAAATAAGTAAACAAAAATACTGACATTATAGGCATTGCCGCTATTATGCTTTTATTTTTCACAATGCAATGCAAATATACAAATGTTCTACAATCTGTTTCCTCCACTTTACATAGATTTCCCAGCAGTATCACTATAAATTTATCAGCTCCATAACTTAACATAATTTTATATACTCATTGGTGATCACTAAATGTGCTCGGATAAGATGTTATCCAAGCATGCTTGTGAGCACAACCTCCATCTGTGGACGTCGGGCACTCAGACCATCCTCATGGAGTTGGTTTCTAACTGTTTGTGCAGACACATGCACATTTGTGGCCTGCTGGAGGTCATTTTGCAGGGCTCTGGCAGTGCTCCTCCTGTTCCTCCTCGCTCAAAGGCTGAGGTAGTGGTCCTGCTGCTGGGTTGTTGGCCTCCTACGGCCCCCTCCATGTCTCCTGGTGTACTGGCCTGTCTCCTGGTAGCGCCTCCAGTCTCTGAACATTACACTGACAGACACAGCAAACCTTCTTGCCACAGCTCGCATTGATGTGCCATCCTGGATTAGCTGCACTACCTGAGCCACTTGTGTGGGTTGTAGAGTCCGTCTCATGCTACCACGAGTGTGAAAGCACAACCAACATTCAAAAGTGACCAAAACATCAGCCAGAAAGCATTGGTACTGAGATGTGGTCTTTGGTCCCCACCTGCAGAACCACTCCTTTACTGAGGGTGTCTTGATAATTGCCAATAATTTCCATCTGTTGTCTATTCCATTTGCACAACAGCATGTGAAATTGATTGTCAAACAGTGTTGCTTCCTAAGTGGACAGATTGATTTCACAGAAGTTAGATTTACTTGGCGTTATATTCTGTTGTTTAAGTGTTCCCTTTATTTTTTTGAGCAGTGTATTTCAAATAGATCTCACTTGCATATATACTCATATATACTCACAGCTAATATATACACTATAAATCAATTGCTTAAAATAGTTGCCCCAAATCACACAGACTGTTCGGTACTTTCCAGGCAAAAAAGCAAAACAACACCAGATGTGCTCAGTGCTGAGTAGATGTCTCAATTTTTGTCCTGGTTGCAGAAAAAGGTGACAGTTACACTTTAGTTGCTTAATCAACATTTATATATGCCTTGATCACAATATTCCATATATATTTAAATAACCAATAACATTGAAGCTCAACAATATGGTAATTAACTAACCATCCCTTTCTATATGCAATTATAAAAACATGTACAGTATGTACAATAAACCATCAGTATTGATGGAATGTTATTCTGTCACCTTGGTGCACAGTGTCATTCTTGAGCGCTCTAATACTCAGCCTGATTGGGAATGGCCGCAGCACACACAGGGATATATTTATCCTAACCAAATTTCCTTCACACAGGAATTGCCTCTTTGATAGACAAACCCTGCTTGTGTTGTGGCTGTCGAACAGCTGTGAGACATGTAAGGTGCCAGGAATCAATCATATTATTCGAGGACGCCGAAGTCACTTGGATAGCACACGAGCATGCTTGGATAACATCATATACGAGCATGTTCGTGCATCACTAATATTTGTCAAAACATATTCAAAACAAAAGTGTAATATGAAAAAAACATTTTTAATTAAAATTTGTCAAACTTTCAACATATACAGTTGTGTCCAAAAGTATTGACACCCCTGCAATTCTGTCAGATAATACTCAGTTTCTTCCTGAAAATGATTGCAAACACAAATTTTTTGGTATTATTATCTTCATTTAATTTGTCTTAAATGAAAAAACACAAAAGAGAATGAAGCAAAAAGCAAAACATTGATCATTTCACACAAAACTCCAAAAATGGACCAGACAAAAGTATTGGCACCCTCAGCCTAATACTTGGTTGCACAACCTTTAGCCAAAATAACTGCGACCAACCGCTTCCGGTAACCATCAATGAGTTTCTTACAATGCTCTGCTGGAATTTTAGACCATTCTTCTTTGGCAAACTGCTCCAGGTCCCTGATATTTGAAGGGTGCCTTCTCCAATCTGCCATTTTTAGATCTCTCCTCAGGTGTTCTATGGGATTCAGGTCTGGACTCATTGCTGGCCACATTAGATGTCTCCAGTGTTTTCTCTCATACCATTTTCTAGTGCTTTTTGAAAAGTGTGTTTTGGGTCATTGTCCTGCTGGAAGACCCATGACCTCTGATGGAGACCCAGCTTTCTCTCACTGGGCCCTACATTATGCTGCAAAATTTGTTGGTAGTCTTCTGACTTTATAATGCCATGCACACGGTCAAGCAGTCCAGTGGCAGAGGCAGCAAAGCAACCCCAAAACATCAGGGAACCTCCACCATGTTTGACTGTAGGGACCGTGTTCTTTTCTTTGAATGCCTCTTTTTTCTCCTGTAAACTCTATGTTGATGCCTTTGCCCAAAAAGCTCTACTTTTGTCTCATCTGACCAGAGAACATTCTTCCAAAACGTTTTAGGCTTTTTCAGGTAAGTTTTGGCAAACTCCAGCCTGGCTTTTTTATGTCTCGAGGTAAGAAGTGGGGTATTCCTGGGTCTCCTACCATACAGTCCCTTTTCATTCAGATGCCGACTGATAGTACGGGTTGACACTGTTGTACCCTTGGACTGCAGGGCAGCTTGAGCTTGTTTGGATGTTAGTCGAGGTTCTTTATCCAACATCCGCACAATCTTGCGTTGAAATCTCTTGTCAATTTTTCTTTTCTGTCCACATCTAGGGAGGTTAGCCACAGTGCCATGGGCTTTAAACTTCTTGATGACACTGCGCACGGTAGACACAGGAACATTCAGGTCTTTGGAGATGGACTTGTAGCCTTGAGATTGCTCGTGCTTCCTCACAATTTGGTTTCTCAAGTCCTTAGACAGTTCTTTGGTCTTCTCTCTTTTCTCCATGCTCAATGTGGTACACACAAGGACACAGGACAGAGGTTGAGACAACTTTAATCCATGTCAACTGGCTGCAAGTGTGATTTAGTTATTGCCAACACCTGTTAGGTGCCACAGGTAAGTTGCAGGTGCTGTTAATTACACAAATTAGAGAAGCATCACAAGGCGCTGAGTCCAGAGTCTGTGCTGAGCAGACATCCCAGCGGCCGAGCCTGAGCGGGAGACCAATGCACAAGACTAGGCTTGGGATCTATCCCGTGCAGCAGGAGAACCCTGGCGCCTAACAGTTGGATTGCAAAAATTCAAATTGTAAGAACTAGACTTTTTTTCCTCTTTAATATTCACAGAATTGTTGAGATTGAATGTAAGAAGGTTCATCACAGCAAACTAAGTTAATACAGCAAACTAAGTTAATACAGCTGATGAGGAATTGAAATACAAATATTTATGAAATGCCAAAAATACAAAGGAATTGAAATACAAAGTATTTAGGAAAAATCAAAAGTATTTTACTATATGAAATAAAGCCTTAATTTAAACTTAAGAAAACTGGAAACCTCTTTATTCTTCAATGAAGTAAAAGAAAAATATTTCCACATTTTAAAAGCCTTCTACGTGCAAAAAGAGTAAGTTTGTTGAAAACACATTATAAGGACTAAAATCAAATTATCTTTATCCAGTCAGCTATCTTACAAAATGGAAAATGTCAAATATCTGCAGAGAGGATAATACATCTTCTATTGAAAATTGTACCTTCTGTGCAAACATCAGATCTATATCTCATAACTGTTGATCATTGCTACAATTTTTACAACTAAGTAGGATTTTGTTCCAGGTGATATTTAGTACACTGTTTGATTTCCACCTAGTGGCACAGTAGTTGTCTTTCCTGCCTATAAGACTCAGAATTTAAATCTAAATCTAACCAGACATTTGGTATTTGAAGCTTCAGATTTTTGGGGCTTTTTTTGCCTTTTTTTGTGTAGGAACAAAGACTTTCCATACTATATTTTACCTTCTATGAATGTAATTTCTGTGAAGGTTTGATCTAAAGAATGAGACAATCTTCTAAAATTCGATTTAAACATATTTGCTTAAATTCTAATTGCTGTGAGTTTATGTATTACTAATTAAATGTGCACTGTTATGTTCTAATGTCTCTCCTAGCCCCAGAAAATAATAAATATAGATAAAAAAATAAACTGATCCAACCAGCAACTAACTTTATTGTGCCACTGCACACTAATCCAGTTATATCTTCTGATATAGCTTTCAGCAACATCTTTGGCATCTCTAGCGCTGACTAGACCATATGATATCATGACATACGTCATGACTCTGTGTAAGGCCTAGTAATAAGGTTTTATCCCCTTCTCCCCGAATCCTGTTTTCACCTAAATATCTAGGACAAATTTTACAATTCTGATCAGTAACATTTTATGTGGTAATAATTTTGGAATACTTCAAAGAATCCCAGTAATTCTGAGAACGTTTTATCATGACACATTGTACTTTGTGTTAGTGATAAACTTACATTGAAATACTTTGTGTTTATTTTTGAAAATATCAGAATTTTGGAGAAAATTCTGAAAATGTAGCCAATTACAAAGTTTAAATTTTTATATCCTTAAACCAGTAAATCATGCTGTAGCTGTAAAAAATAATTCATTAATAAAATTTCCCATATGTCTACTTTAAATCAGTATGATTTTAAAAAACATTTTGTTGGAAAGTTAGAAGGGTTAAAATTGACAAAACTTTTTTTTAGAGATCACATCACATTTGAAGTCACTTGGAGGGGCCTATGTGACAGAACATACCTAAAATGAAACAATTATAAAAACTGTACCCCCTAAAGTGATCAAAACTAAATTCAAGATGTTTGTTAAGTATTTAAGTGTTTCACAGGAATAAAAGCAATGTGGATGGAAAAAATGAACATTGAAATGTTTCCCATAAAAATCTTAATTTACCCACAAATCTTGCATTTTTACAAGGTAACAGAAGAAAATTAACAAAAAAATTGTTGTGCAATTTCTCCTAAGTACTCCAAAACCCAATATTTGGAGAAAAACTGCCAGGGCTCGAAGGGAAGGAGCTCCATGTGACTTTTGGAGGGCAAAATTGGCTGGAATAGACTGAAGACACCATGTCACATTTGCAAAGCCCTTGATGTGCCTAAACAGTGGAACCCCCAACAAGTGACCCCATTTTTGAAACTGCACCCCTCAAGGAATTTATGTAGAATAGAACAGAGCACATTAGTTCTGTTGGTGCCTCAAAGAATTTTATAACAGCTGTGAAGAGCGGCACAGTGGCTCAGTGGTTAGTGCTGCAGCCTTGCAGCGCTGGGGTCCTGGGTTCGCATCCCACCAAGGACAACATCTGCAAGGAGTTTGTATGTTCTCCCCGTGTTTGCATGGGTTTCCTCCGGGCACTCTGGTTTCCTCCCACATTCTAAAGACATACTGATAGGGAATTTAGATTGTGAGCCCCATCGGGGACAGTGATGATAATATGTGCAAATTGTAAAGCGCTGCAGAATATGTTAGCGCTATATAAAGATTATTATATTATTGAAGATTAAAAAATTCCTTTTTCTTGCAAACATGTTCCTTTTGTCCAAATTTTTCATTTTCACATGGGTATCAGGAGAACATGGACTATTCAATATGTTGTGCAATTTCTCCTGAGTAAGCCGATACCCCATGTTTGGTAGAAAACTAATGTTTGGCACATGTCACAAAGGAGGGCCAATTGAATTCTGGAGCGCAATTTTTGTTGGAACAGATTACAGATGCCATGTCACATTTGAAGAGCCTGTGACATGTCATAACAGCATAAATCCCTACAAATGATCCAATTTTGGAAACTGCACCTTTTGAGGAATTAATCTAGGGGTGTAGTGAGCATTTGTAACCTTCAGGCAACTCACAGAATTGTATATTATTGGGCAGAGTCAATGGAAAATTATAATTTTTTTCCACTAAAATGTTACTTTGGCTAGAAGTCACAAAATTTTTAAAAAGGGATAATTGAAGGAAATGGACCAAAAATATGTTATATAAATTCTCCTGAATATGCAAATACCTCATATGTGGTCAAAAACTACTTTAGTGGGACAGTGCAAAGCTCAGAAGGGAAGATGTGCCATATTTTAGTATGCATTTTGCAGGAATGCTTTGAGGGTGCTATCTTACATTGGTAGAGCCCCTGAGGTACCAAAACAGCAGAAGCCAACATAAGTAAACTCATTTTACAAACTACACAACTCATTGAATTAATCTAGTTGTGCAGTGATGATATTGACACTACATGGTTATATCATTGTGTGATGAAGAAAAAATAATTACATTTTTACCACAAAAATCTTGTTTCAACCAAGATTTTACATTGTCACATGGCAATATCGGTAAAAATGGCACCAAAATTTGCCACTCAATTTCTGCTGAACCTCACAATACCTCATGTGTGTCTTTATAGTACTGCTTAGTCACACGGCATGACTCGGGATGGAAGGGGAACTGTTTAACTGTTGGAGAACAAATTATTGTAGAATAGCTTGCATACTGAATATTCAAAGCCCATAAGTGCCTGAATAACAGAATCCCTCCTCAAGAGATAATTCTGGAAATTACACGTCTCTGAGAATTTATCTACAGGTGCAGTTACAATTTTGGCTACATGGGTGTTTGTCAGAAACATGCAGAAGTGGATGTTGCTGAGTGAAGATTGAAAATCTGCCATTGTAGTGCCCATATATTGCAGTGCCTGTACTTTGTAGTGCCCATTCATTGTAGTGCCAGTACATTGCCTCAAAAATGGCAAATATGTATGCTGTTTATTAGACCCACTGTGGGTCTCATGGGCATTTGGCAGTGGAGAATTTGATGGATTTGTTTTGAAGGCGAGACGCAATTGCGCTTTTCCATAACCTTTGTGATACCAGTAAGGTGGAAACACCTTATATTTCCATTAACTGGTGAAAGACCTGACTGGGACTTGCTTTTTTGTGGATTGAGTTGAAGATTTTATTGGGGACATTTTAAATAACTTTTTCATCACAATTTTCCTGTGCTCTATGCTGAGCACTTATACTGAGGTTTCCATCTAAATCTCTGAATGATGTGATTCAGATAAAACCCCTGCGGGATCCATTCAATGTAATGAGGGAGCAAAGTTACTCTGTACTCCATCTGGCTTCTGTTAAGTGGTGTCCTTCTTTTCAGAGGTGCAAAAAACTGTTTTCTATGCTTTTATGTGCTCTTAAAAAGACGGACACCACTGGATCATGGGGTAGACCGGAGTCCACAGTGTCTCCATCTGCCTCATTATAGGGAATCTTGCACCTGCATTTTGTATTTTAGAGATTTACATGGAAATCCTGATGAAAAGGCTTAGGCTGGAGTCACACACATCGTAGAAAAATACGGACCGTATTTTACGTCCGTAATACGCATAAATGGTCCCTAAATGGTGCTCCGTATGTCATCCGTTGTCAGGGTGTGGCCGCGTATTTTTCTCATGTATGCATCCGTATGTAATCCGTATGTGATCCGTATAGCGTTTTTTTCTCGCAACCTTGCAAAATGGACATTTAACAGTTTTGAGGCCTGCACATAATTTAAATCATCAGCACAAACCCTATTTATTGCCTCAACATCAGGTGGCAGCCTCCAATCTGCCCAATTTGGTGCTCTGCTTGTTGGTGTCTTGGTGGTTGTTAGCAAACATGTCTGACAAACTTCAGTTCACCCCAACTGACCATGTTCTGTTCAGCTGGGTTTTGTCCCGGCGCTTTGGCCAGCCATACCCAGTGATTGTGGATCCGAGGAGGAGGAGACGAATGTGGGTGCATCTGCATTTGAGACAACGCTTCAATAAAGGCCATTTTCACAGGCTTTATGCAGCTCTGAGGACACATCCTGACAAGTTTTTTCTCTATTGTCAGATGACCGTTTCTAACTTTGATGTTTTGTTGGAGACAGTGTACCCAGGGATCACCTTCCAGGACACCCGGATGTGCAAATGTATCTCTGCGGAGAAGCACCTTCGCCTTATGTTACGGTATGTATTTCTCAGCTACAGAATATATGTAGATGATTATTTTCTCAAATAATTCTCTTACTCAGTAACCCCTTTTTGGCCAAGAAACATTAGGTATTGGTACCAAATATATGCTCTCAAAGTTAGAACACTCCGATGTGTTATTCCACATTACATAGCCGTGGGACATGTGTATATGAATTGTTCGCCTAGCGTCTTACACACTGTTCTGGTGTTCTATATGTAATGTGTGCATCCTTGAGCATGTATTTTAATGTATATATTTTCTACATTTGTTTAATTGTAGGTTCCTCTCAACTGGCCTTTCTTATGCAGCGCTCCATCTGGAGTTTTTGGTTGGGCGATCAACAATATCCGGCATCGTTCGTGCTACATGTTCGGAAATCTGGTCCAGAGTTCATCATCTGGTCATGCCAGAGCCCAAGATGGGAGACTGGTTGAGGATTGCCAGGGGATTTGAGTTGCACTGCCAATTCCCCAATTGTATTGGAGCCCTGGATGGGAAGCACATCCGTGTGCGTAAGCTGCCGAACTCAGGGTCCCAATTCTATAATTATAAACAATATTTTTCTGTAGTTTTGTTGGCTCTGGTTGGCAGTAACTACAGGTTTATAATTGTAGACATTGGGGCTTATGGAAGAACTGGAGACTCTCGAGTCTTCAATTCTTCCATTATGGGTTGGCGGCTGCACAATAACCTGTTGGACCTACCACCACCACATCAGCTGCCAGGCTCAAATCAAGAAGCAGTGCCTTATGTCCTAGTGGGGGATGAAGCCTTCCAATTGACCAGGCATGTCATACGGCCATACCCGCGCAGAAACCTTGACCACCGGCGCAGGATTTTTAATTTGTGCCTTTCACATGCCCGAAGACTGGTGGAGTGCGCCTTCGGCATTCTTTGTGCCAAATGGCGTGTCTTCCAGTCTGCCATTCAGCTGAGTGAAGCCAACGTCAATGAGGTTATCAAAGCTTGTGTGGTCCTCCATAACTTCACTAGACTGCATGATTGCTCCTCATCTGATGTGACTGAAGGTGTGGTGGACAATGGGGATAGGCCTAGGCCACATGTGCTCCCTTTACGGCGTCCTCTATCAGGACTCAAAGTATGTGATGTTTTCACCCAGTATTTTGTTTCACCTCATGGTGCTACTACCTGGCAAGATCAGACTGTATCTATGTTGTGATGTTCCTATGTGTGTGTATATAATTTTTTTTGGGGTGTTCTATGATTTGTGTTGTCTGTTTATATGTGATAACGTCGACTTACTTAATCGAATGCCTAAAATAATTCATGAAGAAGGCCAAAGATGCATTTTCAAATGTTTTATAAATGCAAAATATAGCTTAGAATACGGTTTACCATATTGTTTTCATATGGCAGATATTGCCCAGGCCATTTAGCCTTTTCTGTATATACCATTTGCATTTTTTGACACACAAATAGGTAACAAGAAATGATAAATACTAACAAAAACAAAAAATAAGACAATTATGTATTTTACAACTGCTGGTAGCTTGGTGGAGGTTATGGCGGGAGGCCTTCATCTCTTTGTTTGGGGTTGGGGTGCACAGCTTGAACATCACCCTGTTGGGGTGGATGATCTTGGCCCTGTGGGAATATGTGGCCATGTTCTTGCTGCTGCGCACCAAAGAGACCATAAGGATACTGTCGATTATAATCCTGTGGCTGATTGTAGCCACGTCCATCATACCCCCCAATATGACCATGTCGTTCAAACCCAGGTTGGGGCCAGCCTCCAACACCAGGCCTGTACAAGTGGCCATATTGGGCAGGTTGGTTATAGGCTGCCATTTGGCCATGTTGTTGCCAAGGTTGGTTTGGGGAGGGAATGGGTGGAGGTGTAGGCACATGTGCTGGTGGACACTCAGATCCTAATTGAGCATGCACAGCTGGTTGTCGGACAAGGCGGAGATGGTTACAGGTTGAGAGCTGCCACCTCCCAAGATACTCAAACAACTCATATGGGTCATTGGGGTGTGTGCTTGCATCAATTAGGATCTGAATGGATCCTCGCACACATAGCCTCACCTCACGGGGTAGGGGATGGAGGTATCAGGCCAGGCTTTGGGGATATGCCTCTTCACCCTCATCCTGGGCAGCCCTGGACAGGTAATTTAGGACACCTGTGTCAACATGCCTCCGGGTATCAGATGCAGTGTTGTCCCTTCTCCGTCTCCCACGGCGGCCTACAGCTGCAGGCTGGGGGGACCCCTCAACATGGCCAGTAGGGCTGCTGCTGTTGCCAGGGTCTTCTAAGTTGCTGGCTGCTGGTGGCTCTGCTGGGTCTAGACCAGGTCCAGAACCTGATGCTGGTCCTGATGCTGGTGGAGCTTGGGGGTTGTAAAAGCTCTGGTCAGAAGATGGGCCAGCCACCTCTTCACATCCCCCATCCGGGTCTATAATGGGCTCAGTATCCGACCCTATCTCCCTCTCTGTGAGGTTGGACTGAGTTCTGTTAGGAAATATACAAAAAACAAAATGTAGCTCTGACTCTAAAAAGCATATGTGTCATGTTGTTTGATGTCTGTACTTACGGTCTGAGATCCATACTGGGTGCCAAAAATGCCAAGCAGTCAAAATAGATGTATTTCCCCTTGTCGGTGCTGCTGCCCAACTCCTGGCCCTCTGCTGTCTTTCCCACCGGTACTGGTCGCGGATGCTGTGCCAGCATCTCATCACATCCTCAACTGCAATGTGAAATGAAAAGGGACTGTAGCCTTTGGAAATTGTGCCAAGCAATATTCCTAACATTTCACATAGTCACGTGGCCTAGTAGGGGGTGGTTTTTAGATAAAGTTTTCTTTAGCAAACAGGGATACCTACATACACAGTATAGGATTGTAGGGACTACATTTAAAAAAGTTCACTTATGGCCTTTAAGCTGATTGGTAAAAATGACAATTACTTACGAATGTGTTGTTGCTCCTCACGTGGCCGTTGGGCATAGTCTGGGAACATGTGCACACAGATGCGCCTCCATGCCGCCTCTTTGCGGCCCCGGTCAGAATAATGGGCATCCCGTTGGTCCCAAAGTTCGGGCCTTTCCTGGACCAATACAATTAGGTGCTCCACATTAATGTGGCCAGACATGACGCTGCAGGACTCCGTGGAGGCGTACTTCCTGGATGTCTGGAGCGCTTTTTGAGCTAATTTGCATGTCTAAGCTTCCTGATGATGGATTGGCCCATTTCCTGTCACCAGGAGAAGTCTTGCGTATTTCTCGCAAGTCACACGGGTGGTCTGTGTGTAATGCGTTTTTTTGCGCACTCATAGACTTGCATTTGCGTACTACGGTCATAATACGCTGACAATCGCAGCATGCTGTGATTGGCACGGACCATATAAAATACGCGCAAAAAATAGGCTGATGGGAGCTACTCCACAGAGAATCATTGGACCGTGTGCAATGCGTTTTTTTAGCGCCTCTCACTCGTCCGTATTCCTCTCTAGTGTGACGCCGGCATTAGCGTAGAATGCAGGATAAATGTGAGCCAATCATTTCTATGATCTTTGTTAGGTAGTATGAACATATCAACATCAGGTGCAGAATTGGTTTTATTTATTTTTGACGCCATTCCTCATGCAGTGCAAGTGATTAAAAGATTTTATTGTTCGGGTCGGTGCGATAACAGCGATACAAGATTTATATTTATTTTACTTTTTGGCTGCTGTTTCACACTAAAAGACGCATTTTTTGCAAAACATAGTTTTTGAATTGTCATGTTTTGAGAGTGATACTTTTTCTATATTTCTTCTGACAGATACATGTCAGAGCTTATTTTTTGCAAGACGAGTTGATGTTTTTATTGGTACCATTTTCGTTTACAACATTTTTCGATCGTTTTCAATTCCGATTTTTGGGAGACCGAATGAACAAAAACCAGCAATTCAGGAAATGATTTTTTTATGTCTTTCACCTTGTGGTGAAAGCGATAAGTCAACTTTATTTTTCGGGTCAGTATGATCACAGCGATACAACATTTATACTTTTTTATGTTTTAGTGCTTTTGCACAATAAAAAATATTTTACAGAAAAAAATAATTGGTTTTGCATTGCTCCATTTGGAGAGCTATAGCTTTTTAATTTTCTGCTCATGGAGCTGTATGATGGCTTGTTTTTTGCAGGGTAAGGCTAGTTTCACACTTGCTTTTTTTTGCAGCGCGTTTTTCCCGCAAAAAAACGCATTGAAAAAACGCATACAAAAGCATACAACTGCTGCGTTTTTTTCAAGCATTTTTATGAGCATGCATGAAAAAAACGCAGCGTTTTTATGCGTTTGTATGCGTTTTTAGTGCGTTTTTACCGCGTTTGCGTTTTTTTCCAACATTAGTTGGCCCCTCACACTAACCCAAACCATGACTTTACTAACCCTGACCCTAACCCTAACCCTAACCCTAACCCTGACCCTAACCCTAACCCTAACCCTGACCCTAACCCTTAACCAAACCATACTTAACCCTAACCCAAACCCTAAACCCTAACTAACCCTAACCCTAACCCTAACCCTAACCCTGACCCTAACCCTAACCCTGACCCTAACCCTAACCCTAACCCTAACCCTGACCCTAACCCTTAACCAAACCATACTTAACCCTAACACTGACCCTAACCCTAACCCTAACCCTGACCCTAACCCTTAACCAAACCATACTTAACCCTGACCCTAACCCTAACCCTGACCCTAACCCTAACCCTAACCCTAACCCTGACCCTAACCCTTAACCAAACCATACTTAACCCTAACACTGACCCTAACCCTAACCCTAACCCTGACCCTAACCCTTAACCAAACCATACTTAACCCTAACCCTGACCCTAACCCTGACCCTAACCCTAACCCTGACCCTAACCCTTAACCAAACCATACTTAACCCTAACCCTGACCCTAACCCCAACCCTAACCCTGACCCTAACCCTTAACCAAACCATACTTAACCCTAACCCTGACCCTAACCCTAACCCTAACCCTAACCCTGACCCTAACCCTTAACCAAACCATACTTAACCCTAACCCTGACCCTAACCCCAACCCTAACCCTGACCCTAACCCTTAACCAAACCATACTTAACCCTAACCCTGACCCTAACCCTAACCCTAACCCTAACCCTGACCCTAACCCTTAACCAAACTATACTTAACCCTAACCCTGACCCTAACCCCAACCCTAACCCTGACCCTGACCCTTAACCAAACCATACTTAACCCTAACCCTGACCCTAACCCCAACCCTAACCCTGACCCTGACCCTAACCCTAACCCTAAACCCCTAAATTCCATGGTTAAAAAAAAAAACGCATGTGCAAAAAAACGCATACATGAGCATGCCAGTGCGCATGTATGTGCATCCATAGGCTATGATGGCCATTTTTAGCGCAAAACGTGCGCATATGTGCGCATGCGCTTTTTTGCAGGGCCAAAAAATGCAACATGCTGCGTCTGGAAAATCCAAACGCACACCCCAAAAAAACGCAGCGCATGAAAATCGCATACATGCGCTTACCAGCGCGCAGGTATGCGCACCCATGTTAAATATAGGGGAAAAAACGCATGCGCAGGTATGCGTTTTTTTCCAGCGCTAAAAAACGCAAATGTGAAACCAGCCTAAGATGACTTTTTTGTGATGCTAAATTTTTATGCAATAAACTTTTTTTATAGCGTTTTATAACACTCTGTTCAGCAGTATGATGAAAAGCATCCTTTTATGCCAATTTTTTGTGTTCACTGAAGGAGTTAACTAGTGGGAAAGTTTAATAGATCAGGTTTTTGCAAATGTGGCAATACAAAATATGTGCATTTTGTTTATTTTTGTTTTTATATAAATGTATGTATTTATTGGATTGATATTTTTCTTTTTTTATTCTTTATTTTGTGATTTTTTTGAAATATTTTAACATTTTTTAAATTTTTTTACATTTTCCCAGGATTTGAATTCAACTTTCCCTGCTCTGATTGCTGTTCTAATACCCGACCATACCTTTATATTGTAGGGCATTAGATCATCGCATCGCACTAAGACAGAAGGTTTGTCAACTTCTGCTCTGAGACCATCTCCATGTTGACTCAGGTATCGTTGCTTGAAATCCACTGCTTGGAGCATCATTTGACACTCCTCATGCCTTGGTGCCACACACTGATATAATGTCCTACAATGCCAAAGCATTGCAAGCTATTAGAACAGCGATCAGAACAGACAAAGTTGATGTCCCAAAGTAAAAAGTTTTAAAAATTGTAAAAATATTTAAAAGAAAATTACAAATAAAGAACAAATAAAGAACAATAAAAGATCACAATTGACAGCAGCATCAGAGGGGTTAAATTATTATTATTATTTATTATTATAGTGCTATTTTTGAGGAGGGGTATACATAATAACAAGTACAGTAGTCGCAAACAATACAAGTCACAACTGGTACAGGAGGAGAGAGGACCCTGCCCGCAAGGGCTCACAATCTACAAGAGATGGGTGGGGATACAGTAGGTGAGGGTAGAGCTGGTTGTGCAGTGGCTTGGTCGATCTGTGGTTACTGCACGTTGTAGGCTTGTCGGAAGAGGTAGGTCTTCAGGTTCTTTTTGAAGGTTTCCATCGTACGTGAGAGTCTGATATGTTGTGGCAGAGAGTTCCAGAGTAAGGGTGATGCGTGGGAGAAATCTTTTATGCGAATGTAGGAAGAGGAGATAAGAGGGAAGTAGAGAACGAGATCTTGTGAGGATCGGAGGTTGCGTGCATGTAAATACCGGGAGACGAGGTCACAGATGTATGGAGGACAAAAGTTGTAGATGGCTTTGAAGGTCATGGTTAGGTTTTCGAACTGGAGTCTTTAGGTAATGGGGAGCCAGTGCAGGGATTATCACCGATCATGGGCATTGCCACAGAGTGTCAACTTTTATATAGCTTTGACACCCACTTTTGATTGTGTAGACACTAGGAGTGAGCCCGCACAATCATTAAGCTATTCATGTATGGAGGTTTCAGGAACGATCCTCTTGCAGCGCAGTACATGTAGGCCGGATGTCGTAAAGTGGCTAAGTGACAATATAATGTGCGACACGCTGGTATGTCATAACATAGGACCTAGTCAATGCCAAAGGTCAAACATGACACTGCAGATATGATCAAAGACCATGACAGGCATGGAGAAAAGCTGTGACGTAGACATGTGAGAGACCAGTAAGCATAATTTTTTTAACACCTTCCTGCCCTCTGGGATAAACTGCTGCTTTAATTTCTAATGCTTAAGTAAACTCGGTTGTGAAACTTAAGGTACTGTCACACTTAGCGATGTACCAGCGATCCCGACCAGCGATATGACGCGGTCAGGATCGCTGGTACATCGCTAAGTGGTCGCTAGTGAGCTGCCACACAGGCAAATCTCACTAGCGACATCGCTGGGGACGGGGGTCGCTACTTACCTGTCAGACGAGGCGATCCTGCGTCCTCCCGCCCGGCTCCATGCGTCGCTCGTCTCTCCACAGGAAGCCCCAGCAGGAAGCTGATGACGAGAAGCGGTCCTGAACGTTCTCGCGCGATCAGCGATAACCAGCGGGGGAGCCGGTCGTAGGTAAGTATCAGACACAGAGATATCGCTAGCAATATCGCTATAACGTCACTAGTTATAGCGATATTGCTAGCGATATCGCTTAGTGTGACATGCCCTTTACAAACTTACAAGTAGCGTCACTATAAGAGAAATTATACATTGCACAGATTACACTTGTCAAGATCAAGAAGCTGTTTATGTAGGGCATGGACATCCTGGGTCCTATAAAGGAGATCGCTCATTGCATTAACTCTCTGCTCCACTTTTTAGATCCTTAACATGGAACTCTATCAATCAACTCAGACTATCCCACCACATATTACACCAAATATTAAAAAATTAATTTTCTAGAATCTTTTTAACACTTAATAATATAATACCTTGGATTATTCATTCTAATCTACTATCAACCTTATATTTCATGATACCTTTTCACATAAAGTCCTGCATTCTTTTTTTTACTATTTCTATATCCCTTGCAATACAATCCACAATCTAAGTGCTGCTAAAGTGAAAAAAAATCCCTTCTTTTGTTGGCAATAAAATTATATTTTAATAAATTTCATGTCTGCCTCCCGGTCATTGTAGGTATAGCTTTTGGACAGATCTGTGCACTGTCCTCTGATGATACTGTATTTACACAGTACACAGTAATGTGGTCACTGAAAGAAACCTTTTTCTATTCATTGTAATTTCTTCCCATATAGAAAAAAAAATGCATACAAAATAGCCCGTAGGGGAGGTGGGCAGCAAACAGCCAGAAATTAAATTATTTGGAATACAAAAACAGCAGCATACCACATTTTATTTTGGAAATTGCATAGGAGATAACTTTGATGTATAAAGCCATACACAGTTTGGTTCTGTTATAAAGTGATTTCTATAACTACACTGTATACCGTTTGTTTTTTTAACGCTTTTGAAGTAAAATATCTATGAGATGAGACTGAGAATCCTGAATGTCATATTAATCCAGATTATCTACAACATAACAAGTTCTACAGAAGAGTCTGCATATTTTAGAGCAGTATATCATTTTATTGTGATGTGAATGTTTATTGAAAAATAATTTTTTAATGTTTCGGGATTTTATCAGAACTATTATTTCTTTCACAGAAATGCATAACTTTCCCTCTTTTCCGGAGTGTTCTTAAAAAAGTGACAAGAGCCACAAAAAAGTGCACTAAGATATCGTTTCTTCTAGCTGTCTCCAACAGGAGAAACCAATCCCTGTCCTTATGAGCCAAAAGGCCGCATCGAGGTTGAGGGATTAGAAGTCTTCCAAAGCCAAT